>NW_019173282.1:12156-571675 GCF_001773325.1 Penicillium arizonense | reverse complement strand
TTTTTAACCGGTCTAAAATACTGTGCGAACTCGTTTGATTTTTATGGGAACGAAAAGCACGTGGTATCAATTAAATATTAACATACATTGGACACATGAATGATTAGAAACAGTGGACGTTCCCACTAAAGAATATATATATCAGCGTTTTGCAAACAAAAGTCACACACACCTCCTCAATCAAACACGAAATTTCCACCAACGAGCGTGTCCAATCTCCTCATCCCTCGCCCCAGAAATAGGCCCCGAAGCCTCGACATCAGGAACATGCGACTGAGGAACAACATGACCCTGCTGACCCTGGACCTCCCCAACCTCAGGAACACCAGCAAGACCCCTCTCAGCCCCAGACCCAGCAGCAGAACCAGGCGGAGTAGCATCCAAAAGCCTAGGACCCGAATCCTTAGGCTTCTTACTACCCTGCACCCTAGCAGGCGCAGGACCCAGGATAGGCGGATACTTAAAGCGGAAGCCCCAAACAAAGTAAAGCTTCAACTTAGTCCCGAAAGGCATAGCGTCCCACCTCTTCTTAAGAACCTCAGCGTCCTCACGACTGCGCGCACGATACCCCTTCCGGAAACAGAAGAGGAAGAACAGCGTAACAGGGAAGATAAGGAAACACCAGAAAAGCGGAAGTCCGCGACGGGTCTGCCAGCCTGTCATGAGACGGCGGAATCGGACCCATGCTTCGATGAAGCCGAGGATCAGGAACAGGCCTATCCAGCCCAGGACACAGATGAGTGTTAATGCCAGGCCGGAGATTCCAATGCCTAGACCCCACTTGCTTGTGTACCAGTTATCCCAGTAGTCGTCGCCGTAATAGTTGTTGGTGTAATAGCCGCCGCCGTAATAGCTGCTGGAGCTGGATGTATACTGGCAAGATGCGCCGCCGGCTACAGAGGTCGGAGTATTAAAGTAGCTTAGCGAAGAAAGGGTACGGCTTGGAATTTGGGTTGGGTTGACGTAGACGACGTCGAAGTAGTATGTTGTTGGTTGGAAAGGACGAGTGTCGTCGACGGAGGTGGAGGCGGCTCCTGTTTCGCGGGGAAGAGCGTTGGCAATTGTGTATGGGGGTGTGACTTCCGCCGCGATTGTTGAGGTCCATTTAGTTGAGCAGCCTGTTGGCGCGGTGAAGGTGAGGTTCACTTTGTAGACTGTGCTGTGGACGTTGCCGTCGCTGTCGACGGAGTAGCCGTTGTCGTAAGCGGCGGCGGAGCCGTACCCTGTTGGGTAAAGTTTCTCGACTATGGTATAGCCAAAGACTGTGTCGGTGGATGTTATGGTTGATAGCGCTTCTGCGGGGAGAGTTGCCGTTGGGGTGATTTGTTGGATGTAGGTGTTTACGCGCAAGGAGTTGTAACCGTAGGTTACGAGCTCCTGCTCATAATTTTCTGTTACTATCCATGGCGCGGCGGAAACGAGGGGACTGAGGTAAGATAAAGCGAGTGACAAGTATAGTTTGAACGAGTGTGAAGGCGCCATGTTGGGCCTGTGGATAGAGATTGGGGTACGAAAAAATATGGCGCCCGCCATGGTTTTAATATTCTTAGAAAAAGCATACTAAGGAAAAAGCTAACAACGCCTCATGACAGACCCTGAGTTTTGGGGGCGGTTTCCCTTTTCCCTAGAGAGGTCGGTGGAAATTGCTGCATTAGAGTAGTCCGAGCTTGGGTTGTGATTGGCAGGGTTCCGGATAAGTGGAAACAACTTAGGATGTAGCCGATGCTCGCTAGTCGTTTCGCCTCATGTTTTCCTTTGTTAGGTTCTTCCGAGGTTTACGAGGGAGGTGAAAAGAAGAGGAATTAAATTCCAGAGAAGAGAACATAGAGTGTGCAACTAAATAGAAACATGTATGCAAAGTCTGATATACGGCAGAGAAGGAAGCGACATGATCAGACTGAGTTTACCAGCTTACCCTGAAGCAAACTTTCCAAAAATGAGGCTAAGCAATGCGGCGGTTCTGGAACGCCACTCGAGTGGCAATACATGTCGAATTAGAGCGCCCCTGAGTCGTTCTCCGTGGTTCAGGACTACTGTAGGACCGTGGTATTTTCTTTTTACCTATCGGAGAACTTCCGAACCTAATAATATCCTCCTACTATCTCCCTTCTACATTTAAAAAAAAAAAGTGCCATGAAGCAAAAACATACAACAGTAAGGATTCGCTAGTGGTCACCCACCTAACTACTAACTTACCGGCGTGTGGCTTAAGTACGGCTGAGCGGACGGGAAGCCCTGTTCTCCACACCCTGTGGTCGTATGTACTAAACCTGATATCAAAGATAATTATATAGGCCTTATGCATTTCAAGGTGACGAAAAGGACCAAGTGTGCTACAAAACAGCGATCGGACCTTTGGGGCAATACCTGGAGGTGCCAGGCCTTTACAGAGTTCTGCGGGATCCCTTTAATGACTATCGAGAGAACCTGACGTATGCTAAAAAGAGGGATCGAAAGAGAGAGGCATCGGGAACCAGAGACTAGCGGGTAAACAGAAAACAGCAAACAGAAGGAGGAACGCCCAAGATACATAAAAACAAGCATGGTTTGCACAAAAGGCGTATGTTCAACTAGGCTGACCTAGGCGGATGTCTAATCGGACTAGAAGGATGAGGCGTGTATTTGCGAATAGAATTGTCAATCAGATCCGCGGTATAAACCCAGATTTAGGACGCAGCATAGTTTGCTGGGTCATACTGGCAACGAGAATACCATTCTCATCCCACACTCGCCCCTCACTAAAAGCCCTGGCATTGTTTGCAACAGCAGTTCGCTGTTCCGAGACATGCCAATTCTTTAGGGTAATTTGTGGCCTGAATATCCGTAGAGCAAAATCCAAAGTGGCACAAGCACTTGCGTCTAGCAACTCGTACCCGCTATGATCCGCAGGGATATACGCAAGACCTCGATCCATGTAGAAAGCAAGAGCGGACAGCTCTTCAGCCTGACTTTCCAGCGGACCACGCACTCGAAATCTTTCGCTGGATATCACTGACGGAGCGGTCTCTGGAATTCGATCTGTATCGCCTTCTTGAAACAAGATTGGTTGAACATCCGTGAATTTCTCGATATACTTGTAAAGGCCATATCCATGGTGCGCAGAACTCTTCGTATTGACCGGCACTGGAGTCGCAGAATCGCTAGATCGCGGGAGAACGCTGTATGTGACCATAGATGCAGGCTCCTCGACATGGAAATCCGCCGATGCGACGAGGCACGCTCTCATCGAACCATCATCTGCTTCCTGACTGACTCTTACGACTCGCGTCTGGAAGCTCCTGGTATCCCGTACATTTTGCACCTCGCAAATCAACTTGCGGTCTGTTGTGGCGGGACGGAGGAAATGCCCGCAAATGGAATATAAGTGATGAAGATGTGAAACAGTCTGGTATGTCGAATTCACCGCAATTGCCAACAAATTCCCTCCGAATGCAGTCGATGAGAGCTTGCCCATTCGTGTCGGATTGACAACAGAGCGATAGCAGCCAGGCCGTATAGCTTCAACGCCAATTTGGCGGTTGAGGGTAATGTCGGAGTCATCCATTGGCTGTCAATGATATGTTTGAGGACGTGAAACAACAACAAACTAACTGGGATACCATGCATATAAACCAAATATGAATCAATTCACATTTTGGAACATTTATGCTATTTAAATAGGGAAGAATCACGAATCATGAATATGCCGAGGTAGCAATGAACCTTGAAAGGCTTCATATTCTCACCCCTTGCTATTGTAATCATGAAATGATCTACAGGAGTTATTGAAAACTAGCCAAGATAGACGTTATTTTCTTAATGCGCGTTAGGTTCGCTAAAATGATCCAACTGGTAGAGTTTCGGCAAGTTCAGGTTACTGCTCATTGTTGATTATATTTCTATGATTGTGCGGACACTGCAAAAAGGCCCTTTGACAAACTGGGCCCATCCTCAGTACAGCCCACATGTTGCAAAGGCAGCTGGTCACTGAATGATCAAATTCACCGAGGTGCTTCTTGATTAGAATAACCAGGTCGTCACCCTCGGAAGACAAAGATATTCTAATACCTCGGGTTCCCCCAATGGTGAGACCGAAGAGCATATTACTTGGAGTGGCTGTGAAATATTATTTACAGGTTGAAGAAAGTTCTATATTCTCTGTCGCCCGATCGTAAGCTTTATTGGCTTTTGTATCCTCAGTACGCTTATTCGTTCGTCTCGCTTGAAACCGACGTTAATCCCTCGCAAACAACTTGGACCAACAACCCAAAATAAGGACCCGATAACCATGTCTCGGGAGGCCTTTACACCTCCATCTTCTGCAGAACTGCCTCGCCTGCGAATGCTCCTTTTCTGTTTGATGCTTACAACCACCATTCACTACGCGCACAATTACACTCGGGCCGCAGACTATCCTCCAGTTCCTTTCATCTACGAAAGCCCCAAAGCATATCGCATTGGAATACTCATTTCCTATCCATTTCACACGTTTTGCGGATTTTATGGATACAGACTGTACTTGTCTGGTAAATATCGAAAATCGCTTCTGTATCTTGGCAGCTACGCAACCCTGGGCATCCGCACACCAGCTCACTTCTTTGGAGGAGTTCCTCAAATCCCATGGTTCTGGTTTTTGACGATTTTCACGGATTTCTTTGCTGGTGTGGCTTTGGGGGTCTTCTGCTATGAGACATATGCGTCACAAGTTCTTTCTTCTGCCACGATTGGAGTCTGACTTTACGCTTATGTTACTTTGGACCAAATGTACTTATGGCCGAATGTTACCGGGGTCAATTTTAGTAGATCCTATTAATTGATTTGTTTAGTTACTCTATAGTCACAATGAGTGGCATCAAAGAGTAGCACTGCCCTACCAATCACGCATTAACCGAGCCTTGATATTCTTCACATGCCAAACTCCCCCCTTACCAACAATCCACATCTCATGCTCCCCAAATGCCAGGCTCACTGCCACGTTTGATCCCCCTCCAACCCGAATACTCCCCAGCACAAATCCAGTCTCCGGATCAATCACATCCACTCCATCACCGGAACCTGCAAATAACCAACCTTCCCTTGATGCGCGGATCCCATCATAGAAATACGACAATGGATTTCCCAACATACGCTTGTTGGCGAGCACTGCTCCTGATCCGGATATGTCGAATGCCCATAACATTCGTTTGCCGTAGGGATTCTTGTTCGAGGGTCGGAAATTGGAGACGCCTGTATCCGGAATGTACAGCGTTTTTCCATCTGGAGAGATGGCTACTCCATTTGCATTACCGTCTGTTGTCCAGATAATCTTCGACTGCATTGTCGTGTTGTTGACGAAGTAGATCGATGGATTGGTTGGAGGGGCGAAGTTGACGATTTCACGGCCCTATGAGAAGATAGCAAGTCAGTATAAATTTTCTTGTTTGCGGTTAAATAAGAAAAGCCTGAGCACATTTTAATACTTCATCACATACCCATCCTGATTTAGAGTCTGTCAGGTAGAAGTTCCCTTCTCGATCCATCTCTAGATCATTAAACCCAGCAAACGGCTGCCCGAAGAAGTTGTTTAGAAGAACCTTTTTCTTCAAAGACACAGGATCAATTTGCACCAGACTGCCGCTCTCACTGCTTCCAGCTCCATCGGTCGCAACGTAAAGGTGATCCTGGTATGACACACAGCCGTGGGCATTCAAGGTTGGCGGGTCAGTTACGATCTTCTTGAGGCTATTGGTATCCACATCCAGCAGATATTGCCATTTGTGAATGCCATCAACGCCACCGGGTGGTCCCCATTCAACAAAAAACAGCTGTCTGGTATTTTGGATGTAACAGGGCGCCTCGTGGGATTGGTAAGCGAGCTTCTGGACATGCTCAATCGTGGCTTCGGCGCCTATGATACTGAAGAATTTGGAATCATAGACCACGAAGTCGGTTGTGTTGATGTTTTGCAACCTGGAGAAGTGAGCGGAACTATTCCTATTGCTTCATAGCTATTCAAGGAGTTAGCGGCGGCACTCACTTACTTACGTTTGGGCTAGCGAGGAATCGCTCACTTGGCCTGCCCAAGGTGCATCAAAGATTGTTCGATTGAAGTGTCCTTGGAGTGTAGCAAAGGCAGAAAGGGAGATCCAGGCCCATTTTGCGGCTGGTTGAACGAACCACGAGGGTAGAGCTTTAAGATAAATTGAACTATTCGACATGATCACAATTTGACATCAATCTTTTTGATTATGTGTCTCGTCACTCAATAGTAAGATCAGTTTGAACTTTATAGCTTTTCTTCAAAGTCATTGAACTCAAGGCCGGTGTTCCTGCACAAATAACAACACGCGGAGCCATCCGTCCCGCACACGGAGCTATCCTAAGCCTGATGGGATCTCTTGTATTTTGGAGACTGTCCTTACTATAAAACGACTTTGATGAAAAATGTAATATGTGGGAGAAGAGAGATATAGGACCTGGTAATTAGGAATGAAACGGGCATCCACCAGCATATCCTTGCTTCTTCAAGTCTGCGAATATATCCTCCATTTCATCCGCTCCGCGTTTCTCCTGGGCAGTCGGGCCAATAGTTCTCAGGTCATATCCGTCCGCCCGCCATGGACTCCCGTCTGTCAGAGAAGGCCCACCGGTTATCCACGCCAAAATTGCCTTGAAGCTCCACCGATTAGAAAAGGTTGGCTTCACATACCAAGGATGGGCAATCCAGAAATTGGCTGTGTACAGACCGGTGACAGGGTCTGGAGAGCTACTGAGCATGTGAACTTTCTTGCTCTCTGGCCGGGGAAAACTTAGATATCGTAAAACAAATTTTCGGATGTTGAAAATTCCTCCCATCAGAGTGTAATGGAGGTTTGTTGGCTTCCGAAACCTGTCACTACCGTCAGCGTTTACTCTAAAAGTTGCTTCCAATGATCGTTGATACATACCCCATACTCTCCTGCATATAACCCTCCACCCTAGAAGCAATCATTTGCTCCCCAAATTGTTTCAACGCAGACGGAAGATGGAATGTGGCCAGATTCATGAGCTGCCGTCCGATCTCGCGAGTAGAGCTGGTTGGCTCAGCAACTCGCCTTTCGTATTGCAATGTCCAGCCCATAATCTCCTCAGCAAAATGGATCCCATCTCTCCAACCGTCCTTCTGTGACGGGAGCTTGGTGAACGGAATTTCCATAGCGTCACCAAGAGCTTTATGGAAAACACCAATCGCACACTTTTCGACATCTGTAAGATCTCGCCATTCGATTGAGCCAATGGTCTGGAAAATATCGAGCACAGCGGAGCCCAGAGTATGTAGCATATCATCATCCAGAATCTTGCCGGCTTTCCGGAATCGGGCGTGCAGATAGTTCATGCGGGAAATTCCAAGTAGATGGGAGTCAGACCCTGGTTCTCTGTCGTGAACCTCGTTCAGAATGATTTCTGTATCTGCTGCACGTTTTGACGCATTTTTGTCGTTCAGTTGTCTCGTTGCGACAAACAACTTGGCCATCGTGGGAATCGAACCAGTCTGATAAAAGAAATTAATTAGAAAATGGACCGGATGCCGAGACATTTAGAAAGCCAAACCTTTAGCAGAGACAGTTTCATAGAGAGATGCATCGAGAATGGAAATTCCAATTCCCGTAGATTGCGCACCACCTCATGGGCTTCTTTGACAGTCATCTCCGACAATGGACGTCCATTTCGGTAATATTTTGTTTCAACAGAGTGGGCTCGTTGGTAACGATATTTTCTTACTGCCAGAATATAGATTACAGAGAAACCCACGGCAAGATATGCGAGTTGATGGGCGTTAAAAATCGGGACCGTCTTAACCATGATGGCTGTGAGACAGGAGACAAAATAAGAGACAGAAGTATAAATAATTATAATATAAGGCTGGTTGCTCGCGAATTGAATACTATTTATACCCAGAAGCGTCTTTGTAGGGCATAAATCGGAATGCCGAGATATTCTAATCAACGACATCAAGACCCGTACGTTGGGAATACTCTCAACAAAGTGAACCTGGGATTATAATTCTTATTACAAAAGATAGGATCCCTTTCCTGGATTTTTTGTGTTCTCGTCTCCAGTCATCCCCATTCACTGGTATCTCGGAAAATAAAATGGCTACCTTCGCGCTTGATACACCAACGGTTATCGCAGTTTTGGTGATTTTACTACTTGCATATAAGAACCTGCCATGGGTATGGCATGTGAGTATTTTGCTATAACCGAACCCATAGAAATCACGTCACTAACAAATTATGCACAGTTTCGATTTATCCGAACGCTTTTGACTCGACTCTTCATCACCCCTGTCACTATCGACCAGCTAAGCCCAGAATGTCTCTTCCTCCCCGCCATTCACCGTACAAGATCGCCCGTGAGCGAATGCGATTACAATATCCACAAATCCAATTCGACATACTTCACCGACATGGATATCTCGCGGGGCAATCTTAGTCTTCTTCTATTCAGCCAGCGCCTGTCGTTCCGTCCAACGCACAATACTGCAGTCATGATCTTAAGTGGTGTACAGTGTGTTTTCCACAGAGAGATCAAACCATATCAACCATTTGAAGTTTGGTCGCGTGTTCTGAGTTGGGATGAGAAATGGATCTATATCGTGACGCATTTTGTCGTCCGAGGCGCCTATCGACCAAAACAATTCTGTCTCCAAAAAGATAGTGTCGAGATACCATCTCGTTCGAGGGAGCATGGAGACGCCGTGATGCAAGAGAAGAAGCGCCGAAGCGTGTTCGCGTCTGCAGTGTCGCGATACGTGTTCAAGCAAGGGAGGAAGACATTCCCTCCAGAAAATATGCTAAAGGAATGTGGCCTGCTTCCGTCTACAGATGCCGAGATGGGCTCTAACCCCACTGGACCTGACCAAACAAAAACTTCTCATTTAATCTGGCGAGAAATTGAGGCAAGACGCAAAAGGGATTTGGAAGTTGCTCAATTGAAACTGGGGTGGGACGGCGTCAACAACTGCTTCGAGGGCGAGATTCATACGGCGCTTGGAAGATACACCGATCTGTTATGGAGATAACAGAGAGTCGTCCCTTGCGATGTACCTCATCTTGCTGGCTTAATTAGGCATCCGCCTTAGCCTGCCTGGTTGGGCATAGGCCTTGTGTTTCAGGCCATGTTTGTTTGTCTGTACCTCAGGCCGGCCCTCTGTATTTTGCTTTCTATCTGAAGGTTCAACTAGTTTCCGTATCTTTATCTCTCATTCAGTGCCTCTCTCTTGAATATAGCAGGCTCTCCATAGTAATGGAAATCACCCTCTTCTGCTTTCCCTCTATTTTTATGTCATCGATAATTGCGCCCGTTGCATTATGACATGTTTTACGAAACTTCTAGTATATACATTAGTCCTAGGATATCTGAATAAGGGGCCAGAGATAGTGGTCTTTGGCCCAGTAGGAGGATGCGTGCCTAGAATATCTTTTACATTTTACTACCATTCTCGGACAAAAGTATTTCCTCAAAAGTCGAAAAAGAACTGAACGGTCTGAAGAAGTTCGCCACTGTTGGGGAACCCAATCAAAGTTCGATTGCTTGGCTAGTCAAGATTTGGCTCTGACCCACACAGTTGACCCCAACGCAATGAGAGCCGAGGCCGTCGAGTGATTAGAATATCATGGAAATATCAGCACACCACCTTAGCATTCAATTATACGGCTCTGATTCTGTTGTGGGAAGAGTAGAACCATGTATTCGTGAGAATGACGTTTTCCATGCGACTTTTCGCTCCATCTTAGTTCTCCAGCCCAATCCACCGATACACTATTGCTCTCAGAGACACCACCTTGTACCCTTGCCATGAAGAAACATACAAAGCCATTAACCAACGACACCGAAATGCTTGACGAGAACTCAGCGGCTAATCCGGAGGAAGGCGCTTCAGTGGATAGACGGAAAAATCTACCACGCCGTTCTAAACGCCCAGGTAGACCGCGGCTAGATGCACCAGGCGCTTCTGTTTTATCCCAGGTCAGGATTGTTTATGTTAATGTAATACTTTTGGACGGGCTATAGCTAACAGTCAGTAGGAGCGGAGAGGCCAACTCCGACAGGCTCAAAAAGTACACAGGTTGAAGCAGAAGGCGATTCTTCAGAATGCCACTGTGCGAGTATCTGAGCTAGAAGATCAGATTGGGAAGATCCGAGACGCATTTGCCAACCTCGAGAATGACGCCTCTGTCAGTCATCCAGCAATCTATCAGCGACTTAATAAGCTGCGTGCAGCAATCTTTCTACCACAGTCAGAAAGTCCAGAAAAGAGCCCAGCTGCATCTGAAAAGGCAAATCACAGTCCACCACCTGATACCTTTGAATATGTGGCTTCTCGGAGATTAGTACTACAACCTGACTCTACAAATCGGCTTGGAGAAGGTGTTTCCTCTTCGACATCTTCCAGTTCTAGTCTGGATGACGATCATTCAGCGATCCAGAGCCGAAGTTGGGTAGAACGCCCACTTTCAGACAGCGAGCATCTGTCCTACTACTTTCAAGAGACGAGTTTTACTCGCGGCTTGCACCGCTATTGCTTAGAGCACGCGTTTCGCTTGTTCATCGACCCCCACTCGTCTCCAACTGCCAACTATCGGGTATTTAGATTGGTATCCTGCATACGAGACAGGGAGAAGACATATCCATACTTCAAAAGGTTGGTGACAGGGGGAATCGGAGATGAACTCGAGCTACCGGGCCTCCCATTCTATTGTATCGGAGGCGCTGGGACACACTACCCGCCCAAAGACGAATTTGGAAATGCAATTTACCCTCCGAATCGCCGGATGCCAAGGCGTATTCTTGGAAGCATGGCGATAGCTGAGAGGTTCTTGGATGGGGATACAGGCTTTAATCAACAGAAAGTGCTCGAGACATTTGGGCTTGGGGGTCAATGGTTCGACTGTCGAGATGTCGAAGGATATCTTAGCGAGCGCGGAGTCTCCATGAAACAACACTGTGCACTTCCTAAGATATCGGGTAGGAAAGCAGATCGCATCCTTGATATTGGCTTATTCTGTCGCAGTGAGTTCGAAGATGTTGTGATGGTTTGCCAAGATATACTTACAAAACGACAGAACTATTACACAGTACTGTCATTCTAGGTCGAGTACCGGGGTTCCGCAAGGCTGATGTTGAATATGCGTTCACTTCCTCACTGCATCGCGATATCTCATCGTCATGATGTCAAGAGCTAATTCAAATGCTGGGAAGCACAGAGATTGCAGGTCAGATTCTTGCGTGATATCAGCACAACGCGACATAGAATGGCCGTCAATTGGAATCAACGGAAGTCTTAATCTAGGATTTTGGCCGCGCAAATTTTGTGATTGGAATAGTTGATTATAAAAAGGCTCTGCAGTAAAGACGGAGGACGTGTCATGGGTCATGACCTGATTGTGGACTTTTGTTCGGTAAAATAGAGCCGTTCTCCTTTTTATCATATGACTCTTGTTCGAGTGTTGTTTCTGAGAATGACAAGCCGAGAGACCGGAACTATTAGCATACTTTCAATGTTGCATAATTCAGTTCCATGTCCTCGATGATATTGGGAGGAGGGTAATATTGGCAAGTTGGATCATGGTGTGCTATATGCCGCGTTGAGAGTATGAAACTAAATACATCAAATCTTCCTCACACTCCCCGACTCGACATTCTCTTCATGTTCACTGCTTGTTGCTTTCTCCACGTCCACATTGATATCCAAATTGGCGGTTTGCTCATCAACAGCAGGTAGTTTAACGGATCCGATCTTGTACCAAGGCAAGGAGAACAATGATTGTGCACTCTCCATACTCCGACCCTTGCACTCAGGGAAAGCTACAAACACCCATACAGTGGCACATCCCGTAAACGCAGTGAAAAGTGCAAAAGGACCCCATGCATGCATTGTCTCGGTCATGTTTGGGAAACCACGAGAAATTCCAAAATTGAGCAGATTCTGGTAAATAAAAGCAATCGTCACGACAGTACCTCGACTTGAGGTTGGGCAGATTTCGGACGCTGTCAGAGAGAAGGCTGGCGCCCAACCAAATCCATAGCCGATTGCGAAGATGCAGATGGCCACGATGGCCACCCATGCTGCTGGCGACGGACTATCAGATGAACTGGAGAGGTCGGATACACCGAGATAGACTGAGAGATATAGCAGACACACGGTGTTGATGGCGGAGCCAATGAGGAGTAATGGGCGGCGGCCGAAACGATCGGTCAGGAAGAAGGCATAGAGGAAAACGCTGATAACTTTGATGAGGCCGTATACAGCGCTGAATAAAAGGACTTGCTCTGAGTTCAGACCGATTGTTTTCAAAATCGTCGGCGCATAATACGTGATCGAGTTGCCGCCGCTCATGATGAAGAAGGTCTGGATGATGATGACGAATATGAGCATCTTCCGAGTTGGAGGATCGGTGATGCAGGATCCAACAAGAGACTTGAATGACATAAGAGCCGATTGGACTTCTGTGTTTGCGTTCACACGGCCTTTTAGTTCATCCCACTCGCGAGAGAAGTAGCTATCGGTAGGTTCCAAGCCACGCAGACGAAGCAAACTGGCATGTGCTTCTTCCTCTCGTCCCCTCATCATAAGATATCGAGGACTTTCAGGAAAGAATGGCCACCCAATAAAGAGAACAACTGAAGGAATCAGCTGCAAGACCAGAGTCGTACGCCACTGCCAACTGGATTGGACAGGGATGATTTCGAGGGAACCATAGTTGATCCAGTAACTGCCAGCTACACCACTCATGATATTAATGTTATAGAAGGTGGTCATCATTCCTCGCATCTCGGTTGGAGCGACTTCAGAAATGTAGATAGTGCCTGCTGTCATTCCAAGGCCGGATCCGACGCCGGAGAGGACTCGACCGACAAGCAATTCTGCGAGAGAACCAAAGTTCGCGGCCATTAGAATGGCACCAATCGTGTAGAAAATAGCTGCGGCCATGACTACGGACTTTCGTCCACGGCGCTCGCCCAATGGCCCAGACAACAGAACACCGACAGTTTGACCCTGCGAGTAACTGTCAGCATCCCAATTTCGAGAGTCTTAAGGTATAGAGAAAGCAGTAAGTTTCACAATGTGGGACAAACACACCAGAAGCATCGAGGAGACCACCCAGCCAGAGTAGTTGGAGACTACCAAGACGGGGAGATCTGTCCAGCCAAAGTCTCGTTTGAATGGCTTGAGACTCATAGTCCCAGAAATATTGGCTGTGTTAAAGCCATGGAGACCACCACAATAAGAGGCCCAGATGACAGCGAGCCAGATATAGGCCCTCTTTGCTGGGGCAGGGACCTTTCGAATGGCCTCATTAGACCAGCCTCCACCGGCTGCTCCCATTGCTAAGAAAGTAAAGTATTCAACTGTAAATGAAAACAAGATATGAAGGTATCAGCGTTTCTTCAGGCTAGACACAGGCAGACAGCTAGACTTATATCAATTTGTTGCGCATATTCTCTGTTTAGTCGGCTTATATGGCACCATGATCCACCAGAAGCAAGATCCAATGGGAGCAGTATCAAGGAAGGTGACGAGTCCCATGGCCAAAGGACTTGTGCGGGGGAGAGGTTTCCTACGCGTAGCCCCGGTCATATCAAAGCGATTGGGTCATATTGATTGAAGTGCGTGGTTGAGCGCCAAGTCTGGGGCAAAGGGGTGTTCCGAGAGAGTACGGAGTGATCCGTGGACGTTGGGGAATTCGCCTTTTTAACTTTTTATAAGCCTCTTTGCGCCGCCAGCCAATCAAGCAACCTTAATTTCACATGGCGATTCATAGAGCTAATCGGCGAGACAACTTGTTGGGCACCCATGGGGAGTTTGGAGATAAGACTCTAATGTGACTATCAATCAAATTAAACTCATGAGTTATAGTAAATTGTATTTGAAGAATATAGGTAGTTCAAAATCGAAACAAGTTGGATATTGAAAGGTCCATGAAGTAACTATACAAACATGCAGTAAAGATACGTCCGGTAAATGAACCACCTCCTATTTCTGGAGCAACGTGGCTTTAATGTGATTCAGCGCACTACCAGCCCGTAGCCAAGTGAGCTGCCCACTGTGATAACTATGATTCAGTTGAGCTTCCCAGCGGGTACCATCGTTACTAGTCACTCTCATCCTGACTGGCTTTCCAGGCTGGAGCTCACCATCTTCCACACCAAATAGAGAGATGCGATCACCCTCAGCAATCCGATCATAATCGACCGAATCATTGAAAGTAAGCGGCAACATGCCCTGTTTCTTGAGGTTTGTCTCATGAATGCGTGCAAAGGAGCGGGCAATCACTGCAGTTCCACCAAGATAGCGTGGCTCGAGAGCTGCATGTTCGCGCGAGCTCCCCTCTCCATAGTTATGGTCGCCGATAATGCACCAGCGGATACCTTTTTGTTGAAGGTCTCGCGCTACCTCGGGAACGACTTGGGTCTGTCCAGTCAATGGGTGCTTTGTGTGGCCGAGCATCTGGGGTGTGTTGGGAAGGAAAGCGTTGGTGGCTGTGGTGAGCATGTTATTGCTGATGTTTTCGAGATGGCCGCGATATTTGTACCAGGGGCCGGCAGGTGAGATATGGTCAGTTGTGCATTTTCCAGTCACCTTGATCAGAAGTTCCATATCAGTGGCACACCCTGGCTGCCATGAGGGGAATGGGGTAAGAAGCTGGAGCCGGTCGGACTGTGGATGAACAGCGATAGGAAGAGACGATCCATCCGGTGGTGGCTCTTGGAATGTGTCCACCCCGGAAAGATATCTCAATGGAAGCTCATGATCAATTGGTGGTTCGAACTTGAGGGACGATCCTTCGAAAGAAACAGTATCCGTCAAGGGATTGAAGTCAAGGCGTCCAGAGTAAGCAAAAGCCGTGACAATTTCAGGAGAAGTCACAAAGGAATGAGTAGCGGGGTTGCTATCATGTCGGCCCACAAAATTGCGATTGAAGCTTGAAATGACCGAGTTCTTCTCTTTTCCCTTCACGTCGATATCTTTGCGATCCCAAGAGCCGACACAAGGACCACAGGAGCTGCTAAATACAACAGCGCCAGCTTCTCTGATCTCGTCAAGGATACCGTCGGCCTCGGCAGTGGCACGGATCTGTTCGCTACCTGGCGTCAAGACAAAGGGAACCTTGAACTTTGGAATACCTGCAGCTTTGGCCTGAGCCACTAGTTGTCGGCACTTGTCGAGGTCTTCATACGAGCTATTCGTGCAACTGCCAACCATGGCATGGCTCAGTTCAACGGGCCAATCCTTCGCTCCAACGGCATCTTTGAGCTCAGTTATGGGGTGTGCCAAATCGGGAGTGAACGGACCATTGACGTGTGGTTCAAGTGTATCGAGGCTGATCTCGATGATTCGATCATAGTACTGATGTGACCCCTCGTCTGCGGATAACAGGACGTCTTGAACTCGACTAGCTGCTTGGGCCACATAATCGCGCTTTGTGGCGGTCAGATATCGGCCCATGGCCTCAGTGTATGGAAAGATGCACGATGTTGAGCCAATTTCTGCCGACATGTTGCAAATAGTCGCCATAGCCGTTGCTCCCAACGTCTGTGTGCCCGGGCCAAAGAACTCAATGACTGATCCCTTTCCACCAGAAACGGAGAGAATGCCAGCCAGCTTGCAAATGATATCCTTGGTTGATGCCCAGCCCTGGAGATGGCCTGTCAATCGAACACCAATAACTTTAGGAGCGACGAGTTCCCAAGGCATGCCCGACATGGCATCGACAGCATCTGAACCTCCAACTCCGATCCCAAGCATCCCAAGGCCCCCGGCGTTCGGTGTATGAGAGTCGGTTCCGATGATTAGTCCACCCGGTCTAAATAAAGCCGCAAGTTAGTACTGGCATACATAGAGGGGTGATAAAATCTCCTTACACGGCGTAGTTCTCAAAAATCACAGTGTGAATAATGCCGGAACCTGGCGTCCAGAAGCCAATACCATATTTCCTGGACGCACTGCTGAGAAAGTCATAGACTTCAGCATGCTCCGAAGCAGCTCGCGTGAGATCCTCCACCGCACCTTTCTCCGAAATAATCAAGTGGTCACTATGCACCGTTGTTGGTGCTATGACACGCGGCAGGCCAGCGCTGATGAACTGGAGCAGGGCCATAGTCGCAGTAGCATCATGACAAGCAATTCGATCGGGTCTCAGCTCTAGAATGGTATTTCCTCTTTCAATCTGTTCGAGATCCCATTGCCGATCGCTATCAATGATCAAATGGCTATACAGCAGCTTCTCGGTCAAGGTCAAGGGGCGTCGCGAACGTCGTTTAAGGATGTCGAGAGTTGCAAGCTGTTTTCTGTAGTTGACTCCAAAGTAGCTTGAGCCACTTGCTTCGGTTGTTAAACTTCTCGAGTTGGTACATAGAGATTTTTGTAGTGCTGGTGTGGACGCAACACGCCGGAGAGCTTGCCACATCATGTTTAATCGCGAATCAACGCGATAAACCTGCAACAGCGGGAGATTGAAGAAGAATAAACGCTTCCATGTAACGCCATTTTGAAAGTGCAGATAGAAACTAGCGACGAAAATCGGCGCATTTGCAATGTTCGCATCTGCCGAGGATCGAAGATGGAGCGCTCAGGAGCGCTCCGGGTGGGGCGGATGGCTCCGTCGATTGTACGTCGTTGGGAATGAGGAACGTCTCTTACTGGCGAAGGGATCGATTTTATTGGCGCACAGTAGACTTCTCGATAGGGCGGTTTAGAAAATATATTGATGTATATGATGTGGGTTGTGAGACTACCGCGGACCCAAAGACGTGGTAAAGCAAAAGTCACTCAGCTACAGTTATAATTTCATAAAGTCCAGCTGTAGAGCCAATGCGACAATAAGCAGGTTACGGAAATCCAGGACCGCTGTCGAATGCACCAGTTGAACTGGAAAAGGGATCCCAGCCCCAATCTTCGTGCAAGAACTCGGCCATGAAGTTTTCCATTGCCGCTTCAATTGAAGAGCCGTTAAGATCCTGTAAGGAATCGACAAGCACGGAATCAAGGTCTGGTTCTAAAGGTTGATACCCGTCTGCATGAGAACCGTCAGCAAAACTAGCCAATTCAACTTGAAACGAAAAAGTATTGAATTTGACTTACTAGTCTCCAATTGTTGGTTTTGATTATGAAATACTGGACGTTCAGACTGCGAATATTGGCTTTCTTGAGTTACTCCGTAGCCTTGAACATCCCTATCAGGATCATGTGCGCCAAACACTGGAGGTTGGCTTTCGAGGAATTGAGCATTACTTTCAAGGCGCCGCCTATGGGCTGAAAGAGGGAACACTTGCAGCTGTAGGTCGCTGAAATACTTTATGACCAGATCGATCATCGTTTCAAAGCTCTCCTTGCCGTTCCGCACAGAAGGCCACCACTGGCTTCCAATGCTAAGATGATTCGAGCAAGTCCGGAGATCCCGAAGAAGCTTTGCAAACGGCACAGTTCTTTGGATTTCCCGTGAAACCCAGGCACAGTAGACTATAGTAGCCCCTGAGGAGAATATCCCATGGATGTTGCGCCAGTTGTAATAGAGCATGTCCCGGGTACCGACTGCATCGTAGATCTGGAGGCGTTTGCTGCAGCTTTGATAGCAGAGGGTCAAAGCTTCTTGGCTAGGCGATGGGAATACTTGTGAGGGCTGGAACAAAAGCGTAATTGCAGAATGGTAAAGTTGTTCTTGCCTCATCTTCTCGAATTGCAGTTTGACTTTGTCGTCATCATCCATATTCCCCGTGGGTGCGATCCGGTGAACACCAGCCAGCCATTGATCCAGCTCGTTTTTGATGCGTGTTTGTATTTCTGAAAGATTTGTAGGCCACACAAAGCTATGGTTCCGGGTCGGTAGGTGGTAGAGTAAGAGTTTGATCTCGGAAATGTGTTGGTCCAAGTGAAACCTGCATATTGACAAGGCTAGGAGCTGAGATATTGGTACTTTGATTTCAAGATCGCTGTCTGTTAATCTTGTCATCGCAGCAATATCCGTCTCATCTGGAGGTTTGATATCGAATGTCTCGTCGCGAATTCCCAAAGGTCGCCCTTGAATTGTAGCGATTGATCTGGGGATTTTATGTTAGTTATAATTAGCGACTAAGAACATAAAATGATGCTTCTTACCGATCAAGTGAGTAGACGGTATAGAAAATGAACCTGAGAATGGTCGTTGCATCCCTTGGGGCCTCGAATTCAGTTGGCTCACGATGTAGCCCAAGATCAATGCAATGAGATATAGCTATATGAGTCAATGTCCACACATTGATGCCAGCCGGTTCAATCAGACTCTGGACAGTCAACAATAAGATGGCTTGCAACGATGTGACCGAAATGTTGGAAAATGTTTCCGATGCTGTAGACATTGCCATTCGGTGAAACCGTGCCGGAGAGAAATCGTAATTTTTCTTGCGCGTCAAGACTGTTGCAGCCAGAGAGAATGCCATAGAAATATGGAAGACAGCGGTGAATATAGAGATTGGAGTGGCATTGTGGCCAGCGAAATGGTCGAATTTTCCGTTATAAGAGAAGATATCAAGGTCATGGAGCCATCCATTCCGGTCAACGGAACTGTCGTATCCACGCTGTGCGCAGGTATACAATGCCTGGTATGCATTGACCAACGATGCAGGATGAATGAATGGTTGATCAATATGGATGTTTTGGAAATAAATTTCCAGCAGAAGACACGCCTCATCGGGCGAGGGAAGTTCCTTTGCAACGTCAGTAATCACTTAGTCCAAAGGACCTTCTACCAAGGCACTTACACTTTTCAGCCTCCCATAGAGGGTTCTGTAAACCTCGTCCGATATACGGAGAGGAGCCAATCGTCGGGTTTGCCGTGAAGCTTGTGCTGGGCGAAGTTCATCATCCAGACCCATGAGCTTGGTAAATAGTAGCCCAGAGGAAGACCCAAGGTAATGCTTTTGGCGCGAGTCTGATTGCAAAGAAAGCATACCGAGGTCAATAGCCACCGACCGGGCTTTGGCGGAAAGCGGAGAGTCGGCGTCGGATTCCATCGTGGAATGTGACCGTTTGTTTACAGTGGTTTCTTCCGGGGGTGAGTCATTCATAAGTGTATTTGAGATACCCCTTTGAAGTTCTGTAGTAGACTCAGGTATGGTGGCGGCGTCTTGCGATGTACTCAGGGTCTCCATGAAGTCCGCATTGACTTGGGGGCCCTGGGCCAAATCGAAATCTGGGCAGAGTGCCCCTAGATGCTGCTCGAGCCATTTTATACGAGCACAGCATTTAATGGTAAAGCTTTGGATCCATAGGGTAAGCGGCCTGCTTCAGCCTTGAAGTCTTCAGAATGACTTGACTCACTCTCGCGGGATTGACAACTCGTTATTTCCAGTATGCACATCGATGCAGGGAACTTTTGCACGAGCGCAATTACTACATGCAGGGATACCCCCATCACACTGGCCCTGTCAATATCAGGGTTGTATCATCGTTGAGAGGAGCACCCACTTTGACGCGCTTCTGGCGACATCGGCGACATGCCGAGCGGACCTTCCTGGGCGGTGCAGCGGCGCCAGTGTTTTCTTCAGGAGCCATTGTCTGTGTGCAGAGCCTTTCCGGTGCTAAGAGCCCCTGAATATATTGCGAGGCATTATCAGACGTGAGCTGGGGGCGATAGTAGGGAGATGCGAACGGGAGTTTTTCTGTGGGGAAGACGCCGAGTCTGGGGTAAGTTACGGTGGCGATCTCGCCCGCTTAAATGCTAACCGCTCCAATACCGACGTGGCTCGTAGGCTTCCCAGCAAACTCTATAAGATATGCTAAAGCAATGGCATTGTAAGGTCCTGCTTTTGAAGTTGTTGCAATTTAGATTTTATCTAAGCTATACCTAAGCTAGAAGCCAGTTGTCTGGCGCTCCGCCGAGTTATGTGACAAAACATTCGTCCACTCAATTACATACCCATAAATTGAAAAGCTCAGAGCTCCAGACACCTAACAATGTATGATATTAGTGATTGACAGATTTCGTGGAATGGACAACTCACACTTAGACGAATCAACCGCGGTGTCGTTCCTCTCCACAATGCAGAAACACCTTCCTGCGTGATCACTGATCGCACACAGTCATAAGAACCCCGATATTTCTGGCTGCCAGCGACGGCCTGGAGACGCGTCTTGATTGAATCAAACGGCATGGTAGTATACACGGTGACAACACCTGCTAATGCCCCTGCCGCAACCGTTCTAATGGGCGTTGGCACAGACATAGCTTCCATCTGGCGCAAGAGAATGCCATAGCTCGTGAATCTCACCATAGCATTGGAAGCCTGCTTTAAGGTAACGGGAATGACACCACGGTATAGCCCGCGCAACCCATCTTGCGCGACAATCGAGACAACACCATGCCCAGTTGACCTATACAGTCTCGGTCCAGCACGATCATCAATCATTTTGGTCTTGATTGTTTCACCCGGCGTAACCACAATAACTGCCTCTGCCACACCTGCCATGAGTCCGGCGCCCATAGTTCCCAGTGGTGTCATCTTACCAGCTGCATCGGTCGGCATAGATCGGCGGACGAAGTCGAAAGTGAAGAAGCGGATGGCTGATTTGGATGCATTAGAGGCACAGAAGACTCCACCGCCGGTGTAGAGTGCTCGAAAGCCACTTTGACGGATCGTGGAAGTAAAGAGTTGTACGATCGACTGGTTTGATAAGTTTCCAGGTTGCAGAAGCTGTTGGCGGGTTTTCACATATTCTGTAGGATACTATCGTGAACGATCAGCAATTATGTTCTGAAGAGATTTCATGATAAATGTTCTTTCCATACAGTAACAAGGCTTTCAATTCCACCGGAAGCGCCTCCAGCGAGGATTGACTGCCACGGTGATACTTGCTTCTTGGAAGACATGTTTTGCCGAGGCGACATAGGCCGTTCCAAGCAAAAGGACACTCATATTGGTTGTTCCTATGTACGGCAGTTGCAACGATAATAAACCAAATTCGCGACTCGGGTCGTTAGTACTAACCCTTTGTCAACGCAAAGGGTTAGTCGCGGAGGGGCATTCCGATGTCGCAACATTACCGATGAACTTAAAATTACTCCCTCAGAGTTGCATATCCTTTGTGGCCAGAGCCAGGCACTACTCGTGTTTGCGATTTATTTGGGGATCCGGAGTACAGAGGCCGACAGAGAGGAAATGAAATGAGGCCGGAGTCATCCAGCTTCACCCGGAGAGCTCCAGCTTAGTGTGGATGCAGCCTCCGGATTCCAAACTTTGCCTCGGTGTCGGAGCTGCCATAGAGCCTTTCAGCCCTCGTTATGGTCATATATTTTTAGCTAAGACTTAAGTAACCGAATAATGCCAACTCTAGTTGACATGTCTTTTTCGGATACCTTCACGGCAACCCGCTCGTAGGGTATTAGATACGACTACCAGCGAGCAAGATACCACACTATAACTACAATGTCACAACTACTCCCCAATGGCGGATGGGACGTCCATCATCACATATTTGAGCGTACGCTTCAATTACCTCTCACATCTTCTTGACCACCCAGAACAGCTAAATCAATTCTACAGCCGAGCGCTTCCCTTACGACCCAAACCGCCATCTAACACCCCCACCCGCTACGATCAATGCATACAACGAATTCAAACACCAGCTCGGGATCAGCCATTCAGTTCTGACACACGGATTATCCTACGGAGCCGATAGCACATGCCTTACAACCTTCATCGCCGACTTATGCCGAGACAACACCAGAGGAATAGCAGTGATCGACCCGGAGACCGTCACACCAGCACAGCTACGAGAAATGCAGATCAACGGCATTCGGGGTATAAGAGTTAATATATACCGATACTCAGCCATGCACGACGTCGAATTACAGAAGCAAATCCTAAGGAAACACGCACAAGTCCTCAGTGGCCGCTGTACTGGCTGGAGTATGGCGTTTACACACACCCACCCGGAGTTCTGGCCAGATCTCAAACCGATCATTGCGCAGGAAATCGTGCCTAGAGGTATTCGGCTCGTGACTGACCATTTCGCATTGTTGAAAGGAGCGAGCATGTTGCCTGCTGAATGCCAAGGAGATGTCTCACAGCAGATCGGGTTCCATGAGTTGATGGATCTTGTGCGGGAGGGTCATCTTTATGTCAAGATCAGCGCGCCGTATCGGGTTAGCAGCAAAGCGCCAGATTATGCAGACTTGAAGCCTCTTGTACGTGCTTTGTTTGATGCGAATCCTCGGCAGTTGCTTTGGGGGAGTGATTGGCCTCATACGCCTTTGATGAAAGTGCGGACTAAAGAGGAAGCACTTCAGGAAACGCCGTTCTTGGAAATTGATGATCGGGCTTGGTTGAAGAGTCTACGGTCCTGGCTAGCGGATTCCGAGTGGCATTCACTGATGGTTTTGAATCCTCAAAGATTATACGACTGGTAGTGTCGATCTTGAATTTATTACGGTGAGAACATGGAGTATTTCATCAGCCAGGTCAGCAGTACTTTCTAGTTGGAGCTCCTTCCGCTTAGCCTAAGTTAATCTAACTATTATTATTGAAATCGTTAACAAAAAGGTAGTACACTAATATTCGAGATTAGCTTCCACTTAGTACTCTTATCTAGAATCCTAGATAGTACGATTTTGGCCTTATTTAGATTATAGTTAGTGTCATATTCGAAAACAACTCATAAATTATTTCCAGAACCCTACCTTGAATCACTCTAGTCTAAGCCTAGTTACTCTTACAAAAGCCCCTGCTAGATTGTATCGTCTAAGAAATGCATCATTGTTATAATACAGAAACGCTTTATGGAACCTCGGAGTATATTCCATGCAAAACAGCTCAAACGTAGGGGAAGCTCTAACTAGCGATCAGGCAAGATCGCCGCCAACTTATCCTCCTTTCACACGCACACAGTCTTTGTCCACGCTCGTTTCATACACAATAGAAGGCCACGATGGTGTTTAGAACCCAGTATTAACCCTAATAGGAGACTACACTTTTTTGTATATGCTGAAAGTTCTGTCGTATATTGTGGTTCTCATTCATTTCTAGCGTCTGCTGATCGCCTTTGTCCCCCACTTTGTTTAACTTGGGTTTATTGTAAGGGCTAGACCTACAATTAGATTTAGAGATGATGTGGAATCTGTCTCATCAATTACATCTTTCAGCCTGGAGATTCGAACAATGGGAACCGGTCACGCAGTCCGTCCCACCCTGGATACTATGTATGTGTAGGAATGAATTTGAGGCGACGAGCCAATGTCGGCACGAATGCTGCGGTGGAGACTGGTAAATATATTCCACATGTGTTTATTTCTTGTAATCAGACATCTCTTCGAATTGCCAGATTCATGGATATAGCAATAAAGAGTTGTTCTTGTCGTAGGTCGCATATATCATATCCGACAGCCAATCACAGCTAGACAATCACACCACTTCCTTCCAGTACGGACACTGACTCTCTAGTCCAGACTACTGGTCTACTGGTCCACCTAGGCGCACCGACCAATTTGTAGTTCTGACTAGTATCCCAACTATATAATTTCGTTCTGAATACAAAGCCCCCATAGGCTCTGCTTGTCAGGACCACCGCCCGACATTGGACTTAGGCAACTGCGCCAGACATGGATTGCCTTAGGCACTACCGCCAGATGCGCTAGGGCAGTTGGGGACACGTCAGATATGACTTCATATAATGGCCGATCACCTAGCAGGGGCAGTCCTATATAGAGAGTTCCCGCTGGTCCTTCCCAGGACCAGCGTTGAGTCTTCTACAATACTATCATATTGTTTCACACGCATTATACTAGGCTTCTACTTTGCTTATCCATTCCAACCTAGAGATCTGCTTGTGGGGTCTTGCACTACTGCTCCGACATCATAACTTGAATTCCCATCTCTCAGCAATCCGCCTCCACAGGACTGGCCCCTCTTTTTCTCCGCATTTCCCTTGTCCACATCAATATCACAACCACAACTATACCCACAACTTAAACAAAACATTAAATCTACAATATGTGTATCTCAAGCTGGAGCACTCCACTCAGCTACATCGGCCTTGCAGCCCTGGCTTACGTAACCCTCCACTTCACCCGCCAAGCAACAACATTCCTCCTTCGCAGTACACTAACAGCTCGCTACAACCGGCCCGGTACCAACTGGGCCCTCGTAACAGGCGCAACTGATGGAATTGGCTTCGGCTTCTGCGAAGAGATTTGTGCCCGCGGCTTCAACGTCATCCTGCACGGACGTAACCGCACTAAGCTCCAGCGACGCGCTAGCGAGCTAAACGAGCGCTTCCCAACCCGCAAGACAGGCATTATCGTACTAGACGTTGTCGATCTCACATCCTCCGTGGACGGGGTTGCTGACGAGGTTTCTGCTATTCTAGCCGCCCATGGGGGCCAGTTAACCGTCCTGGTGAACAATGTAGGAGGTGACGGCAGGCCCTCTGGGACGCTAGATAGTTATAGCTTCAAGGATGTGCAGGAGACGATCGCGAAGAACGCGAACTTCGTCGCACAAATTACGCGCATACTGCTACCCCTTCTAGCGGCGGGAGACCCAGGCGTTATATTGAATATTTCGTCCGTCGCGGCGTGGGGGCTACCCTATGTGACTATTTATGCTGCAACAAAGGGGTTCGTCGATACCTTTACGTATGCACTGCAGGCTGAGTGTACCGCCGAGGGACTGGGGGTCGAGGTGCTGGGTCTACGCGTGGGCCAGGTGAGCACACCCGGGTACCCGGTTGCTCTGGGCTGGTTTGTGCCGACGCCACGGGTGATGGCGCAGGCTGGGTTGAATCGTGTTGGCTGTGGGCAGGTTATTGTATACGGGTATTTCTGGCACTGGGTGCAGGGGCTGGCGTTTGAGATGATGCCTCGGTGGGCGCTAAATATGGTGACGACGTCGATGCTGAAAGCGCTGAAATTCCAGGAGGAAGATAAGGCGAAGAGGTGGTAAAACGGACTTGATATTTTATCAATTTTGCAATAATTGCAACCTTACCTCACAAAAGGTTGGGAGCTTCCTAACCCTTCCAAATTGACGAAGATTGCTTGAAATCGTATTGGCTCTTCGGGTGATTTACGGGATTGGCGAGCACGTGGTATTGATGGACAATGCATTTTGATACTTATGAACGGATCGGCGTGTTTTGAAATAGGGTTCGGGACATAATATATGAGAGTTAGGCGGTGAAAATGATTTCGAACCATCCTGTATAGGTTCATATACATGACGGTGATAGACTGAAAGAGCCTAGCCTCTAGAAAATGCCAGAACCTCTTTATATAGCTACTGTGGATTTTGACCGAAGTCGTTTTACTGGTCGATAATACGATGCAAGCACCCTCACCCATGCCGAGCATTTGGGGTCGGCGACTAACTAGCAAAATATCGCTTTTTGAGGACAATTGAAGCAAACTTGACAGCTAAATCCCCTATGGTCGTATATACTAGAATGAGTATTAATGCAAGTTATATAGTCTTTCGCTTTTTAACGAAAAAGACTAGTGTCAAGAGCGGTTAGGAGTGATTTCGGTGTCATCCATTGGCTGTCAATGAAATGTTTGAGGGCTTAAACATGAATAAACTAGCAGAGCGATCATGTATATAAGCCAAACATGACATAATTCGGCATTTTCGACCATTTCCGACATTGAAATAGTATAGAATCATTACGATGCAGAGGTAGCAGCGAACGGCTCATAGGTCCGGTTTTACTGGCAGCTCTCCCTTTCCTATGTGCCTGAGAATGGTATTGATATCGCAAGCCAACCACGGCCAGATACTCTCACACCAGAATACCTCTGCCAGTTCTTCGATTCACCTTTCCGCTCTAGTGCAATTGGAGCACAAATTCATGATCTAGTCGTTCCTGGCAAACCTGGATGTCCCCGAAGAACAACGAATTTAGTGGAGACAAAAGATTTATTATTGTCTGCAACACAAGTTAGCAATCCACGAACTAAAGCCAGCCGACAGAAGGAAATTGTCACACACAGTAGTTGCAACGTTAGATCCCCTCTGATCTTTGCTTTCAATTCAACTTCCACATCCAGATTCAAGTCCAATCTCAACTTTAATTGATCGTTCTTTGCCGACTGAGGCTTTACTTCCGTAGTCTCTGTCACTTGCTCGACAGGTCCAGTTGCTGGTTTTGGAACAAGTTCGCTGGCCCGCTCTATCTGGCCCTGGGTTTCCGGAGGGTTAAGTATGTGGCTCACCCGCCTTTCCTGTACCGTCCGTTGTTCGGAACTTCTATTGTCCCTTTGCTCGCGCTCGATTCCTTGATCTTGATATGGATCTTGTGACTCTGTCGAAACCCGACGGGCTCTCCGGTGGTGTCGAGTACGCTGGTTCTGTTTTTCAACCTGCGGTGCAGCCTGAGGTGAAGGTGGTCGTCGGTCATTCTGTCTCGGATCTGTGGAATTGCTACCCAAGTTTGCGGAAGGGAAATTTGACTTGGTAGAGTCTGGGACACCATTCACTCTTTGCTCATTAGAGCCGTTTGTTGCTGGATCTGAAGTTGAACCCTTCCGCAGCTTGGGAGGTCGGAGTTTGGGGGGCGGGGGCTTCCTGTTCGGTGCGGAAGCACTTGCGCTACCATTCGCGTTTTGCATATCATGATTAGACTGCGCTTGCATTATGATAACAAAATACAGTCAAGTGTTGTACTAGATAGAGATATGAAAGTGTGAATTGTTATGAAATAGAATTTCCTTTGCCCAGGTTGCAATTGCATTCAGTTCGCCTCGCTGACGTCAGGATAGGCTTGATCAGGACATAAAGGACAACAAGAATCTTGCCGAGTGTGGATTCTCGCAGATGATGAAGAGCCCCCATTAAGTCAGCCACAGACATAGAAGCGATGTTAAAACTTGTTTCGAGCTAACAAAAAAGTCCGATTCAACGTACAATGCTCGGAGCTTCCGGCTGAGAACCAATGAAATTGATCATACCCGAGGATCTGCAACGTCATGAACTATGGGAACCGTGGATGCGAGCTGTGACTTGATTATGTGATCAATTTCATTTACCTGGTTATATACCTACAAGATTCGTTTCTCATTTATGCAAACCACTGAATATGGATACAGTCACCACACAGAAAAAGCCACCTCTTCCAAAAGACGCAGTTCATTCGAGCGAAGAGGATGAATCTGATTTATACACCGACCAGGAAGATTCCTTCCAAGATAAATACACAAGCGAGGCCAGCCAATTGGAGAGATCGAATCCCAATTCTATAACGACATCTGAAACCGAGTCTATCGAAAGAGAAGCCTCAGCCCCAGATGATAGACATGCACCCACAACAGAAGTTATTCGAAGAAAAACGAGTGCAGCATTACCGGCAAACAGAGGAATAGCTCCAATACAACCGATAACTGAGCGAAACGGACCGGGGCAAGCGATAGTAAAAGATGCTGGAACTGCGTTGAGCTTGAGACTTGATCTAAACCTTGATATTGAGGTCGAGTTAAAAGCTAAAATTCGTGGAGATCTGACGTTAAGTCTTCTGTTAGTCCTTCATTATCATTATCATACTTTGGGAAGCATGAAGCTCATAATATGCAGGGCCTAATTAACCAGTAAATTGACCGATGCCTATTGGCACTAGGGTGTGGTTAGCTATTTGCCTAGTGTAGTAATGATTTATTGACTCTAAGGATGTTGATTTTTGGTATTCCAAATTGCCTTGTTTCAAACCCTAGGCATCAATTTGACTTAAATTGAACAAGAACGTCTAGGAGCTACTAGTTCTCAGTGCCACAAGTGTCCAAGGCAAACTTGGTGTGGCAACATGCTAGACTTGACGGACAGATTTAGTTAATGAAGCCCATGGCATGGAATGATGAGGTAGAATCCTTCTATAATGACCAGGAGGCTTTGTGGTACCACGGTATATCTGTGTCATTGAGGCCCCATTGCGAACCCCAAGTATCAACGTAGTCTCGCTTGAGGGTCATTGTTCCACGGTAAACCTTGTAGTTCGGTTACAACTGGTAATCAGTGGCCAATTTATCTGTAGCCCCAGATGTGGCGAGTCGGCCAGTTCCTGGTCCCGAGGGGTATAATAATGATGATATCATGAAGAATATAAAATCTTACCTGTTGTGATAGAATATAAATTGCATGCTCGAACATCTCCCGCGCTGTAATAATATACATTTAATGAAAACCTACTAGTCATCAATTTATACCTGCAAAACGAGATATTAGTTCAAAGAAAAGTGGTTGCCGAAAGCTGCAAAAGCGCAAGAACGAAATGGCATCACCGGCGACAAAGCGAGTTCCATCAGCGAAAAAGCATTTAGTACCGCCTAAGAAGTCCATGGGAAGAGACTCAGCTTCCCAAAGCCCTTTACCTGATCAGGGAGCATCAGAGATCAAGCCTGTAAACCAGGCGAAACCCATCAACAAGCCCTTGACACCAACAGCACCCAAGAAGAATATTCGAAAGTTGCCAAAGAAATCGGGAACCCGAGAATTGTCTCCAGCCTCCCAAGAGAAAAAGGTATCGCAAATCAAGTCTCCGAATGTCGACAAACCTGGGACACCAGATGAAGGGAGTGCAGTCAACTTGGACAATGAGGAGCCACTGCCAATAAGAGAGTCCGTCGAAGAGCATAAAGAGGCGGTTGAAGTCCCAGAAGATGCGCAACAGGTGGCAGAAATTCCCTCTAAAGAGCAGAGAAAATCTGAAACGACAAAAACTGATTCCGCCTCTGGGTCGGGTGGGGTCTCATTTTTCCAGCGAGGGAAGAATGCAGCCTCGCGTATTTCGGATCTAACGGGCACCGTCAGAGATCTCAGCAATCGGGCTACCGCTGGGGAATCGCAGGGCGCTTTCGACGACATTCAAGATAACATTCGAGGTGTCGCCAAAAAGTTCAAGCCTGACGAAGGGGGTGTTGCCAGCAAACTCATGGAGAAGATTCCCAGTCTCCCCACGGATTTGTCTGAGTTGAAGGGGCTTGAGGTTAGCGAAGAGGGACAGATCTTTGACAATGATGGCAATGCAGTTGGAACACTCGTCGAAGGCGACCCCAGCGACCTTGCTGGCCACGTGGTTGGGGAAGGTGGTGAGATTTTAGATGAGGATGGGGATCTGATTGGCAGAGTTGAGCTTGTCAGCGACGAGACTTCAAAGCGGGCCGATGCAGTCGAAGAAGCGGTGGACACAGATAATGTCCCCAGCTTGCAGGACCTCGCAAATCTGCCAGTCGCAGAGGACGGCTCAGTCAAAGACGACGACGGTCGAGTATTGGGGCGACTTGTTGAAGGTGACCCGGATGATTTGGTGGGCCGAACTGTTGATGAGAATGGCGAAGTACTCGATGAAGATGGAGACTTGATCGGACGAGTCGAGCCTATTTCCTCAAAGCAAGTTGAAGAGCCGGCCGGTGAAGCCGAGCCCACTGGTGGGGTGTTGCTTCCAGGCGTTGCCATCCTTCGGGGCAGAGAAATCAACAGAAATGGGAAGATTCTGAATGATAAGGGCGAGGATTTAGGCCAAGTTGTCGAAGGTCAAGATCCTAGGCATATGTCAGGAAAGGTGCCAAATGAACTGGGTCAAGTGATGGACATGACCGGAGAGGTGATTGGACAAGTTGAACCAGTGCCAGGCGAGGCTGCCAACATTGCGATGCAAGAACTCGAAGACAAGAAGGCAGCTTTCAAAAAGAAAGAAGCAAACAAATCACCGGAAATTCCCCAGGAATTACCTGACATCTCCACGCTAGAAGGCCTGAAATGCAACAAGTTCGGACACATTGTCGACGAGGATGGTGTGCCAGTTGGTGAACTTATTGAGGGCAACCCCAAAGAGGTATCTAAGGGAGGATTCCGGCTAGATCATCGTGGTCAATTCTGGGACAACAGAGGAAATATCTTGGGCGTAGCACAAACAATCCCAATTGAAGAGGAGGACCAGCGCCCATTCGCAGGGTTTGAAGATCTTGTCGTGGTCACTGATGGCTGGGTCGAAGACGCAACTGGCGCTCGAGTAGGCCAGGTTGTTGATGGGGAGATAAAGAAGCTTCTTGGTCGGGCTGTCGATGACGATGGAGATATTTTGGATAAGCGAGGCAATCTTATTGGACACGCTGAGCCCTGGGAAGAGCCGGAACCAGAGGCAGAAGAGGTCGATTTCTCTTCCGTGGAAGGTCTCTCGCCTAACAAGCTAGGCTTTGTTATTGGGCCAGACGGCGTGTTGTTAGGCCGTGTAACGGAAGGGGACTTGAAAAAGGTTGCTGGTAGGACCATCGACCACGAAGGTCAGCTGTGGAGCGACGATGGCCAGGTTATTGGACGGGTTGAGCTGGTTGCGGAAGAGGAGCATGAGGTATTGGGGCCTTTTAGCGGCCTAGGTGATCTGATGGTCAGACAAGACGGGCTTGTTGAAACTGAGGAAGGCATTGTTGTTGGCAGGATCATTGACGGAGATCCTAAAGAATTACGGGGTAAAGCTGTGGATGATGATGGAGACATCATGGATAAGGTGGGCAACGTGATAGGACGCGCTGAGCCATATACTCCATCCGAAGTCTCTGAAGAGTCAGAGGGAGACCTGTCCGAACTTGAAGGGATGACAGTCAATAAATTTGGAAATGTCGTCGACGAAAACGGGGCAGTCTTTGGACGGCTTGTCTCAGGAAATCCCAAGAAGCTGAATGGAAAGAAGGTGGATGGAGAAGGTCAGATTTGGAGTGACGATGGGAAAGTCCTGGGCAATGTTGAACTTATTCCTGCCGCCGAGCGAGAGCAACCCGAAGGGGTGTTTTTTGGGCTCGATGGACTGACTGCAACAATGGATGGATATGTGATCACTCCAGAAAGGGAAGTGGTTGGTAGACTAATCGACGGGGAACCGACAAGACTTGTTGGCCGTGCCGTCGATGAAGATGGCGAAATTGTGGACAAAGTGGGCAATGTCATCGGCCGTGCAGAGCGATGGACCCCCGAGGAAAAGGAACGCGATATTAACCCGATGAGTGGCCGAAAAGTCAACCGAGATGGCGAGGTCCGCGACGAAGATGGTAATCTGATAGGCAGGCTTACTATGGGTAACCTCAAAGCCTTGATAGGGAAGACGGTGAATGATAGTGGCTATATCGTTGACAACGATGGAAATCAAATTGGCGAGTGCACACTGGAGGAGAACCTACCAGACGCCGTACCTGAGCCCGAACTATCACCCGAGGAAGCTGAGCAGCAGGCCAAAGAGGAACATGACCGAGATTTGGCGAAGAAGATATCATCCGTTATACAGCAAACACTTGAATCAGTGGAGCCGCTCTGCAAACAGATCACACAGGTAACCTTCCCTGCGGATACCTCACATGTTGATATAACTAACCTGATATAGCATCTTGAAAGAGCCGATCGTACGCCACGAGAGGAGTTGGATGAAGAGAAACTAGTCCAGACCGTGAAGCCTCTTATTGAAGATGCCGGAAACATGCTGCAGGAGTGTAAGAGCACCATTAGGGCGCTCGACCCCGATGGGTCCATCGCTGCATCCGCAAAGGCTCACAGTGCTTCTCACGAGGCGACACCGGAAGAATATCAGCTAGCAGATCTTTTGAAACAACTGACTCAAACTGTGACGACTACCATTGACAATGGCCGTCAGAAAATCGCAGATATGCCCCATGCGAAGAAGAAACTCAATCCGCTGTGGACATTGCTATCCGAACCACTTTTCCAAATTATTGCGGCAGTCGGCTTGCTTCTAAGTGGTATTCTCGGTCTTGTCAATAATCTTCTGAGCGGACTTGGCCTTGGTGGTCTTGTTCGTGGTCTTCTCGGTGGTCTTGGAATCGATAACCTGATGAACAGTCTCGGTTTGGACAAGTTGGGCATTGGAAAGTGAGGAAGTCTTTAACATTAAAATTTCTGCTATTACATCTCTCTCAGCCTTATTAAATTGTGCGTCTGTGTAAGGCGGTCGACGTGACCAGTCACCCCTGGGCTAGCAAAATCGAAACAACCAGAAACTACTATGCCTCTGGTCAACTTGCCGCTCCCAGCAGTCGAAATTTTCACTTACACTTAGGAACAGCTGTCGCGCAACTTCCTATAACGGCTTCAACCTTTGTCATACTCATATAGCGATCCTTAGCCCTCGTAGTGCGAGGATAACCAAGTGCACGTATAGGCCATAGCGATCGTGCATATCACTTAAGAACATTAGCTAAGCGCGCCCTATATTTATTGCTCTCGCTGGCCTTCGCACAAAGGACCAGCAATTAGTCTCTTAATACACCTGCACGTACATTCTCCCGATAGACTCTATCTCCCGAGCTCATCCTGCTACTTAGGACCTCGCAGGGTCCTAACACAAGGCGAACGTTCCTATACAATGTCTTCAATTCGAAAGCCGCGGTCCGTAAGGTCGTTCTCGTTTGTGATCTTTTCAATGGCTTCGGTTTTTCTTCTTTTAAGGTTTAACCCAGAGGTCGGGATATACTGAACAGCCACTCCGAACGGTGGCTTCACTAGTCTGGTGTCATTGCCTAACTCGGTCAGCCACTCGGTGTTATTGTGGGCCGCTTCGGCCGACGCCTAGTTTTTAAATCGGATCACGTATCCGGTCTTAGTAGTACTAATCCCCGCAACCTATACATCCTAGGTGGATGGCGCCTTTAGCAGCGCTATTCTGATGTGGGCGTTCGCAGCTAGGGTAGGGAGGTAACGGCCAAATATCTCTTCGTTATTCTCCGCGTCTAGCAATTCGGTGACAAATCGCTAAGCGCTGATTCGGATGCAGTTCTTGTCTTTGTCAGTTTGTCGCCGGGTCTCCCATGCAAAGGAGGCATCGCTGCCAAGTCACAGCTCCCTCAATTCACTACGCACAAACCTGCTTCATGTACAAGCCCCGTTCATCCTTCGTACGTTCGGCATAAGGAATATAGATAAACGGTTAGGCCTTCCTGATCGTATTTCCAACGGGGTCCCTTGAAATACATGAAGAACGGGGTTTCTTTGTTGCAGAGTAAACGGAACTCATCCACTCACCTGGAAAAAGTGGGAACATAACCAGATCATATTCACCATAAACAGTAAGACTGCCAATTTGTCTAGCATCGCTAAAATTACAAGCTTGATATTCGGCCAGGCGTTGCTCTGAACGAAACACGTGCAGCGAATCTTCAAGTGGGCGGTGGGCGACAAGGTGAACTTGCTCTTGAATTCTCCGGCAGCTCCAATTAGAGCAAATGCGATAGCTCTACTAGGCCTGTGTGACACCGGTGGTGGACTACGCATCAACAGTCTGGCACAGCCCATTGAAAGACACGTCCAACCTACGCCTTCAACACCGGGCACAGAACACGAAAATCAAGACTTGGCATCTCATAGTCCATGTTGGACTTGTCTGACTGCTAGCTGCGCTAACTTGTATTCATTGTGACCAAGAGGAAATTATCCCCCAAAGGCAGCACACCACATGGATATGCCTCCCTTTGTACCGTTCCAAATTGCCAATAGACGGATGCCCATTCATTTATGGTAACATGCTCCTAACCTGTCTATCATCGTTTTACTCTCATGAGCCTCTTCAATCCCTGGTCGGCGTATGTCATCTCAGCAGAACGATGTTATAAGCTACGCTATCTCGCTCTGGACGATAGAGAGTAGTGCGGCAATGGAGCCAAAAGTAGGAGTTCGTAAGCTGGGAATTCGTTGGTGGTCTACCCAGTCAAAGGTGAGGCAAATGAATAGAGTCCGCATACTCTGGCACTATTTTCCTATTTCTGTCTACTAGTACTAACCTTGGCATGACTGGAGAAAGGCATATGAATGGGAATGAAAGCAAGCCCATGTACAGTCTCGTGAGAGAATGTTACCTCGTCAAGATCCTATTTTAGCCCTTTTTTATAAAGAATACAAAAACATACAATAGTAAGGATTCGCTAGTAATCATCCACCTAACTTCTAACTTACCGGCGTGTGACTTATGTGCGGTCAATAGTTCGGTGGGTGTCGCCCAGGTGAGAAATGGGTGAACGCCGCTTTACGGTGGCGCGACTGGGGGTGAGAAGGGGGAGTGCGCTATAGATAGTGTGAATCCTGCGGGCCGGCGCGACCGCCGCATTGACCGTCTCAGCTGAGCTAGAATAGAAAATTATTGGGCTAAGCCCCCATCTGGAACAGACAGTCGCTTGGCATTTGCACACAGCCCACTCGGTGGAATGACCTTCCATGGGCCAACGCGGTAATTTCTAAGGGCTAGTTCCGGCAGATATGTACAAATAGCAGCTCCGGGGTACGAACTACGCCGTAACATCATTGGGTCGTCCTTACGCGCCTCAATCACTCGGTGGCTGATGCACACTGCCTGAGCCGGCTGTGCTCGAAGGATTGGTTACATGGGGATTAGTGACCTCAGATAAAACTTATATTATTATGCTACCTCCGACTGTCTACCAGACATCTGCTATCAAGTGCTATTAGTGCCATGGCTCCCAGTGGTACAAGGGAGTATATCTCCTTGGAGGCTCTCAACAGAAACCCGGAAAACAACGACGATGAGGCCGAAGAAGAACAGCCACATTGCAAGCGAAGCAATATCTGGCATAGAATCGATATCACCAGTGTTCTGACTATATTCCTCGGGCTCCCGATCCTTCTGCTGGCAGTGACACTCCTGGCTCTTTTTTGGCACGAATCAATGAAAGCTATCGACGGGGCAGAGCCAGGAATCTATTGGGTGCGCATCGTCAATGCAGGCTGGGCGGCGCAACTGGTGACAGTTTGCACCACCTCCATCCGAACGGTGGTGGATTTCCAGGCTGGACTTGCCACGGCCATGGTTGCGGGTATCGCTTTGGAGACCACAGGCGTCCCTCTCCTACAGAGTTCATTTTTCTCCATGCTCCGGGCATTCAAGGTCGCTCCCAGCAACATTTGGACTGGGACAGACTTTCAACCTCATATGTCGCGCTACATTTACGCGCTGGTGCTCATCGAGGTCCTGGTGACAGCAGCATCCCAGTTCCTGTCCACCATCTTCCTATCTGATTTTACCAATGGTACCTTCTCCCAGCGCAGCAATTCCACCAATGTTAGTGTCCTCTATACCACGTATAATACTGGTGTTGCGTGGACGAGACCTCCTGCAGCCAGTTGGACATTCGCTGAGCTGTCGGAATCCTTTGACAACCGATCGGGGTTCCATGATACCGGGCACACCTTTCGAGCATTCCTTCCTTTTGAAGGAGAGGCGCAACGAACCAAACTACGTCGGCTTCGTGGTCCGACGACTGTCATGGATCATCGGGTTGTCTGCGCCAGTCCTCCCTTGATCAACCTGAACCTAAATGCGACCTTGGGGGATCTTGTGCACCTGTCCGGACAGATTCCCACGAAGGACTTGGCCTATCCACTTTTAATCGACTCGGACCCTCGACCGTACATCAACTTCACATGCCATTTACCTATGCCAACAACCAAGGACAACAACACCAAAAGTACGGTAGGCGAGACCAGCTTGTGCTTCCCCAGCAGCCGCTTCAACTGGACGGTCCTCAACGAAGACCCTTTAATCCAGCCCAACGGCTCTTCCTGGGCCTCGTCCTTATTCATGGTCCTCGACGTCGTTTTCCACCCCGCAATACTTAGCACACTCGGCCACGCACCAGCCGTGCAGACGATCCGAACCGACGGGCCCTGGGCGATAGTCTCTAACGGATCCGTTCACATCGAAACGCTCCGCGTCTCCGCCTGCCTCACCAATCTCGCCATGCAAACCCTCAACGTCGGAATGAACAGCAAATCTGACAGCCTTGAGCCTAAGTTAACCTGGGACCACCACACCGGAAGCTATAACACCGAACTTCCCCGCCTCCAACTAGGCGTATCGTCCCCAAGTAACACGAACTCCACTAACCACCGGGGTATCCTCACGCTAGACCCCCGATCCCAATGGGAAATCTTCGATCCCCCGGATACACCAGGACTCAGTACCTTAGCACTCGGAGATGCCCCAAACAGCTTCTTCATGGACGTTCTCTCCAACTTCCCCGCCTTCTTCCCGTCCGACCTCAGTTACACCGTGGACCGTGGCGTGACCCTCTCCCGCATTTCCCAGTCCGCCACCTACAACAACGCCCATTCAACCCATACAGATCTGTTCCAGGATACCCTGATGACGACGGCTAGTCCGGCGTTGGCCCTCCAGGCCACTCTCACCCGCATCTATCAGATGACATACTACGAGCAATTGGTCAGGTTGAGTAGTCCTGTCGCAGCCGAGACGGCGTTCTCGCTCACCGCAACCATTCCGGTGCGGTGGACGGGCTTTATGCTGGGGTTGGTACTCATTGGGGTCCATTCGGTCATTATGGTGGTCGTGATCGTCCTGTTTGTGAGGTCGACCGAGATCTCGTTTATTGGGAGTTACTGGCAGACGGTGGCGCAAGTGGTCTCGAAGGAGACTCGGCCGATTCTGAAGCAGGCGGATCGGATGGATGATGGAGCTGTGAGTAAGTGGGCGAAGCGGAAGAAGGTGGCGGGATCATTGGGGGACCGTTGTGTGTTGCGGGAGAGTGGTGGGCGGGTTACTTTGGAACTTGTAGAAAATGGGAGTAGAAACTGATTTATAGAGTAATAATGTAGTCCACGGGCAGCCTGTGTATCCCCAAGGTACTGACTAAATTGCAATGTTGTAGTGATGGATGACTCCGAGCAGCCCCCCTCCCCAACAAGAATTCAGGAGCGGATGTCTTGATCGATATGCTGTCCATAGAACTACTGTAGATACATGTCGACAATAGTCAAAAGGGGGACTAGGATTACATGCTGCCGTCTGTTCGTCATTCTTGACGCTCAAACAGTTTGCCGATGGCCAGATACTCCTGAGATCCGAGGCCGCCGGGTTGTAGCTTGAAGTGGTTCAACACGAGCTCTAAGGCACACTGTGCTTCATCCTGGGTAGGAGGAATTTTGGATATAGAAATGTGTTAGGCTGTGTTTCTGTGGTAAAAAAGAGAAAGGGAGGGAGTGGGGCTTAACTGTTTTAGCGACGTGTCGGCGTCCACATCGTCATGTTTCTCAGGGAACGTATCGATATGGTGTCGCCGCATGTGTCTGCGTACGTTCCATGTGGAGATGAACGGAAACAGACAGCTTAAGTCTCTTCCACAAGCAGAAATAGGGGTGGGGTTAATCGCCATTTACTCTGCGCAAACAAGTCGGAAGCAGGAGGAGTTCAAACACCACACCTGTATCAGCTTAGTTCGAATATGTTCGGGGGGAAAGAAAGTGGAGGCTGACTTTCGTCCGTCAATACTTGAAATGGGACTCGACATTCGAGCCTTTTTGGCAGCAATGTTGAAATCCTGGGAATGTATAAAAATCCCTGGGGGCGAACAAGATTCTGGGTAGTGTTTTAACCCGACCAGGACGCATGCTTGCCAAATGCGCTTGAGCACCAGTTGCAGCCATTCAAACGAGAAGACCCGCCAAAACCCGGTCATAGAAAGATTCTAGCCATGTTTCTGATCGACCCTAGGATTCAGATCTTGTCCATGGCCAATATCCCATCTCAAAGGAAGGATTGGTGCGCCGAAGAAGTAGCCAAACTCCCTGATTGAACTCACTTCCACAAGAGATATTCGATATGATTTACATCATGTTGGCTTCCCATTTTGGCTGGGAAGACGCCCTTGAGGCAACACAGAACTGGATTAAGGAAAGGCACGGCTTCCCTGGAAGACTTCTACGACGAGCTAGGTCGGGTATGCGATTTCCCCAGCCCTTCCTATGGACGTAAGTCATGACCAAAACAGGGTATGACTGGATACTAAACTGGATTCTTCTTCTGTGAGCATTAGAAACCGGGAAATATCAGTACATAGAGCTACTATTTAGGCCTGGTGCTTATAAGGCAGAAAGAAGTAAAAGCCCTTGAAATAAATGGGATTTACCCTGTTCCATCACCTCATCATCCCCCGATATATTTAGGGCATTCCTATAAGGACCCTATTTCTTGACGGATGGACCTCCCCTGCACCTGTCTAACCCTAATTAGCAAGGCGCCGTTATTGTATTTCATGAAGCATTATTCGGTAAAAATGCATGCATTTCTTGGCAATGCTAATGCACCGAGAATTGGCGGTCATGGATCCGAGGTACTTCTATTTACTATGCAGCCCCTAGTAAAATTAAATCACCTTCGTACTCTACCGTCGACTATGCCAATTTCAGTATGGGCTGATTAGCCATTTCTAAGCGATAAAATAATTAGAGAAATTCGTGGCTGCCATAGTGGTGGTGTTGTGGCCGGATTAATTGGTAAGATGCATGAAGCCGAAGACTTGACGCCTGGCGATACCCTAATTACTGCATAATTAATGGGTAGCTCTCCTAGTTAGGGCTAGTGCGATGCTGGAAGCATGGTCGGTAGTGCGAGATGTACGAGAAAGCAACTTATTTTTACTAGGGGTTTATATAGTTAAAGTAGGTACTTAGCAGGTATATTGACACTCATGAGACCTCCGGTCCTCGGTGCATTAGCATTGCCAAGGAATGCATGCATTTTTACCGAATAATGCTTCATGAAATACAATAACGGCGCCTTGCTAATTAGGGTTAGACAGGTGCAGGGGGGGTCCATTCGTCAAGAAATGGGGTCCTTATAGGAATTCCCTATATTTATACATATAGCTCACCTATAAAACAAGAAGAGCAAAAAAGACGGCAAAAAAGCAAAAACATACAACAGTAAGGATTCGCTAGTGGTCACCCACCTAACTACTAACTTACCGGCGTGTGGCTTAAGTACGGCTGAGCGGACGGGAAGCCCTGTTCTCCACACCCTGTGGTCGTATGTACTGAATCGAACATAGAAGGGGGTTATATAGTAAGAAGACTTACAAAGGCCTTAGATCAGACCTCACTACTATGTATGGTGTGTGGCTTATATGCGGCCAGTAGTCGGGTGGAAGGCGTTATTTTGACAGTAGAGTCTCACAGAGCATCATGTGGCCAGCCTGGCCTCTCTAGTCCCGGTCAAGGCTGTGAGTTGGATCATATTTTCGAAAATCACACGAAACTCCGCCCGAGACTTTACTAAACTTCACAAATTGAACTTCTTGTAGTAGCCTTCTGTCGCAATTCCTTACGAATACCGCATGAAACCGGGTCTATAGATGATCCGAATGGCGCCAATCAATATATTTTGTTTTTAGCCGAAGGCGGAACGCTCATAAGCCTATATACATATCTTGGCTGTGATTTAAGATCGCTCATCCAATAATGCCTGGAACCCTTGTGTGAAATCCGCCTTCATATCTTCAAGATCCTCAACCCCAACACTGACCCGAATAACAAGCGGGTCTTCTTCCTTGCTGCTCATAGCACGCCACTCGACCAAACTCTCGACGCCCCCCAAGCTGGCCGCATGCTGGAATACATATAACTTACTCGCAAATCGTCGAGCATGTTCGGGTTTTCTCAGCCACATGCTGAAGACAGGTCCGTAACCTCCTGGCATCTGCTTTTGCAACCACCCTTCTTTCAGGGCGTCTTTTTGCAGAGAAGCGTGCGACACCTTAGAGACCACTTTTCCAATAATCGAGTTTCGATCCTCCACTCCCTTCTGCAGCCAGGAAACAAGCGCCTCGGTTGTCTGCGCTTGGCGCGTCACGCGGAGATGGAGGGTTCGCAGGGACCTGATGCCCAGCCAACCTTCAAAGCTGCCCATGACGCTCCCCAGGACGAGGCGATCCTCGCGTAGTTTCTCGCCCCATCCCTCCTTGACACGATCGGGATGAACAACAACAATACCACAGAGCATATCCGAGTGGCCTCCGATGTACTTAGTACCGCTATGCATGACAAGGTCCGCTCCAAGCTCGATAGGATCCTGCAGCGGTGGAGGTCCAAAGGTAGAGTCGACGGTTAGAAAGGCTCCCACTGCACGAGCTCGCTCCTTGTAATAAGCAAGGTTGCGAGCCTCGCCAGTAGGGTTGAGGGGCGTCTCAACATGGAGCATATCGCCTGGACCCATCTGGTCGATGTCGTCTAGGGTCAGCTTAGTGACGCCGCTCAATCTAGATACAACATCGATAACTCCGTGTACACCATGGTAACCCTCAGTAATAAAGATCCTTTTCGGGTTCAGGTGGACCAACATGCAATGGAAAGCTGAAAGACCAGAAGAATACGAGACAACGTCTGAGTGGAAGAGGGTCTTGAGGACAATCTCAAACCGATTCGAGTTAGGTGCTGTGTAGCGCGAGTAGACGTGCGAGTCAAAGGGGGCGTTGGGCTGTGAGGTGGAATTAGCAAAAGGCAGGGCCCTCAATTGAGTGACAAGCTCCATACATCGTCGTTTTCCATCTCTACTAACTCATCAGGGTCTCTGGCATATCGGTAGTTCACAGCCGGGTGCATGGCTGGTGCAATGGCACGGTGAGGGCTGACAAAGTCATCCGCGTGTACGGCCTGAGTGGTGAAATGCATTTTCGGAAGGGCTTTGTTCAAAGTCTCTGCTGTTAAAACAAAGTTGCCAGATGCTGTAGTAGCTCGGTTGGATGCCATTATGCTGGTTATGGGATAAGAATCTGTGAGACTTTCGACTCGATAATTTGACCTGATAGTTTGAGGAGCTAACTTCCTTTGTATTTATATGATCCAAAGGCCGTCAACATTTTGGGAAGTTGAAGTGTTTTATGGAACTGCTTAGCCAAGGGTGGTTATCACGTAATTCCAAGGTTACAAAAAGCTCCTTGACCAATCGGAAAATGAGAAGTTTTGGTTACCCGACATTCCAATGAGTCTGTCTAATCTGTAAACAGAAGTTTGCGGGAGTGGAGTCTGTACACCGGGGGCAGGCATTGTGTGGGCAAGCGGGTTCCGAAATATGCGGATTCAACCTCATTACTCGTACCATACGTGAGGTAACGTTCTGCACCGTGTCGTCTGATGCTGCTCCGCCCATGGAATTGATTAACCGCAAAGAAGCTCATTTTATATGAGTTTTCTATACTTTTCTCCCCTCTGTTAATGGCGGCTTGTAACAGACCGTGTAGAACTTACTATCCAAAATAACGAGCTGAATTGCCTATAGAGTCGCTTCGATGTACCGGATTTCCCTTTACAGAGATGTCTTGCTTCCCATGAGCACCGCTTTAGTGAAGTTAATCAGGACCATACTTACTGTCCATGCCCAAAATGCTTTCATTGCTTTCCCAGTGATGAACAAACCCACCAGCCACCTATATTGTAGTAAACTTTACTCCACTCACTTCATATTGTCGATCCTCCGCAATCAATATCTCCCATTCAGAGCACATGATGGGTACGAAGATCTCTACTCCTATTGGTTATCCAATGCAGACATTATGCCCCACTCCCCGCAATACCTTATTTTGGTAAAGACAATTCCACTACGAATTGAGGCGGCGATTTAAGTTTAGGGCGTTACTGGAAGGCTTATGGCATTACAAAGTACCTATGCAGATCGGTGAGACTACAACTGTATCCGTCGTTTTCCACTTTTCGAAGTAGAGAGGAGTGGGGCGGAGAGGCTACAGATCGCCACTTGATAAGTATACCGTTTGAGTGCTGTAGAACACCGGAAGAGCGTTTCCTGACATTCAACAGCTGGTCAGTATATCCTTCAGATAGACTCGGCAGTTCCGGGTTCTCATACGAAGATAATCTAGGATTCATTTAACCGGGAGAAAGCATCCATTTCAGCCCACCTTCACACAGGACATGTCAGGCTTAACAGGTATCTTTATCGAATTGGCCAGAGTGAGACAAAAATTCTACCGTATGAGTGTAGCGTCGAACGCGAAACCTCGCAGCACTTCCGGCTCCACTGCGGGCAGTGGAACAAACAACGTCGCGCCCTCATTGACGTGGCTGGTACCAACTACGGTAGTCTATCATATATGCTAAGTGGTAGACCGAACTACACCGAAATCGAGCCATCCACCGCTAAGGTGGTGCCAACCTAGCTCTTTATAGCATATAATATTTTCCTTATATTCCCGCTCTGTCTAATTGTCAAGGCCCCCGCCTGCCAGGTGCCTGAGGCTGGCTGAGGGTATACAGCGAGCCTTGGCCCTCGCAGTGCGAAGATAACCGAGTGCACGCAGGGCTATGGCGATCGTGCATAACTTATCGCTTAAGAACATTAGCTAAGCGCACCCTGTATTTAGTGCTCTCGCTGGCCTTCGCAGGAAGGACCAGCAATTAGTCTCTTGATACACCCGCTCGTACATTTGCCGATAGGCTCTACTTCCCGAACTCACCCTGCTACCTAGGACCTCGCAGCATCCTAACACTAATACTCGTGAGTGAAGCTACGTGATACGGCATGTGCAATACGCTGAGCGTATTAAGACCTCTAGAGATCTTTAGGGAACATCTTTAACGCTAAGAAAGAAACTACGACAAGCTGGACTCAAGGCCTCTGCTAGATATTTATCATCCTGAGACAGATTTCCTGGCCACTTTAGTGTATAAGGCGCGTCGAGAATTGGCCGCGTAGATTATGTGGCTCAAGTACGGCTGAGCGGACGGGAAGCCCTGTTCTCCACACCCTATGGTCGTATATATCGTATGTACTTCTTCTAGTATAAGAAGGGCTTATATAGGGCTAATTTGTTCCAAGATTTAGGCATGACTGAGGCTAATAAGGATAAGAATTAGGTTGAGATTCACCTATTCGTGCGACCAGTGCACTGATTCCTTAGCTAAACAATAATAGAAAGTTATTAGATCGTACCGTTCCCCCTAAAACACTCAGCATCTTAGTACCGAAATCTGTGTATTGCTGTACCTAACTTCAATAACTTGAGTAATAGTAGGATAAAGGAGATACGTCGTGTTGACAAGTATTTCACGTCAGACAGTAGGCGGAAGGTATGACTACAATTCGACAGATATCCTTCTTAATGTCCACTTACAACTAATAGATTTGCCTTATACTTCTGTCTTGCTCATAGTCTACCATCATCTTCCATTCGGAGACAGATGCACTTTCAAGCCCTAATCACACAGGCTAATCCCGATATAGTTACTGCGTAAAATACTTATGTGTTTACCGAACGAGTCCAGATATTGTATATTACCCATACCAACACCGTATGAAAGATACAATGTTATATTTACAGTATAGCCTCATTGGATAGTACGCCCCTGACCACTCCACTTGGCATCTGCAGGCAATCACCACGTCAGCCCAATCTGGGCTTGTAAGCCTGATTTGATCCCTCTGGGGGTTTCAGCCCCCCAGCTGATCTCGGTTGCGCACAACTACTGTGAAATATGCCTGGTCTTATTAAATTCCACCCAAGCCCCAATTCACCAGATACACCTGCAAAAAGCTAGACCCAAGTGGTACGTTCAATATCTGTTGTTCTGTTCACTTGCTGTTCGACTGCTTCTTTGATTGTTTCATAGACGCTCCGTTCACTTCTGGTCCCTCGCCCTGACTGCTGGGTCTCTGACACCAAATCTCGACGCATTTCTAACTTCTTATTTTCAGCTAGAACCAGACGATTCCTTACCAAATGGCAGCCCCTAATAGCGACAGTCTCGGCGAAACCGACATGCAGAATGGCCCGCGGCTTGGGCATCGCAAGCCAGATGAAATAAAACAGGCACCCGTTCGGCTTCAAGATGCCGTCGGGAGGAAATTTATCTTTCCGTTTCACTTAGCCAACACCTGGGCCGTAAGACAAATTCCCCCATGTTTGGTCTGTGGTTCCTGACTGCCACAGGGTATGGCGCGTTTAATTCAGGAGGCATTCGTGCACATAGAAGGAATTGAGCCGCATGTTCACAAAGGTTACTACGACCTTGTTGGGCCTGACGGCAACATAATTCTCCCGTCGGTCTGGGAACATGTCGTTGAGCCAGATTGGTCGGTCACGATGCAAATGTGGCCGACTCAAGGGCCAGAGCCGGAACCCGAAGCTGCTCCAGCTACTAGCGCCGCAGCAGCAGCAGCAGAAGAAGAAGAAGAAGAAGAAGAAGCAGCAACAGAAAAAGCACAAAAGCCCCCACCTCATAAGATTTCCAGTAATCGGCCCGCCACGGTTACGTCGGAAGGAGTCTTCAACTTTCTTGAGGGAGCGATGGCGGATAGAACACATTCACTGCATATTGCCCTCTTCGAACTTCAGTTCGATCACAAAATTCCGGAAGCCAACGTTACTGTTTCATGCAATCTGGGCCCCGTTGCTGACGACAGCTCGGCAGATGTGGAAAGTTGGAAGGTCGGAATTTTTCATCGTTATTCATCGGGAGTCGTGTTCGAGAAGAGCCAGAGGCCGCGCCAATATGATAAGAGCGTAGTCAAATCGGCCACTTTTGATCTAGAAGATCCAGAAGGCTATGGCGTAGATCCAGAAGGCCATGGCGTGGTTGTTTTGGTACGACGTCGGCGCAGTGAAGAGGCGGTCTCATTTTCTTTGGGCTTTGACGTAGCCAATGTGGACTACGGAGGCTACGTGAGTCATGACAGAATAGAAGAAACTGTTCAGATTGACGAGAAGAAGAAGACCTCCTGGACACCTCTGTCGTGGGCCGCGGCAAACGGGTGGGAGGACGGCTTGAATCTGCTACTCCGAGAAGAGGGCACCTTACAGCAACTAGATAATATTGGGAGATCGGCACTCTCCTGGGCCGCTGGCAGCGGGCAAGAAAATGCTACAGGGTTGTTGCTCAGCGAGCCGGAGATACAAGCGGACGAAGAAGACGTCCATGGAAGGACACCTCTCTCTTGGGCTGCTGGGGGCGGCTATGTCAAAACAATCGACCTGTTGTTAACTCAAGAGGGAGTCAATGCAAGCAGCACCGACTATGATGGCCGGAGTCCACTGGCGTGGGCAGCTGGAAACGGTCATGTCGATGCTATACGCAATTTACTAAGTGCGAAGGGAGCTGATGGACAACACATCCTATCGATTCACGATGAAAGCGATCCTGACAATAGCTCAGTATCCTGGGCTGCCAGGAAAGGACAGGAAAATACTTTACGCATTCTGGTGGAGGAAGGGCTACGACTACCAGAAAAGCCGGAGCAACACAAGAGGCTACCATGGGCGCACTTTTATCTACACAAAGCTGCGGAACAAGGATGGGTTATCTTGGCGAAGCTCTTGATTGAAAAGAAGGCCCTGGTCGACCCACGAGATCCAGACTACGATGACCGCACGCCTCTCTGTGTCGCTGCAGAGAAAGGCCAGTCGGAAGTGGTTAGGATTCTATTGAAGGCTGGTGCAGCATGCAATTACCAAACTGCCAAGGCTCTAGAAACTCCACTCGGTCTGGCAATTCGATTTGGACATGAGGGTGCGGTCAAGGTTCTTCTTAGCGCCGGGGCTAATATCAAGCTGGAAAACGCCAAGGGCGAGGCACCTATGGATTTGGCAAAGCATCACCCAACAATCTTCCACATGGTGGCCGCTGTAGACAAAGATGGCAGGCTCGCCGAAGCGGAGGATCCTCACCTTCATTCCAGCGTTGACCATGAATTCAAAGCGACAGTCATTGATTTCGTCTCTGTGTCTGGGGTTCAGACCCCATGCGCTGCTGAGATTGACGTTGATGACCTGCTGAAGAACCCTTTGGTCTCTACTACCCCAGATGCTGCTTCTACATCGTTCCGATGGCTACATCTTCCTGCTAATAACGTGAGTCTGGCATCTAGCTTCTTGGTATCATGGGCTGACACATCGTAGATGCGATGGGTTGAGGCAAGACCACTGCATTTGGCCGTCGCGTATCAATCTAACTAGTGTCTACCGTACAGCTTTTGATGACGAGACTTTACGACAACCCAGCCTCGGCTTATAGAGTGCTCAAATCTGAGCGATGGGTAAGTCGACAACACCATGGCGCCACTGGTGTTCATCATGCTCGATTCATGCGTCCACAATGCCAGGCGTTTCCAAGTGCCTCACTCTGTATGTTGTCCTATGATAAGACCTGACTTCATGACTCCAGTGCATGAACACTGCAGGTTTTTCATTCGCTTAATTTTGATCTTTACAGGGGCCCTGGAACCAGAAGAGGCAGACTACCGCTCCGACCTGGTGCTATTTGTAAGCTTTACTTCGGATGCCAAACTTGTGCATATGCTAAGGTAAAAACAGATGCCTTTCCTGCACTGGGACTTTGAAGAGCTGCAGGCCAAACGCGAAGCAATTGTCAGCTCCCCAACACACAAACAGATCCCAAGTCATACGCTGGTTCGCGATCAAAAGCTGGTGAAAGCGTACCTAACCGATGATCACCCCTTACATATTCGCCGCACCTTAGATCAATACTATTATCACACTCTTACAGACACTACAAGGAGAGACAAAGATCAGCTCCTCACGAGCTATCAGAACAAAAATGAGATGCAACCAAGGATACTTACCATGGTTGACCAACTTTGGCTGTGGGTGCTAAATGGGGACCAGGGCAAGCCTGACATAGTCGTTAGCTGCTTCCCAGTTGTCGATCAACAAGAAGCCTCAGCACAGCCAGACCCTCACGGACTGATGAATATACTACGGTGCATCAAGCTACGCCTTCTGGATGAGCCGTCTTCCGTTCAGACGGCATATGATCTGGCAGGTCTGATTGCGGCGACATGCTCTAGGGTCTACTTCGACCGTGCAAGCACTCTGAGTTTTGGGAATACGAAATCGACTCTGCAGTTTTCGGAGCTCTATGAAACAGAAATTAGTGATATAGTAAGTCCATCTCTGATAGCTTTACTGCACCAGTCTCCTTTGCTTAACTTACTATGTGTAAGATCCAAGAGGAGAGCGTCCTATTTGGGAAGTTCACGAACCTTGAGAAGGAGGACTTGGCAAATATACGCAGTGAAGTCGGCTTGATCTCTAGGATAAAGGCAATTCTCGACGATTTGAACATCATGTCTGTGCTATTTGATGATCAACGGAAGATGGTAAAGATCATGGACAATATCGTTAAGTCTATTTCAACATACGACAATGGAAATAGAAGCCCGGAAACGCAAAATTCTGCATGCAGTTCAAGAGAGGAGCAAAGCAAAATGTACGCAAAAAAGCGTCTAAGCAGTTTCAGCGACGCGAGGACCGATACCGACGTGATTGCCTACGCAAGCCAACGCGCAAATGGGATCTGGGGAACTCGCAACGAACCCGATAACTTCAGCCTGCCGCTGGCGCTGGTCAACGCCAGCATCGACGAAATCAACACTATGATTAAGCGGGCAGAGAGGACCAGCGAATCTGTATCTGATAATTTTTTCCTTTTGTCTGGTATTTACCAGTGGCCATGCTAACTATGTGTTCGCAGCTCAACTTCCTTGTAGACCTAAAGTTGAAGCAAAACAGCGTAATGGATACGAAAGAGTCGCTGAAGCAAGGACGTACCGTTTTGATCTTTACCTTGACCACTATTGTCTTTGTCAGTATTTCCTGGAAGCAGCGCAACCTTTTTGACAGTAAACTGACCTGCTGCAGCTACCTCTATCGTTCATGGCTACATTCTTTACCCTAGATATAAGTCAGTTCCAAACCAACGCGAAGGGAAAGCTTGACTTGGGCTACGTCTCGTATATCATATGTAAGTGCTCCTTCATGTGACTAGTATCTCTAAACTTGCGCTTAGGGCTAACCCCAAGGCTACTTGCAGTCCCCATCTCCACCCTAATATCAGCGGCCCTCATCTGGGTTGCTTTTAGAGTTGACTACCTGGAGGTGGCATGGAGCTGGCTAACGGAGAGTGTGAGGCGCATGTTAGACAGTATAAAGACTAGCACAACTAAGACCAAAGGGCTAACGGATCTAGAGGCACAAGGAGGTCACAGCTCCTGTACCACTCCCGCGGCAGGTTCAAAGTCATCAAAGTGACATATCTGATCAGATGCCATTGTTCTCTTGGATTAATTCACAAACCCTACTCCTTATTAGAGGGGCCTGTATTTAATATACAGCCCCTTACAGTCAATATCTATATACTAAATGTGATGTTCGGCGGGGTGGGATTATCTGATGGTTGGAATACGACCGAGATACATCATGCTTAGTCCATGAATCGGTCGGTCAAAAATCAGTTGACCGTTTTCAGCTGTAACTTCATCCATAGATTCATCACACTGTGCGTTCAATGTAGTCTTTCTCGATTCCCAGCCGCGGCCAGGTTGTGTCGCGATACAATGCATTTCATTTTTCTGCAGTCTTGGCTCTCTCCGCAATCGGCTTGCAGCGACCTCAGTGTTCCAAGGTCTTCCAAGGACACTAAGAGAATCAGATAGGGGAACGCAATAAGAGAATCCAATGCTGCGGATATAAATTTGTGAAGATAGCTGGTAGTGATTTGGCTAAGGACAGAGCACCCTCAGTTCTGGCTTTGAATTTCCCGTCGCAAATATTCTTTTCCTCATCACTGAACATAGCTTTATTCCGGATGTACAAGGCGGGCTTTGCACGGCTACAGGCCACACAGAGCCTCTTGGCTTGACCCAGGAAGCCATGTTCATTTGTTCGGGTATAGGCAAATATGCCGACGTTCGGTTCGTTTCCTTGGATTGTATCGACCTTGTGTGGTAAAGTCTTTCTCCATGGAAACTTGGTGATGCCTGTACCCATTGCTCAATGCCCCGTCTTACTTGATGCGAAATTGACGGTTTTCGAGATTGTCACACCGTCAATTTCCCTCTCTGCGTGCTCCGTACCACCCACTGGAAAGGTAAACCTGGGCTCTGCAACTCGATCTATCTTCGCGACCACAGATTTACCCCTGGTGGCATTTTTCTAATGATTTTGCTTCTGAAAATGCCCGCCTGAAGCTGATCACTTTGTGCGACAGTTTTTTCCTGGGTTGCCACTCTGGGCCGGGATATCGACGATCAGACTGCCTGTGGTTGTTCTCCTGCAAGGATAACACAATACCATTTATGTTTTGAGAGCTGGGGTAGAGTTTGCACAGACAGGAGACGCAGCTCAATGATTGCTGAAGATCGTTGGTGATGACACCATTAATGGGCATTCGTTCTTCATTTCCTTCCTGAAATGCGCTCCGCACGGGTACATGAATCTGGATTGGAAAGAGTTTCCAAACAGCGCATTAATTTGCGAGATTCAAGAGGACCAAATGAAATCGGCCCCTGTCGATCTTGGACTGTTTGTGTGAGAACTAAGGTATCTCTGATCAAAATTCACCCTGACTTGAAAGGAAGTGTGTTCCTGTTTTAGCTACTGTACAAGGGTGTACTCGAGGCTGATTTCGCTCTTCCTCTCTTCCTGTTGTCATGACAGACGCATGTCATTTCCAGGCTGTAGAGTGGGATAAGACATATCCATAAAGCCCATGTATCCACTCAATATATCTTCCGTGCTTATATCCCATAGGAAGTCCGGCCATAAACCAGTTCCATATACCGGTGCCCCTTGTGTGACGTCATACTCTTCACCCATGAGGGAAGAGTCCTGAAAAGATGAGGCGCTAGGAAAGGTGGATGGCCCAGGGCCGCCATGAGGTACTTCGGAAAGTGATGCAGGACTGTCCTCGGGTTGCAGTAAGTGATACTTTTGCTCGAACCATTCAATAATATGTCCCATCCAGACCTCGTAGAAGTGTTTGGAGTGCTGCTTCACTTCTGTATCCACTCTATCCTTACTGAATCTCGCAAGGTGGTGAAGCGCTCCCCGCAGCACTTGTCGCATATTGAGAGCTGAGCACAGATCCCCCACATGCTGACTGCGTGGGGCATATTCTGCACCCAGCACAGCAAGTTTGCAGCCCAAAACCAAGTTGAAGCCTGTGTGTAGCCATTGCGCATGATTGATTGCTCCATAGCTTTCCGGGGCGAATGTGAAGAGAAAGTCGAAAAACTCCTTCGCTCCGGTGAGACCACGACTGAGAAACTCTACCTGAAAGGGGGATAGGTCCAAGCGTTGATGACTACTTTGAAGATGCGGTAAAAGTCCAGCATCGGAATGAGAGCGAGGTATTGATGAAGCAGGCTGATTAGGCGTTTCGTGCTTATCAAATAAACAAGCCTGACAAAGGAACAGCTGTAAAGTGTGTAAGCTAAATTGTAAGAGAGCTAGCATTTTGTCGATAAGAAATTAGCATCACATGCGTATTCTTCTTGAGAGAAGAGTGCCACTCACAGTTGTCAGAAAACTCTGTTGACAGTGTCATCTTATATTGATCGATCTCGGTTTGAAATCCATGCATATCGGCCTCTCGCACTGAACTTGCAGTATTGACCACAGCGTCATCGATCCGCTCGAAGATTCGTTGCAATCTGACTAGTTGTATCAAGTATCGATCGCTGGCAGTTTCGGCATTTGATAGCAGTTCAAAAGCTTGCTTTTCGATATATGACAATCGAGTCATCATGCGATCCTTTTGCAACACTGTCGACCGACTACACGATTCAACCCTGTCAGCGAGATAAAGATAATGTGGGTCTTATTACTGACCATGAAGATAGGATATAGCATCCAATCAAAGCTCTTCTTTTGTCGTTCACAGATTGCTTGGTACTGTATAAATCTGATGCTACCATGTTCACGGCCATCCGTGAGTAGGATGACTGGGTTTCTGACACTCGGTCGAGTCGTAAATCCCCAACGACACTCCAAGCAAGATGAAGATAGCTAGAGAATCTCATGTTTTCGGACTGGTGTTGTGACCTGTGATAAAAAGTATTTGAGTCAGTGTTCTCTTCTGCGTTAAAGTGATACAGGGATCAATGACCATGCCAAAGCGATGAGGAGTCCCTGTAGCACGTCCATGGATGGATTATGGGAGAATATCATCCGGTCAGCCACAGCCGACTGAAAAGCTCCTTCAAATACCTGCTGAGTGGCGGCGTTTTGGCTTAATGAGACCTTGAGAATAGCCAGCAACAAAAATGGCTTCTCTGCTCGTAGCCGATCGAGCGTCGTTTCGGGTGCGATTAAAACAAATGGAAAGTATGGCATCAATTTGTGCCGGAAGGTGTTGAGCATAGTGGCCGCGTCATCATAACTCACAACTCCACGGTCGATAACATCCTGGGACTTGTCCTGGTTGGGGTGAGCTTTTGGCTCAGGATTAGGTATGCCACAAACACCGGGTATAGTTTGGTGTTGATTAACTACCCGTGCCAAGAGTTGATCGACCTTTGCTTCAAGAGCCTCGACTCGTCTGATATTTCAAGCTTTCATCAGCACTAGCTTGAATACCGCCAGTCATGGAATCATGGAATTCGGAGCCTTACGTCCCCTTCTTCACGGGGTTGTAGCGTGCCCGAGCGGGCCGGAAATAGCACTCTTTGTCCAGGCGTTGGCATCTAGATCTTACATTAGCCTTTTGTCTATGCATTCTCAAAAGAGCTCGTCGACCCGTATTCATAGTGCCACTACTTACCGATCGCATGCCGAAGAATCGGGGGCTCGGACACATCGGATTTTACCGCGAGCACAGTTTTGGCACGTTTTAATATGTCCCACCGTAGGAGACGCCATTTTCCGATTTAAGTAAGGCTCGTTTTGTACCTATAAGGTGTAAGGGCAAGGGAGAGGGCAGGCGAAGAGGATAAGGACAAGGATACGGACACGGACACGGACAAGGACACGGACAAGGACACTCCGAGTCTTGGCATCAACTGGCAGGCAACGACTTATATCGGATCCACTTTAGCGCTATAACCATACCTTCGATCTGATGGCAGCGTTGATGGTTGGTTTAATTCAACATGGAAGGATTTGGGTGTCAGATTACAGCAACTCTTGAATCTAAAAAAAAGCCTCACAGCCTCATATGGGCTTCAATGAGTAGATAGGCAACGTGGAAACACCTTGGCAGCACTTTGTAGATCTGGAAATAAATAGTGGCAGTTTATCATGGTTCTACTCAAGAAATTAACTCACTCGTGACCTCTACAATCTTGCTTTTCTTTGAAAAACTACACGTCTTTCCACAACCTCTATACCAGACTTCCACTATGGCCAACACCGATGAGTGTACCTTGCAAACATGTCCGCTGAGCGCTGCTTATATCGGATATCGGCCTAATGTGCCCGGAAATATGGTTTATCTTGCGCTTTTCGCAGTCTTGATGGTTGGACAGGTCGGTGCGGGTATTAAGTATCGAACTTGGAGTTTTATGGTCCCAATGGCTGCTGGCCTTATATTGGAGGTGATAGGATATTTGGGCCGAGTGTTCCTGCACAACAATCCATTCAATTTCGATGCCTTCTTGATGTAAGTTACTACTTTCATCACTCTGTTGGAATGGCCCTAACTGTTAACGATGTAGGTATTTGATATGTCTCACAATTGCACCAGCATTTTTCACAGCTGGCATATATCTTTGCATGGGTCGTATCATTACTGTTTACGGGGAGGAATTCTCACGCTTGAAGCCGAGAACTTACACCTACATCTTCGTGACCTGTGATTTGATCTCTCTTGTGTTGCAAGCAGCTGGTGGTGCTGTCACCTCTATCGCCGATGAAAGAGCCCTTCGGGACACTGGAGTCAACATCATGATCGCCGGGTTAGCCTTCCAAGTCGTTTCCTTGGTGGCATTCTCTGTCCTTGCAATTGAATATGGAGTCCGGGCTGTACGAGCACGACGAATGCATTCTCAGAAGCGACGAGCAAGCTGGAAGAGGAGATCATTCTTGCTTGGTAAGTACATCACGTCCCGACTCTATATCATGAATGCCCGCTTACTGGATATTAATATTAGGCTTGGCAACCGCAATTTTGACTATAGTGATTCGGTCTGCTTTTCGGGTAGCTGAGCTCCAGAGGGGATTCGACAGTAGTCTTGCCAATGACGAGGTAGCGTTGATGATTCTCGAAGGCGCCATGGTTTCAATTGCGTGTATTTGCTTGACGGGCTTGCATCCTGCTCTGCTTGTGGGCAAAAATTGGAAGACACCCGGAGCGCTTACACAGGTCTCGGATTCGGAAACAGAATTGAATTGAATCATGGATGTCATGGTTTGAAAGTCTCCATAGATATAGATCAGCCTGCATGCGACTATATGTAAGTGAAGATCAGGACTTAAGTCGCACTAAATAGTGTAGCTGGTAATACTTAGGTTCCTCGTACTAAATGAACACGAATTTCAGCCATTCTGGTTTATAAAGACTACGGGTATTTATTGCGTGCGTTCTTTTTGTGAAAAATTGGATTATTATTTCACACCGTTCACACTTCTATCCTCCACCTCTAGAATTCCTACCTATATCACGCACCTAGAGTGATCCTAAGACAGAGTCCTCGCTACTTGTTTCCAAGGGCCTGAGAATTGGGCACGTAGTTGTAAAAAAAAAAAAAGCTAAAAAACATACAACAGTAAGGATTCGCTAGTGGTCACCCACCTAACTACTAACTTACCGGCGTGTGGCTTAAGTACGGCTGAGCGGACGGGAAGCCCTGTTCTCCACACCCTGTGGTCGTATGTACTTTTTCTTACATTGAAGCGGATTATACAGGGCATAATTTGCCAATAAAAAACAACCATGTTCCACCTTTGAGAGCAATATCTGGGGGTAATGGTTGCTAGATAGGTGATAAGCAAGGGAGGTAGCATCCTTGACACTTCGCATTCACTTGGGTATCAACTTTGGAATATCATACGGAGGCACATGTTCACGTATACATATATTCAACGCTTAGGAGTATGAAACAGCGGGACTGGACAGAACAAGATCAAGAACAAGACGAGAGAAAAAGACCACTCAGCCCAAGTGCAAAAACAAGACGTAACTTCGTAGTACCAGCCACACAAGACAAAAGACAAGGAAATGAAACCAACGATTAATTAGCAGCCCTCAAAGCCCTCAATCTCGCCCCAAGCCCATCCTCCGCCTCAGCATCAACCCCCTGCCTCTCGGGAACCTTCACCTCCTCCTTAGGGACCTGACTCTCCTCAAGATTCCGCCTCATATCAACGCCGGCATCATCAGCAAGCTGCTCCATAAGCCGATCAACCTCCGTCTCCCCCTCAGCTCCATACTCCTGCATACTAACACCCTGCGCAACATCCTCAATAGCAGAACTAGCAATCTTGAAATCCTCACTGCGCGCCAGGAAATTATTCGCATGCCCGACCAGCTGTTCAAGATTAACACTGCGCGACGCAGCGTCCAGACCGCGCGATGCAAGCGCCAACGTGCGTGATGTGTCGCGCGTGCTTTGAGCGGCTTTTAGTTCGTTGATTATTACGTCTGCGCGGGCCGCTTCGGATTTTAGTGTTACTTGACGGCGTTTTTCGCGGATTGCTGATGCGGCGTGGATTCGGGCGATCTGAAATTCGTGGTTTTTCATTGCTTTGTCTGCTTTTGCTTTTTCGGATTTGTAGGTTGATTCGGCGCGGATGGCTTCTTTTTTTAAGCGGTTTGAGTGGAGCTGTTTTGGTGTTAGTATTTGGTTTGAGGTTTTGAGGTTGTTTGCGGTGTTTTGGAGTGGTTGTGTATGTTCGTTGTTGGGCGGAGGGAGTGCGGGGAGTTGGAGTGGGATGGGAGTGCCCAGGTGGGACGGGGGTTGCTTACCTTGACATTTGTGCGGGCTTCGAAGATGGGGTCTTTGCGAACCATGATGGCGGTTGGATTGGATGTATGAGGGAGAGAGAGAGAGAGAGAAAGATGGAGTCGGAGATATGAAAGAGGGTTGGAGATGGCGCGTGGCAAACGTCACTGACCGCATTCAGTGCATTTTTAGCGTCGGTTTATTTTGGTCGCAGACCAGTCTACATCGGTCGAACTGCCGGTTTACTCGATTGGAATCTAGAGTCCATTCAGTGAAGAATACGTTGTTTATAGGTTAGGCAGCAGGTTGCTTCGGCTATCACGGCTATACCTTATCAGCACCAGATCGGTCTACAAAATTAAGTAAAATGGTAGGCAAAGTGAGCCAGTCAAATTTGCTAAAAAAACTAGTATACAGCCAAAAACCCTCAGCGTTTGCTCAGCAGAGATAATCTGCGAGAACTCCTGGAACTCCGTGAAACTCGATGCTTTCCGTTATTACGTCGCCGACCGGATTTCAAAGTACTACCCTGTTGCGACAGACTGAGACTATCGATTGCCCAGGCCATGGTCAACAACAACTCCCAACTCGGTCGAGCCTCCGGGGCGCCAGCCGACCAGGTCGCGGAGAAATGCTCACTAACCGCTAGCTGCAATGCTCTGCCCGTCGCATCGCGAAGTGGACGCGCCAAGGCTGGGCTGCAAGCAAGTAGTCTGGTGAGCAGTCTCATCCGAAACACCGGACGACTGGACGCCTTCGAGGACGACAGACTCGGGGTCGAAATCAACCATAGAATCAAAGGGAAATGCTGATAGATCTCCGCCGTCGAGAACATCAAAGGCAAACCCGTCTTCAGGGAAAGAAGAATTTGGCTCAGCGGGTGAATCACCGTTGAACAGGCGGCGGAAGTCATCGTCAGAAAGAGGAGCTGCAACGTCATTTGCAGTTGAAGGTTCTTCGGAAAGGTCGAAGAGAGGGAGGGCGCTTCCAGCTCCTTCGAGACCTCCGACGGACACTGCAGGTCACACAACACCGCTGCAGGATGTTGTGTCGCGTCGGAGGCTTCAGCCAGAGTGGAAGGTTTGAGGGTGGGGGAGTAGTCGGTCACGGAGGGGGTGGGGAATGGGATTCGTTCCATGGGGAGTTCGTCACCTTCCTGCTTGAAGAGGGTAGGCGTGAGGGTGGGAGATTCGATGGCGGGAGAGCTGGCTTTGGGAGTGGCGCTGCGAGATCCGCGGACCTCAGCGGAGAGTTGAGCCACCTGTTGACTGAGGCGGTTGTTCTCGGTCTCCATCTGTGATAGCCGCTGAATGAGGAACTGGTTCTGTTGTTCCATGCGGATCTTCTCGGTCTCGAGCTTCTCCATCTCCAGCCTTTTGCGCTCGCGTGATGTTTGAGCGGCCGCGCGGTTCCGGAGGACCCGTTCTATCCGACGCTGCTCTTTCTCATCATCTGTCTTAGCGCGTTTGCTAGTTCTGTTAGTGATGATTCGCAAGTGGGCGAATGGGGGGCACACATACCGAGGAGGTAGATTTGTCTTTGGGGTTGGGAGTTCTTGTCCCCAAGACTTTCTCTTCTTTGCTGGCTTCTTCTCGTCCTCTTCCTCCTTGATGTCATCCTCTGGCTCTGGCGAGTCCAGTGATGTATCTGCTGGGGAGATTGTGTACATTTCGGGATCAGGAGATGTTGGCAAAGTGTCCAACGGGTTGATAGTGTCGGCCATGATATTGGATACCGGTGCCGGATGCGAGGTTGTGTTCTGATGAAGACACTTGAGGGGGTAAGATGAGAATAACCTAGTCAAGGCCACGCTGTCATCACGGCACCGGAGATCCAGACTCCGGGGAAATTGAGTCAGAGGGTGAGTCAGCAAGAAGAGAGAGAATGGAAAGGACAACTGTCTGTTTGCAGAAGGTGGAAGAGTGGCAGAGTGGCAGACTTAAGTAGAGGCCAGCGTGGTCTGAAGGGGGGGGACAAAGGGGACTGTAGGTACAAGGTGGCGCATACAATACACTATGATAGGGGAAGTACCCATTTGGTGTAAATTACGAATCATTTCCCCCCCTGCGCCCCTGCATTCCATGGTTCCGGCAGAATTCCAGCCAACCAGATTGTCTCGCCTGAAACATTCGCCTTCTCCTTACTACATGGCATACGTACCAGTACGGCCATACTCAGCCCCTGTTACTATCTATAGAGGCCAGGCCCCCAATATACGAGAATCCCCAAGGTGTTGGTCCTATGGCCCCTATGTAGTAGCCCCCATATGCAATTACATTGGGGTCCAATACTCTGTACAACTGTAAAATCAATGACTCGGCAAATAAACACATCCAATCGACTCATCAAAGCCCCCCCTACAATAGTAACTTTATACATCAACGTCCCACAGTAGAAAATGCAACGATACCCCCGATATCACATCAGCGCCCCCCCCCTCTAACTTACATGTGCAGCACACTACGGACTCCGTCCTCCGTGCCCGCAGTCTGACAGTCTCGAACAACCCCCAAGTGGACCCAATCCGGCTGAAGCGAGGCGATCACGGAGAATGTCCCATGCCAAAACCAATCAGTAGCCTGAGCACGCCAATCTAATTCTCCGCCCCTGAGTTGGAATGTCCATTGTTTATTGCAAATTGCAACGGCACTGTACACGGACTATGCAGGGGTTGATCGGATTGGTGGAAATGGGGGTGGGCGCCCTATATCTCGGGGATTACATCGAATTGTCTGGAACGTTGCGGAAGGTGTGGAGGGGAAGGGGAAGGGGCTGAAACGGCCTGGAGGTTATTGTGGTATTGCGCCCCTCTGCTCGTCTCAGATTGGAATAGGAGTCACTCCTATTCTATTGAATGTGTATGTGCATGTGTGTGCATGTGCATGGACATTGAACTAGTGGGTTATTTCTTTTGATGGTACATCTATACTTGAAGCAGTGGCCTATTTCGTAGTGACTAGTATATCCAGAGAATCGGGTCCTTCATAGTTCGGCTTATATTCATCCCATTTTTTGGAAACCTGACACCAGGGGAATTATATGCAGACCATCCGTGGCAAAAAGAGAAAAAAAAACAGTAAAGGTGAAACGCCATCCCATAGAAACAGTGCTCATGGCCAAATCGTAAGCGAATACATGCGGGGCTTGGTGAAAAATCCGTCGATCGATCTACATCTACATGGTAACATCCATCGTATCGTCGCCGGCATCGAGAGCATTCTGCATCTCAGGATCAGGAACGACAACACCACGTCCTCGGCCAGCAAGCAATTCACGCCTGACCTCGGGTCCGATGTCCTTGTGTCCACGGACGAGCAGCAGATCGAGAAGAGCCTCACGCTGATCCTCGGTGATGTCGTTACGGTAACGCTGGGCGAAGACCAGCAGAGACTGGTGCCACAGCACGGGCAGCTTGTAGCTCTTGGAGTTGAGACCGTTGGGTCCGTCATTCATGGCTTCGGAGGGATCGACTGCGCGGAAACGCATGAAGTGGAATACCACGGCGTCGATGACCTTGTACGGCAGTGCGTACTTCTTCTCCAGGAAGACTCGGATGAACATGTTGACGGCGCCGGTGCTTTCGAGCGATGTCATTGACTGCTCCGCAGCGAGGTCGCACATGCGCAGCAGAGCCGCGGCGGAGTGCAGCACCGGGACGGAGACGCGGGCAATCACTGATGAGACGATGTGGGCTTCGCGCAGGGTGCAGGTGCCGCTTGCGACGAGGGGGAAGAGGAGTCCTTTGAAGAAGCAGGCGGGCTTGTACAGCGCCTTGCGCAGAGCGTTGTAGGTGTGGACGTTCAGCTTGCGGGTTTCGTGGATCTCGGAGCGGGTGCGCTCCAGGAGGACCATGTTGATGAACTCTTGGGCTACGTGCGGCTTGGAGGAGATGAAGATTCTGGTTCCGGCGTAGACGGCATTGCCGGTCCAGTCTGCGGGTTCGGTGATCTCCAGGAGGGTTTGCCAGTTCGGTACTGAGGGGAGGATCTTGAAGGGCTTGGGGAGAGGGCCAGACTTGTAGCGGCGAAGAATCATGGCGACCCTAAACAGTATTAGCTTGAATAATTTGATGGGACCTGGAATACATACTTCTCGTATACTTCGATGGCCTTGGCGGGGATCTGGACTGCATCCTCGGGCAATCCACCACCTTGAATGAACGGTCCACCAGTGTGCTCACCAGCTTGCTTGGCCTCGTGCTCGGCGATTTTCTCTAGAATCAAATCGGCAAGGTTTGTGGTCTGGCCACTGGCGTTGGGATCCCTGGGGTGGAATATAGGGTCTTCCTCGTGGCCAGGCATGAACTTGTTGAACATATCTAGATCGTTGGGATCGACCTCCTATGGAGATATTAGTATAAACGATATCGAGTGGAAGATTGAAAGCTCTTACAACTTCCTCGACTTCGTCATCAACCCAGTCATCGGCTCCAAACTTGCCCTCGTCGTCGGAGAAAGGCTCCTCCTCTTCGAACCGAGTGTCGAATTCAAATGCGCCGTTCGACTTGGCTGAGCCCTGGGCGAGCTTTTGTTCCGCAGCGTCTTCGTCGGCCAATTCCTGACCCATCTGTAGAATGTTCCGCGACATCTTCGCATCGATGTATCCCTGTCCATTTTCGCCATCCTCGTCGTTTCCGGCCTTGCCCTTGCCCTTCTTGCTGCTCTGTGTCCGAAGGTGCCCCGCGGAACTAATATCTTCGGCGAGAGGGTTGTGTCTGCGAGCTGCAGCGGCGGCCCGGGAAGTTCCTGCCTTGGGCATGATGAGTGTGTTTTCTGGTGACTGATATGTCCCAAAAGAAAGAGTGAGAGCAGCGCCTAGAAACCTCGCATCAAAGCCCACATCGGAAATTGTGTGGTCATATTTTTTTTCTGCCAGGCGGTGCCCCCCAATCAATTCACCGCCTGTATCCACACCGCCCCGAACCTCCGACAGTTTTCTGCCCTGTGTCTTTGACCGCCCTTCCACTCAAGGAGATCGGATCATCGTGCATGATTGAGATCAGCTGAAGATACACTGCTGTCTCTGTTTGCTGCGTATCAAGCAGACTCATTTGGTTCTGGGATAGCTTGCGATGTAATTGAGAAGCTCCGAGGGCCCAGATCTCCTATATATTTCCGCGTGTGCGCGCCTCGCGAACAGTTTGTTGGCGACAGCATATTGATACCATCTCGTCTTATCAGATTGGGTAAGATCACATGTGGATTCTGCTTCTGCGAAATGTGCTTGAAGCCGTATTCATGACTCTGAATCCCCTCGAATTGGTCTTTATCCCATTCACTAACTCTATTTTGACCCCAGATCCAACGTCCTACTTTGAATGACCGCCTGCCAGAGCAATATATCAGCAGAACCCCACAGTTTTTATCCTTCTCCAAGCTAGGTATAGATACCTGTATTCACCATGGCGTCCGGCCAAGCTCCTGGGTCTTCTGCTCCCTCATCAAACATCAACTCCCCCAATCTACCGCCCAATGGCGGACCATTGCTCAACGCGCAATTCTCGGACTTGAACCCAAGATCATCTCCGGCCCCCGGCAGTGTTGCATCTGTCCAAGGTGACGGCCGAGCAAAGCGCAACAAACGGGACAGTCGCAAGAAACGTGAAGCCAAGGGCCTGGACACTGAGAATGCTCCTCCTACCAAGAAACGCGCCACGGCTGCACAAAGCACTGCCCTCCCCAGTTCAAAACTGCGTATTCTCCGGCCTTTGCTTCTCGCCGAGCCAAACGCCACAGATAGATACCCGCCACAGCCTCGCCAGCTCAACCACGTGAGCAGGAAGACCTCCGAAGTACTGGGCCAGAGCTGGGATTTCTACGAAGTCGTGGACAAACTCACCAACAAGAATGGTTTCCGCTACAGCTACGCCATTGCCGACCCTGGCTTTCCCCACATCAAATATCGACAGACAGATGTCCGCCCATACCATGCCCGCTTCAGCTTCGAGGATTCACCAGCCGCCATCTCATTCTCCGAGACCGCTACTGCGGTAACCACCAGTGACGCATGGCATACAGCTCGCGCGAATGTGTGTGCCCGAGAAGGTACATACTACTACGAAGCCCGGGTAATCAGCGGGATAGTCAACAATCCCCAAAACCCACCTCAAAACGGCAGATCAACAACCTCACCGCGCGGCCACGTCCGCATCGGATTCGCACGCCGCGAAGCTGACCTAGACGTCAACGTCGGAGTCGACTGCTATGGCTACGGCATCCGCGACGTAAACGGCGAAGTAGTCAACCGCATGCGCTGCGAATTCTTCTTCCCAAAAGGCGAAGCCATCAACGAAGGCGACGTAATCGGCATGCTAATCACGCTACCACCTCTATCCCTACACAAGAAGATAGTCGAAGGGACATACGACCCAGCCACGGACAACCGGGGCTCACACCCACCCACAGCAACGAACATCATCCGCGACCGAATCCCCTTCCACTACAAATCCGACTTCTGTTGGCAACAATCAAACGTCTTCTCGACAAAACACCTCCGCGACTATGCCTTCAACCTAAAAGAAACACCCACCTTCGGCCGTCCATCCCCCACAAACGCCGAAGACCCAACCCTCCGCACGCTCCCAGGATCCAGCATCACAATCTTCAAAAACGGCAAGGAAATGGGAACCCCCTTCAAAGAACTCTACGCCTTCCTCCCACCAGCTAGCCGCCTCGCAAATGGCACAAACAACCTCGGCATCGGCGAGCGCGAGAACGCCGACGATGGAATGATAGGCTACTACCCAGCCGTGAGCTGCTACGGCGGCGGCGCAGTGGAATGCCGATTCGAGGGGCCGTGGTGGGTAGGTCCACCATCAACAACAGAATCCGGAGCCCCCATCCGGCCCATGGGCGAACGCTTCAATGATCAAATTGTCGAAGACGTCCTGGCTGATATCGTCGATGAGGTCGAGGCTATGTTTACCTGGGGTGGGATTGATGGCGATGTTATTGGGAATAATAATCCTGCTGGAGATGGGGGGCTTGAGGAAGGCTCGGCTTCTGGGGCTGTGGGTGGTGCGGAGGTTTTGAAGGGTGGTGTTGGTGCTGCCATTGATTCTGTTTCTGCTAATACCCCTGGTACGGCTGGTGCGTCGGACTCCGCGGCTAATAGTAACCGCGAGACGCCGATTGCTGCGGATGGTGTTGGAGGTGTTGCTGAGGATGGGGTTAGTGTTGGGACGGCTGGGACGCCTTTGGCGGTGGAGATTACGGGCGATGGGGACGGGGATGGGGATGGGGATGTTGATATGACTTGATGGTTTGAAGAGGAGAAGTGACCAGTATTGTATGGCATGATTCACGTCGAAGCGGGCTTGCTCTGAGCTACCTAGCTCGGATACTCGTGGGCGACAGCCATTGATTTGCTTCTTAGGCATGTATGATGATATACAGGCGTTTCGGAATTGCACGATAGCATTGATACCAGATTTCAATCAGAGTTCAAGGATTCAAGCCTTTGATAGGATATAATATACAGATCTGGGAGTAATCATACAAACATGTCCTAGACGACTGTCTAGACAAAGTAACACAAAAAGGCCGATGATCCCTCAGCACTTGAGTTGTAATCACGAAGCCTCATCCAAACTCTTCCCTTCCAACATCTCTCCCACATTCAGAACCAACTCATCATCCCCATACTGGCCCACAACTTGAATGCCAGCTAACTCTGCCTCGTCTCCTTGCCCGGCTACAGTAACAGGCACCGAAACCGCAGGCAAACCGGCCAGACTTGCCGGGACGGTGAATACATCCGTGACATAGGCATCAAGGGAAGATTTCTTCTTCGGGTCTGTCAAATCTGACAGTCGCGGTGGGGAAGAGGGTGCAGTAGGACAGATTAAGACGTCGACATCAGGGTGTGTCAATGAATCATCCTGCGCATGCTGAGAAGCAGTCACATGCAATGGATGTTTAGCTGCAAAGACGGAATCGAAGTCATGTTGAACTAGGCGACGAACCCGCTGTGCTTTGATGAAGTAGTTATCGATTTCGTCGGCGCTGAGAGAAAACGTGCCTAGGACAATTCGTCTCTTTACTTCTGCTCCGAATCCCTTGCCGCGGGTGTTGGCGTACAGGTATCCATCTGGTTTTCCGTCGCCGTCTGGGCCTTCGGCGCGAGTGCCGTATCGGACTCCGTCGTATTTGGCCAGGTTTGATGACGCTTCGCCTGGTGCTAGGATATAGTATGCTGAGAGGGCGTGTCTTGTAGCGGGTAGAGAGACTGGGTGGATTGTGTGTCCTTGTTTCTGGAGGTGTGCTAGAGATAGGATCCACGCACGTCGGACTGAGGGTGTTAGCTCGGAGACATTATATTCGATTGGTACGCCGATCCGGAGGGGTGCTGATGTTAGCCGGGAGGCGAGGCGCGGGGTTTGGTGGTATGCATTAATGCGGGAACGGGATTGAATGGACAGATTGGTTGGGTCACGCTGGTCATGCTTGTTGAGGAGACCTATAAGAGTCTTGTTAGGGGGCCGTGGCTTGGTGCTATGTAGGAACGGAACCATACCGAAGATATCCCGTACACTGGCAGTGGTCTTGCTCAAAATGCCGACTGTGTCTAGGGAATTGGCATACGCTACCACTCCCCATCGTGAGATCATGCCGTATGACGGCTTGAAGCCCACTGTTCCAGTGTATGCAGCCGGAAGTCTGACAGAGCCTCCGGTGTCTGTGCCCAGCGAGCTATATACATTTCCAGTCAGTCAAGGCAATTTCTCATGGTATGCTGACTACTTACGCATAGCATTGGTCGCCAGCAACCGAGGCAGCACTTCCTCCAGAGCTTCCACCAGCAGAGAGGTCCTCCCCGCTCCCACTTCGACGCGGGTTCTTAACAGCACCAAAATACGAGTTGATCGAATTGGATCCCATTCCAAACTCATCTAGATTTGTCTTTCCGGCAATAATAGCACCGGCAGTCTCCAATTCGTCAACGACGGTAGCATTGAATGGGCTCGTAAATTTATCCAGAATTCCCGATGCACATGTTGTTGGCATGTCGCGTGTGCAGATATTGTCTTTGATGGATATCAAGCGGCCATCGACGGCGGATTTGGGCTTTCCTATTTAAATATGTCTGTCAGTCACTGTCCAAAGCACGGAGTTCAGTGGGAGCTACCTGATTCCTTGCGCGCATCTGCCTCCTTCACGCGGTCCAGCCATGACCCTGCGCGCGATAGCGGGGTTATGAAGGCATTGATTCCGTGTGCATATTGATTAGCGACGCATCTCTCAGCTTCGCGCAATAGGGACATTTAGGCCTTTGGAGGAGAGTGGTGGTGTTGAGTGGAGGATCCGCGGGAATGCGAATCTCCCCGGTTGGTCCGTGCTCTCGACTACACAGGTTCGAGTCAATCGTTTTGGTCATAAAAGGTAATTATATTGGAATGTGTAGTTAGAATATATGGGAAGCATCTATTTATAGTTATTCATAAATGACTGGATTTATCAAGGACCTAAGAATCTGTGACTATATTGTAAATCAAAGCCTAATTGGAAATATATACTTCTGACACAAAACACCTAGTTCGAAGGTTTACCACAAAATTTTTATTCCATAGCCAAAAGACCTAATGACTACCAAATAGATACAAACGAGAGACAATGATGGACCACAACACTGGACTGCACTCTTTGAGATCAAAGGCACCAAAAGACAAAGACCAAGTCCAAGCACCCATCCTCCATTCCACCAGTCTTCTCAGTGAAGACATATCAAAAGTCGAGATCTTGATTTAACAGCCCGAAACACGGAAGCTGCCCATGCTCTTGCTCAGAGTGTGATCATTCCAGTCGTCATCAGCGATTCCAATCTGGTTGTCGCAAGACTTGTCACTGTAGACACGGAGGGTGCATTCGGAGCCCCAGGTGTTCTCCCAGTCAATGGTGTCGCCGGTCTTGCAGGAGGACTTGGTGCAGCCCTGGTTGCCGTGGCTGTCCCACTGGCCACTGCAGGTGGAGAAGATCCAGGCGTTGGCCATGGGGAGGACGGCGACGAGGGGGGCGATGGTGGTAGTGGTGAACTTCATTTTGGTTGGAAGTTGGAGATTGAATTGAGTGTTCGAAGGGTTGTAGATTGATTGAGATTGAAATTGAGACTTGGATTGACTGAGAGGATGATCAAGATCATAGAAACGAGGAAGATGGCCGTTTAAATAGATCTCTGAATGCCATTGAGTATTCTCTTGACGATATGAAGATGTAACCTCGTTGATGCCAATGCTCGTATTCTTCCAAATGAAGCCAGAATAGATCTCACCGCGAGAGAACAACATTGTCCATGAGGCCATAATCCATGTTGCCAAGAGTGAATACGATTTTCATTAGTGATTCTTTTGTTGATACTGCCAGCAATTGGCAGCTCGCTGCCGTCGACATGTAGTAGCTGGGATACTGTTGTCGATCAAGGTCGAAAATAGTCATCCATAGGCCTCGAAAGAAGAGCCAAGAAGGCGCATCGGTTACAGACTCGTATTCTCATTTTGGAATCAAGCTGCGATATCATACCTGAAGTAGAAATAGATCATCGTCGGACAGGGCCATCATACAGTAGAATGCTGAGTGCGGCTCTGCTCTCAATATAGACATCGTTCGGATAGACCTGGAAGGCTGCTAGGTGGACTATTATTAGCTTGAACCCGTCCACTCCCAAGCATGGCTTGGGCCTATTCCCGCTGTTAAGGTTAGCCTCTGCAAACGATGATCGGCGGGCTGTTTGTGCGGCTGTACTGTTCCATGGCCCTGTTCAGTAACCTGCATGGATGATCTTCGTATAACCCTGGAAAGGGCCAAGACTTCCAAGAATTGCCTAAGCCCCTGCCTTGGGGACATCTCGTATTATCGTGTTCGTGGAGTAACAGTGATTGAGTTAGCCAGGGAATGTGAGCTCTCTGTGAGATTTGTCTGAGGAGACTTGCCCTAAGTAGACAGGTAGTTGCACCCGATGTGTCGCCCTCAGTTTGTATGGTTTCTTGAGCTTTTCTAGGAGTAAAGGGCCATTGCCAGAGGATAAAACTTTCTCATATCAGATTGCTCTTTTCTTACGAGCCAATTAAGTACAAAGACCCCTAAAGGACCATGTCATTGAGATGTACGGGCTACTCTGTACTTCATGGCGATATACTTCGTCACTATATACTTCGTCACTGCCCGAGCCTCTCACTAGTTAGAACCAATAAACCTAGATCAATAGCGTGACGGAATTAATAAACAGAATAACAAGAACAAAGAACCAAACAGCTTCCATGTCGGTTAAGGGAAAGCTGTGGTGGGCAGTTCCTTCGGGCCGAGCGAAATCGCCGACTCGACGTCATCCGCATTGCTCAATAATTTCCTCCTTCTCCCACGTTCGCCTCCACCACCCACACAACAAATATGTTTTCACGAAGCGCATTACGAGCTGCAGCTCAGGGTACACGACCTGCTGGCCCAGTCCGAGTTGCACCAATCCCGGTGCTCTCCGGCAAAGCTCCGATGGGGCACGGTCGGAGATACATCTCAGTCTACGGCTACACCCAAGCCAAGGCACTGATGTACTCGAAATACGGCGAGCCCAAAGATGTCCTCCGGTAAGACGCAGCTCGAGCTCCCAGGAATGCCCACGAATCAACGACACTGACCAATCGCTCACCCAGCCTACACAAGCACTCTATTTCCGCGCCACACGCAACCCAAGTAAACCTCCGCCTCATGACAGCACCAATGAACCCAGCAGACGTCAACCAAATCCAAGGCGTCTACCCCAGCAAACCACCCTTCGTAACCACACTCGGCAACACCGAGCCCGCCGCAGTAGGCGGCAATGAAGGCGCCTTCGAGGTTCTCTCGACCGGCGCCGGAGTCAAGAACCTCACTAAGGGCGACTGGGTCATTATGAAGCGCACAGGCCAGGGGACCTGGCGCACACACGCGCAGATGGACGAGTCCGAGCTCATCAAAATCGAGAACAAGGACGGGCTCACCCCGCTGCAGGTCGGCACTGTCAGCGTCAACCCTGTCACGGCATACCGTATGATCCGCGATTTCTGTGCATGGGACATGCTGCGCATGGGCGAGGAGTGGCTTATCCAAAATGGCGCGAACAGCGGTGTTGGCCGTGCGGCTATCCAGCTTGGACGGGAGTGGGGCATTAAGACGCTTAATGTTGTTCGGCAGCGGAAGACGCCCGAGGAGACTGAGGCTCTTAAGCAGGAGCTGAAGGAGTTGGGTGCTAATGCTGTTGTTACCGAGGAAGAGATGCTTAATGGTGGGTTCCGCGATATGGTTCATGAGATTACTCGTCAGGGCCGGGAGCCGATTCGTCTCGCGTTGAATTGTGTTGGCGGGAAGAATGCTACTGCTTTGGCTAAGACGCTGGCGCCTGATTCGCATATGGTTACCTATGGTGCTATGTCGAAGCAGCCCGTTGCTTTGCCGTCTGGTCTGTTGATCTTCAAGAACCTTTCGTTTGATGGCTTCTGGGTTAGCAAGTGGGGTGATAAGAATCCTGAGCTGAAGGAGAACACTATTAAGGATGTGCTTCAGTTGACGCGCACTGGTAAATTCCAGGATATCCCTGTGGAGGATGTCAAGTGGAACTGGGACTCTGAGGGTCCTGAGCTTGCCGAGAGCGTGCAGGGTACACTGGGTGGTTATCGCAGTGGAAAGGGTGTTTTCACCTTCACTGGTGGCGATGAATAGTTTAGGATCAAGTTTTAGATGTTGTATGATATGATTTGGGCTCATCCACATAGGGCCGTCTGCGGACATCAATTACATTACATGAGATCTTCTCGCGAACTGTAAGTTTGAGAATCTACAAGTTTTCTTTCTGAAAAGCGTCGAAAACCCCACGAGAGGGTTGTTAATCAGATGCCCGTTTAGAGATGAACTGTATGATTAATAAACCAAATAAACCGAAACCAAATATCATTTACCATTATGCTACTCATTCATCACATTTCCAATGTGTCTTCACCCAGTCCAGAATCAGGTTCGTCATGGTCATTCCGGGCATGTATACATCACTCTCCTTCGCAAAGTCAACATCGAGACCAGCAAAGTTAGCCGCTAGCACCATGTACCGCTCGATGAAGTCAATGTAGACCAGATCCACCTTCTCCGGAATCTCGGACGAATTGGCAGATACAAGCGCCTGAATACAATTGGGAACTCGATAAAAGGAAATCGGCGCATGAATGGTATCATCACCGTCCGTGCCTGCGTCGTCCTTTGTCGTGTAGCCGGGCACAAGTGGTTCGGCGGGTTTATCATCGGATAGGGAGATTTGATCTGACCCTGAACCAGAGAATAATGGCCATGTCTGGTCGACTACCACGTCTTCTGGGTACGCAAGTTGCTCAGGAGGTGCGAGTGTGGTACGTGATGACTCGCCTCCGTGTTGCGATGCGTGCAAGACTTGGGGCTGTTTGTTCAAAACCTCTAGCATAAGCTGGGCTTTGTCATATGGGACGTTCTTCAAGTAGCGGAAACCACTGGTAAATGGGGAGACAATAAATGTCGAGTCTTGGGTGAAAGGACCCTTGAAGATGTCGAATCTCATAGCTCCCGTATTCACAATAGCCAGGGCAGGCACACCAGCTCGAGAATCGTCTCTCAACGAGTCGGGGATGACCTGAGTCCCAAGCCATGTGAAAATGCTGGCATCATCAGGATACTTGACTCGTGACATCCAAAGCTCGCGGGGGGCACAGCCATGGACCTTGTCCAGTTCAAGCTCGCTTCGTGCCTGGGCAATCAGTCGGGAAACATTCTGACCTTTCTCTGTGGGGAATGTATCCTTATCGAGACCGGTATGGTAATGGTAAGAGTAAAGGTTGCTATCAATGTATCTCCGCTTGAACACAGGGCCGGAATTCAAAATGCCGGATTTACCTCCAGTGGCAAGACCGTCAATGGACATGAAGCCTATCGTCTCCATGAACCGGCCGCTTGCCAATGCGAACGCCTTGTCATCGTACTTGGCGTAATCGCGGACATGTTGATGTCCACCGAAGAATTGGATTGGGGTATCCCAGCGGATGCCCCGAATCGCTTTGAAGATCGCACGGTACTCCGGCGAATGGGCGGGCACATGGCCGATCACGAGAAACAGATCAACCTCTTTATCCCGGATGGCCTCCTGGAACCAATCTTCTTTGATGGTTTCTTCTACCGGCTGGACCACAGTGTTGTTGTAGTTTCCGGTAAAATCAAAGAGGAAGCCAAAGGCTACAATACGGATGCCCTGCTTGTTGGTAGTAAACTTCTTGTACCGGGGAGCGAGAGGTACAAGCTCATGGGTTGTGGGGTGGAATATATCAATATTGGAAGCAATGTAGTTGCCCCGGAAATTAGGAACGGTGGTGAGGAGTTCAGCCTCGGATGTGTTCTGCTTGTATAGTTCGTGGTTTCCCGATGTCAACAAGTCGATATGTTGATATCGGAGGATGTCCGAGAGGTAGATGCCCTTGGGCTCGGACGAGTCGTACAAGCCGTTCCCTTCAACCCGGTCACCGGTATCGATCACCAACAGGTCTTGTCCCCGGGCCTCTGCCTTCTCCCGCATACGCGTTGCAAACGATATATAGTCTCCCCAGTCTGCGGAGTATGACGACCTGTAATATAGATCAGTATGGCTTAGCAAGGCTTCCCAGAGAGGCTAGACAGCTGCATACTCCTGCAAATGACCGGCCAGCCAGCCATGAGTATCAGTGGTGTGGAGGAAATTCAGTTGCCCGAAATCAAGGGCGCGCAGCGGAGCGGAGATGGGTTCGGGTGCGGAAGGTTGAGCGGCGAGCGCCGACGGAAGTAGCCAGAATAAGGGCAACATCCTCAACAACTAGAGATCAATACATGCAGAAGCATCAGTCTAACAGCCCAAAAAGTGTACAAATCGAAGCTTGAGAAGTGAGGCGAGCACCCTTGTAGATGAAATCAAGTAGATAACTTAGCCCGAGCTGTGTATGTACCGTTACAGTACCGGTGAGTTGCGGGGGTCACGTGCAGCCCAACATCTTCGGATTTGCATCTCAAAGATTGTTCGATCACTTCCGCAGGGCATCTTTCTTTGCTCCATTCCCAGTCGCTGGTCTTCGTCTCGCGATCGTCAATTGCTTTCTTCGTTTGCCTTTATTCTTCTTCATCGACTCGATCGATCATAATTCCCGCCATGGCAGCTCCCAGACTTTTCCGCCCAACAGCTCGTCTGTTCTCTTCGCGCCTTGCTTCCACCACTCTGCGCCCGGCTGTCCGCTCCGCCTGTGCTCCCTCGATTCTGCGCCGTGGATACGCTACCGAGAACGGCACCAAGGAGGTCACCGTTCGCGATGCCTTGAACGAGGCCCTGGCGGAGGAGTTGGAGCTCAACCAGAAGACTTTTGTTTTGGGTGAGGAGGTCGCACAATATAACGGAGCGTGAGCAATCCCTCAGTCGCGGAATGGTTCCAGTCGTGAAATGGCGGAATTATATGCCGATGGAATCGTTCATTCATGCTGATCCCTTTACAGCTACAAGGTGACGAGGGGTCTTCTGGACCGCTTCGGCCCCAAGCGTGTCATTGATACTCCCATCACAGAGGCCGGATTTGCTGGTCTCGCCGTTGGTGCTGCTCTCGCTGGTCTGCACCCCATTGTGAGTTTTTCCGCGAAGACCGGAGACCGGAGACAATTGTTGGGCCATGCTGATTCTGGATAATCTAGTGCGAGTTCATGACCTTCAACTTCGCCATGCAGGCCATCGATCAGATCATCAACTCTGCCGCTAAGACTCACTACATGTCCGGTGGTATCCAGCCTTGCAACGTCACTTTCCGCGGTCCCAACGGTTTCGCCGCTGGTGTCGCCGCCCAGCACTCCCAGGACTACTCTGCTTGGTACGGTAGCATTCCCGGTCTGAAGGTTGTCTCCCCTTGGAGCTCCGAGGACGCCAAGGGTCTGCTCAAGGCTGCTATCCGTGACCCCAACCCCGTTGTTGTCCTGGAGAACGAGTGAGTTTCGCATAAAACCCCGGAAATTGGAAATTGGAAGATTGGACGGAAAACTGACACACTTCAGGCTTATGTATGGCCAGGCTTTCCCCATGAGCGAGGCTGCCCAGAAGAACGACTTCGTACTGCCCATCGGCAAGGCCAAGATTGAGCGCCCCGGAAAGGACCTGACCATTGTCTCCGTCTCCCGCTGTGTCGGCCAGTCGTTGACTGCTGCCGCTGAGCTCAAGCAGAAGTACGGTGTTGACGCTGAGGTTATCAACCTGCGCTCTATCAAACCCCTCGATGTTGAGACCATCATCGCCTCTCTCAAGAAGACCGGCCGCATCATGGTCGTTGAGTCCGGCTACCCCATGTACGGTGTTGCCTCCGAGATCCTCGCTCTGTCCATGGAGTACGGTTTCGACTACCTGACCGCCCCTGCCGTCCGTGTCACCGGTGCTGAGGTTCCCACTCCTTACGCCGCTGGCCTCGAGGCCATGGCGTTCCCCCAGGAGGACACCATTGTCAGCCAGGCCGCCAAGCTCTTGCGGTTGTAAGTCAGTGGACTGCGGAGACGAGTGAGGAGCTCGTCATAATTTATCCATGTGCCTAGTACCCTTTCATCTGTTCAATTTTTAAGTCATGTTGTTTCATTATGTTCCTGCGGTTTGTTTTCTAGACAGATTCTTGGAAAGCTATGTACGATTACATCCTGAGGGTCTGTCCTCCCAGCGTAAAGTGCTTTGATATTCCTCCCAACTCCTCAAAATGATAGATAGCAATTTTCGTGTTCCAAGAATGTCACAAAGAATATGTAAACTCCAAGCCAAGCGCCGTCCAAGCAGAGCCATATATCCAACAATGAATGGTGATATCCAGCATCACGTAGCAAGCTTTATATTCTGAGCTGCACATCCAGCGAAACAATCCGTCGGTTGGCGCGGGTCATAGTAGGCACCCGCTCCATGTGAATATCCCTCATCGGAGTCACTTTCAACATCATCACGGCGTTCTTCATTCTCGACGACCTTGGACGCAGCGGGTGGAAGACTATCTATAGGTTTCGGAGTGTCATCCTCATCATCCCCTAGGATATTCCTCTTCACAGGAGCTGCAGGAACCGCGGAGCCTTTCACAGCAGCAAAAGAGCTCTTGAACCCCCCCTTCTTAAAGCCACCACCGCTCGTGGCCGCTGGCGTTGGCGCAGCACCCTCGCCAGGAGTCTCAATAACTCTCAAACCCGCCTCAGCATCCGCCTTGCGCTCGGCCCGGCGAGCCTTCTCAGCGGCATTTGGATCGCGTGAGAGCTGTTTCAAATCTTGGAGTCGCTTCCGATGCTGGTGATCATAAGAACCGATATGCGCTTCATATTCCGGATGTCGGGAATAAGATTTGTTGCAGAGATTGCAGGTGAAGGCGCTCAGCGCTGACCGTGCCGACTCGGTCTGTTGGGATTAGCTTCGCGCTTAGCTGTTGGGACTATGTAGCTTACCTTTGGAGCGGGGTTGGTAAAGCCGCGCTATTTGCATGTTAGCTTGTATTTGTATAGGAGGGTCAAGAGTCGAGGTGAAGCCTACCGGAGCCATCAGACGAATGTTGGAGTGAAGTTGACGTAGAAGCGGGAAGGGCCTATCAACGTCGTTGTGTTTGCGGGAATCAGCAAGATCGTCAACCTCAACTTTCCTCTTTCACCTAATGAGTTGAATTGCTGAATTGCTGAACGAGTTTCTTTTCTTTTCTCTTTTCTTTTGTCTGTTGAGTCTTGTATTTTCTCTTTCACGCCTTATAATTATAATGCCGTCTCAACCCTCCAAACCGGAGGACATCGACACCAAGTCCATCATCTCGATGCAAGAACTGGACCCCTCGCCTGTCACCGACACACCAGATGTTGAAAGCGGCGACTATTTTCCCTCAAATGAGCCTCTCCCGCAACATGAAACAGGCTTCCTAATCCCCAAACTGGGCCTCCGCGGCCACCGCTGGGATACATGGCGTACGTCAAACCTCCCAAACCACCTCAACCGCCTCAACAAACGTATCCTAACATACTTGACCAGTGACCGGCTTTCAAAAATACTCAACCTACCCACCAACAGCCTTCTTCATCCTCCACCTCGCCAACACCTCCCTCATCCCACTCGTAACCCGCTCCGTGCCCGCAAGCGAGCCCTACCTCCTGCTCACGCGACCAGTCTACCAAGCCCCAGGAATCGAGCACCTCGTCCTGACCCTCCCAATCCTAGGCCACGTCGCATCCGGCATCGCTCTCCGCAACATCCGCGCCGCGCGCCGCGCAAAACTGTACGGCGCCGAGACCCGCGCACAGCGCGATAAGCTCTCCTGGTGGCCGCGGATGTCTCTACAAGCTCGCTCGGGATACGTTGTGGCGCCGCTGATCGGACTGCATGTCCTGGTAAACCGCGCAACGCCTGTCATGGTTGAAGGTGGGAGTTCCGGCGTGGGACTCGGGTATGTTGCGCATGGCTTTGCTCGCAGTCCGATCTTCTGGAATGTCTTCTATGTCATTTTTGTTGCTGCTAGTGTCTGGCATTTTGTTGGTGGTTGGGCGACTTGGATGGGTTGGAGGGTGACTACGGTGCGCAAGGAACGTGGGAGCCAGAAGGGCTCGTTGGAGGGGTATCTGGGTTATACAGAGAGTCCCAGTCAAAAGAAGAGACAGCGCAAAATGTGGTGGATAGTTAATGGCATTGCTGCTGTTGGCGCGTCTCTCTGGCTTGCTGGTGCTCTTGGTGTTATTGGACGTGGTGGTGAGGGTGTTGGATGGGAGGCCAAGGGGTGGAATGATATGTATAGCCAGGTCCCTGTTATTGGAGACTGGCTATGAGAGACCGTGCATATGTATATGAGTATGGAAGTATATAAGTATAGCGTATAGATGTCAACTAATCTTTAATGCCACTTGGTCCGTGCGCCGCATCTTTTCCTCAACTCTTCATGCAACAATCTTTTTCTACAGGTCTCCATGCCCACCTCTTTGATTTTTCGCCTGACAATACAATGCGCATTTAAGAAACCGAGTTCGACCCTTGTTTTCACCCAATTCCCTCGCTCGCCATCTACCCCCCGAGTACCTCTACCTCGACTCTTTTCTACCATGGAGAACACAGCGGCCGGAACACCTAGGCAGGTGGAATACAAGGGCACAGAGTACAATGTCATCAAGGAAGGACTCGCGCATATCCTCAACCCTCCGTCCCAGGAAGCCGCCTCCAAGGGGCCAAAGAGGCACCTCAAAGAGGACGACCAAGCGCAATCCGTTTTCTACAATCCAATCCAGCAATTCAACCGCGACCTGAGTGTGCTAGCTATTCGCGCGTATGGCGAACATGCCATGGACCTAAGGAAGAAAAAGACGGATCAGAAGATGAAGAAGCGCGCAGGCAATGGCGAAAAGAAACGCAAGCGCGAAGACGACGAGAATGAGAAAGAACAGGTTCCGAGGCCCGCACCCAAGGAGGGAGAGCAAGAGGGCAATGCTGAAGAGAACGAGCAGCCAGTATCTGCCCCAATCGACCAGCAAGCCGATGCGAACCCCGAAAAACAGCACCCGCCACCATCTTTTACAGTTCTCGACGCCCTGTCCGCAACAGGCCTGCGTGCTCTTCGCTACGCCTCGGAACTTCCCTTCGTCACCAAGGTCGTGGGAAATGACATGTCCGAGTCGGCAATCAAGTCCATGAAGACCAACATCGAGTACAACAAGCTCGAGGACCGCATCCAGCCTAACCTGGGCGATGCCCGCGCCTTCATGTACGGACTCGACCACGCCGACAAGTTCGATGTGATCGATCTCGATCCCTACGGCACAGCAGGCCCATTCCTGGATGGTGCTGTCCAGGCCGCCAAAGACGGTGGTCTCCTCTGCGTCACCTGCACGGACGCCGGTGTCTGGGCCTCAACCGGCTACTCAGAGAAGGCATTCGCCCTGTACGGCGGTATCCCCGTCAAAGGCCAACACTCCCACGAGGGTGGTCTCCGTCTGATCCTGAACAGTCTCGCTATGTCAGCCTCTAAATACGGAATCTCCATTGAGCCGCTCCTGTCTCTGTCCATCGATTTCTACGCCCGCGTTTTCGTGCGCGTCTACCGCTCCCCTGCCCAAGTCAAGTTCAACGCAGGTAACACCATGCTCGTATGGAACTGCGACGCCGGCTGCGGCGCCTGGTCTACCCAACCCATCGCCTCGACAAGGGAACGCTCAGACAAGAAGGGAAACCCCTTCTACCACCACGGCATAACCAAGGGCCCAACCTCCAGCCCAAACTGCGAACACTGCGGCACAAAAACACACCTCGCAGGTCCAATGTGGGCAGGACCCCTTCACAACCCAATTTTCATCCAAAAGATCCTGGACATGCTCCCCGGCGCCGACAAACAAACCTACCAAACAACCGCTCGCATCGAGGGCATGTTAACAACAGCCCTGGAAGAAGACCTGGACCTAACCCCATCCAAGTCATCAGCCGAAACCTCAACACCCAAACCTGAAACCGAAACCGAAATCAACATCAAAACCTCCGACTCAGACAATACCTCCTACCCAGCCCTAATCCCCCGCCAACCCCTAACCCCTAAGTCCCTGCACCCATTCTACTTCTCCCTAAGCGCCCTCTCAAAAGTCCTGCACACAACAACACCGCCTATCGATGAATTCCGCGGCGCAATCGCCCACCTGGGCTACCGCTCAACCCGCAGCCACACGAAACCAAACTCTATCCGTACTGACGCCCCCTGGGCTGTTGTCTGGGAGATTATGCGTGAATGGGTTCGTCAGCACGCTCCTAATAAATCTCCTTCTTTGAAGCCTGGTACCGCCGGTGCTGGGATTATGGCTAAGAGTCGTGAGAATTTGCGGGTGTCTGCCGGTGGAGATGGGCAGGGTGAGGGAGTAGGTGACCAGAGCCTTTCGACTTTGAAGACTGAGTTACTTGCTGCTATCCAAGGTGGGAGGGATGTTGGGGATCTCGTTACGAAGGTTGAAGCTGCGCTTTATCGGTCTGGTGCGAGGGGTGGGAATGCGAGTGCTGGGAAGGGAAATGAGGGTGTCTCTTCTGGTGATGCTTCTGCGTCTGCGCACGCTGCTACCTCTACCTCTACATCTCCATCTAAGCCTCCTCATCCTAGTACCCTCCAAGTGACGTTCGATGCTGAGCTTGGTCGCCAAGTTTCGGAACAGCATACTAGTAAGAGGCTTGTGCGGTATCAGCTTAACCCTCGTGAACATTGGGGTCCGTTGAATCGGGCTGGGAGGTCGTGATGTTTCTTTGGATTTGAGAAATAGATGGAGTTGTTGTATATTTTCTATGATATTTACTTTTTGATCTCTGTATTACGCGATGTCATTTAGTGATTGGAATTCTAGATTATAGGAGTAAAATAAAAGAACTAAGAAATGCCATTCATTACTCCCATTATAAACACAACGAACCAGGAGACGAAAACCGGTCCGGAAATCTAAAAAACATAAATCACAATCATTACGTCTCAACCCAAGAGAATCAGCAGGGCACAAAAAAAAAAACAAGAAAATAACAGAATGCCCGATCTCAAGGATCTATATGCGAAACAACACCAAAAAACAGGCCCCCTCTCTCATCCTAGCCTTAATCTAGATCTAGAACTGCGAGACGGCAACGGCAACAGCCTGAGAATCGCTGTGGCTGATGCTAACGCTGACCTGCTTGACGCCGGCTTGCTTAGCGGCGGCAGCGGCGGCACCAGTGAGCTATGGGGGTTATGTTAGCTTTCTGTCTGGATTGATATAGTGAGAGAAAGTGTGTGTGTCTGAACTTACGTTAACGGTCGGGGCGCCGTTGGCGTCGACTCCGATCTCGATTTCCTTCAAGGCAGCGCCGGCTCCCTTGCTGCTCACGCCGAGGGACTTGAAGACTGCTTCCTTGGCGCTCCAGCGACCGGCGAAGGAGGACTGCGGGGAGGCGGCCTTGCGGCAGTACGCCTGTTCGCTAGCGGTGAAGTTGCGCTCGACGAAGGTCTCGTTGTCGATGTTGACGGAGTCGATGTGCTCGACGTCGACGCCAATTTTGGAGTTCTCCGAGGCGTTGGCCTTGGCGAGGGACTCGACGGTTTGGCGGGTGGCCTCGGACTCCTTGGCCACCGGGGCGGTGGCGGAGTACTTGAGCTCGGAAGTCTTCTTGTCAACTGAGACGCGGTAGTCTGGGTTCAGGAAGATCTTGCTCTGGAGGTCGTCTTCGTAAGGGGCCTTGTTCTTGGCGACGAAGATGCTATTGTTGATCAGGCCGTTGTGGAAGTAGCGGTAGGCCTTCTTCTGGCGGGCTTCGACCTTGGTCTTGTAGGCCTGGTACTGAGCCTTCTCGAGAGTGGCGTACAGGTACTTGGGGTGGATACCAATGACCTGAGCACCCTTTTGACCGAAACCGAAGGAGGTGACGGAGAAAGCCTTGACACCGTCGGTTTGGATGCTGCGGCTGGGGTAGACGATGTAATCGAACTTCTCCATGACCTTGTCGACGTTGTCGGCGTTGCGGTTGCCGGGGACGAGACCGCTCTCCAGGACTTGGAGACAGCCGTTGAACATCCAGGCTCCAGCGGCACCCTTGGGGTGACCGGTGAGGTACTTCTGGAAGATACCCATGACGGCGTTACCCTTGGAACGGCCAAGGTGCTTCAGCTGCTGGCAGATGACATCGGACTCGTTCTTGTCGTTGGCAACAGTGGAGGTGCCGTGGAAGGAGGCGACGTCAATGTCATCGACGGTCAGACCCCAGGTAGCAAGGGCACCACGGAGAGGAGCAATGCGCGAATCCTGCTTCCAGAAGTTGTTGCCCAGGCTGAACTGAGCATCCTTCTCCTGGCGGATGGCCTCGCGCTCAATGTGCTGAGCACGCTCCTGCAAGTATTCGGACTCGTTGAACGTCTCGTCGCTCTGGGCCTTCATGGCCTCGACCTCCTCCTGGAGGTAGAGGAGCTCGGACTCCTGCCACTCGTTGATCTGCTTCTTGCGGAGATCCAGCTGGCGACGGCGGTACTTGAGGTCGAGCAGAGGCGAGGGGAACTTGCCGGGGTTCTCACGGGCAGTGGTGAGGACACCCTGACCAGGAGCTGGCACGGAACGTCCGATCTTGTCAGTGGCGGTGGTGGTCAGGGCAATGATACCGTGAATGGGGACACCCATGTCAAGAGCGAGCTGGGCAGTCATGATGAGCTGCATACCGCAACCTTGGGACTCCATGAATCCAGCACGGGTGGTGGTAGTGGGACGCGACATCTCTTGGGGTGTGCGGCCGTGAGCGAATTCATCCTCGGCGTTGCTGGTGGCCTTCATGTTGGCGAACTCGTAGGAGCCCTCCTCCTGGAAGTCATCGAAACCACCGACGAAGCAGACACGAGCCTTGCCCTCGACAATGGTCTCGTAACCGATATCAACGGACTCGACAGCCGTGGCGCAAGCACCGACGGGGGTCTTGATGGGGCCAGTGGAGGAGAGAAGCAACATATTCACCCAAGCACTCATGGTGTTGATGAAAGACTCCTGCAGAATATCCTTCTGCAAGGGCTTGTCCAGGTAGCGATCCTTGTACATACCGCGGAGAGCGTGGGTACCGCCAATACCGGAACCAATGCAGTTACCGACCTCGGAAAGGTGGACGTACTTGTAGAACTCGTAGGGGTCGGTGATACCGGCGGAGAGCATAGCCTCAGCAGTGCAGACCAGGACGAACAGAGTGACGGGGTCAACCTGCTCGATAATGTCGTCGGGGATACCGTAGCGACTGGCATCCCAGCCAGTAGGCACCTGACCAGCGACGAGACGGTCGAACTGGAGAGCCTTGGGGATGAGCATGGTGGCGCCCTTGCGGAGGCGGACGGTGTACTCGCCAGACTCGGGGATCTCGAAGATCTCGACATTGTCTCCGTGCTCACGTTTGAACTCCTCGGCGGTCTCCTTGGAGGACTCGAAAGGCTCGAGGTCCTCCTGGATGACGATCTCCTGGAGGAGCTGCTTCTGCTTGGGGTCGTAACCCTTGAACAGCTCGGGCTCGATGAGACGGATACCAGTGTGCTCGAGAATGTGCTTCTCGTACTTGGGCTTGACATCCTTGTCATCGACCGGGTCACCAGTCTTGGCGTCAACCCAGCCGGAGTAGGCCTTGCCCTTGAGGGGACCATTGTGGTGCTTGATCAGACCCATAATCCAAGCCATCTCAACGCAGCCCTCCAGGGAGAACTTGCCCTTAGACTCCATCTCCCAACGGGTACGGGAGTTACCCCAGGGACCGACTTCAGAGAAACCAGTGACAACGACAACCTTGTCCAGGTTGACCATACCCTTGAGAGAGTCGTTGAGGGGCTTGACCTCCTCTTCCCAGTCAGGCAGGTTAGGGAACTCGAACTTGATGTTGGCACGGGGCTCTGCAACAACCTTCTTGTACAGAAGTCCACTGTCCTCGCCGTTGACGACCTTGTTCTCGATGGCGGTCTCCTTAATGACAGCCTGGCGAACATCGCTGGTCTCCATGATGTCGGTACGGAGCTTGGTCATCAATCCCTTGAGGTCAGGAATGAACTGCAGACCACCGTTGAGGTCGGCAAAGACAGGGTCGAGCTGGCAGAGGTTGACAATGGCGGGAGACATCAGACCGAGAAGGTTGAAGGCCATCTCCTGCTGAGAGAAGGTGCGGACACCAAGCTTCTCAACACCCTCAGCAACCATGTTGTTACCGCTCATGAGACCAGTACCACGGGTCCAGCCAATGACGGCACCGCAAATAGTGAGATAGTGGCTCCAGCTCTCGGAGTACCAACGGTTGAAGAGAGTCTCCAGGGCGAGCTTGGACTCGGAGTACAGACCGTCGTTACCGAAGGTACCGTGGTTGGGCGACAGGGGCAGGATGACCTGGGCGGGACGAGTCTCGAAGCCATTTGCCTGCTTCTGGGTCTTGATGGAACCGAGAAGGCGGAGCAGATTGGTCAACATGATACGGTGAGCCAGCTCGGACTTGGAATCGATAGAGTCGATCTCACGTCCGTTCTCGGGGATAGCGGCGAAGGGAACAACAAAGTCCAAGTCCCAGCCGAGACCCTTCTTAGTGTCGTAGATGTAGTCGACCAGAGCCTCAACATCCTGCTTGCTACCCTGGTTGAAGGGAACAACCACGAGCTGGGAGCCACGAGCACCGTAGCGGGCGTACATGGCCTGGTAGTACTCAGTGACCTCACGGGAGAAGCGGCTGGTGGTGACAATAACCTTGGCACCACCGCTGATGAGACCCTGCAGGACCTCGGCACCAATAGAACCGGCACCAGCACCGGTCATGAGGACGTTCTTACCCTGGAAGGTGAGACCGTCACGGGCAGCAGACTCAAGCACATTGAGGTAGGTACCAGTGAGCTTCTTGTTGTAGTCCCAGCCGTGCTCGGTCTTCTTCTTCAGGTGAAGGAAGGGAATGGTCTCGACCTTGCCGGGGCGAGTGACAGTGCGCTTAAGACCGTTGCGGCCCTTCTTGGCAGAACCATTCTCCTGGGGGATGATCTGACCCTCGTTCATGCCGAGAGCGTGCAGGACATCCTTGTACAAAGTGTCGAACTGGATCTGCGAAGACTTAGACAGGCGGTGCTGCTTGCGGATCATCTTGTAGACGTTCTTCAGGTCGTGCTGAACCTTGGTGCGGTTGCTGTACTCGGAGATGGGGCCACCCTCAGCCATGTGCTTGACGTAGTGCTCGAGCTTGCGAGCGCTGGCACGAGGAGTTTCCTTGTAGCCAATGTTCCCACGGGCATCAATGGTGGTCTGGGGACCGGTAGGAACAGCGACATCCTTGTAAACAGGAGCCACATTCAGGACCTCATGACAGTTGTCAATGAGCTGCTGTCCAAGTTCCTTGGCGAGCTGGTAGGTCTCTCCGCGCTCGGCGGGGCAGTTGTCGATGTGGTATTGCATGAATTCGAGGAGGAGGGGGTTGGAGCGGTTCATAATGCGAATACACTGGCTGACAATCTCACGGTCGACCACTTCGAGGCGGCCGAAGATAATATCGTAGTACATGCTCAAGGCATCCTGACGAGCCCAATTCCATGAGGAGTCATAGACACGGGCCTTGAGAGGGTTGAAGGAGGGCTCAATGCCGGAGGCGTAGAAGTCACCGTGCTCTGCCTGCCACAAGTCCAGCTGGGCCTGAAGAGTCTTTTGGGTCTCCTGGGAGGTAATGTAGGCCTTTTCGCCACCACGGAGGTCCATCTTGAGGTAGCGGGCAATGATCTCAAGCTGTTGCTTGAACAGAGCCTTCTGATCCTTGGTAAGAGCATCAATGGCAGCAGGGTCCATCATCATACCACCGCCGCCACCACCGCTGTCACCACCGGCGACAGGAGCCGAGAGGTTGACTCCGGCGCTGGCAGCATACTTGTTGGTCACATCATCAAGGTAAGCCTTGGCATCACCCTCGGAGCCCAGACGGGCAGCGGGCTCCATAGTGAGAGCGAGTAAGAGCACACCGTCTTGGCGGCCAGAGCCCAAGCCCCAGCGAGTCTCCAGGTACTTGCGAACCGCAGTGATGTTAAAGCCACCAGGCATCTTGGAGGAGACCATGCGGGCAATGAGAGAAGAGGACTGCTTGCCCAATTGGCCGTTAAATGTGGCTTGCATCGAGGCACCGAGCTCATCGAGGGGAACATCTTCGGGCTTCTCTGGCGTGGAACCGAATTCCTTACCCAGGTCACCCAGGATTTCATTCTGTAATGTGGACTTGCCTATTGACAGTTAGTGACTGAAGGTATCCTGTAAAAACGGTATGCTTACCTCCAACAAGATCCTTAATAGCTTTTGTCAAGGGAACATCTGCGAGGCCCTTCTTCAACTTCTGAGCAACCAATGTCCGTAGAATATCGACGGCTGTGACGGGGACGTCCTCCACGGCGGCAGCGGGGCCAGCACTGGGAGCCGCGGGGGCTGCAGCCGCAGGAGCGGCAGCGGGTGCCGCTGCAGGGGCACCTGAAGAAGCAGGCTCTGCGGCGGGCTCGGGCTCATCCTCCACGGGATCGACATCGTAGTAGATCTCCTTCGCATCCTTATTGTAGCAAAGAATCTGACGTTGCACTGAAGTAGCGGCATCGTAGGCCTCGTACTTGGAGGCTAGTGTCCGCCGTGCCATTCCTCCAAGGGTATCTGCGGGACCGATTTCAACAATGCGCTCGGTGCGCTGCTCAGCGAGGATCACATCCTGTGTCTCGATCCATCTGACGGGGGAGGCGAATTGGTAGGCCAGCAGCTCCACCAGCAAGGTGTGAGCAAGCTCTTGTTCCACTTCCGGACGCATGTTGGAAGTCTGGGTATCAATTGATTAAAAACAAAAAGGACGTGAAGTCCTGGCGAATTGCGGGCGCGACGAAGGAGAGTCGCAGAGTATGCCCGAAAATAAAAGCGTAATAAATGTAAGGGGGTGGATGGAGAAGGGGAAGAAATTAGAGACCAAGTACCTGTCCAGGTGTCAGTTGAGTTCCTGAACGGCAAGAAAAAAAGAGGTGGGAAGTCGGAGAGCTTGGTTGGTATGTAATACCTGTAATTTTCCCACGGTTTTTTTTATAGGGACAATGCACTCACCCCGAAATTATTTGAGATGATAGATTCCCAGATAGAAGGGGAGGAGTGATAGTTCTAATTCTAGTTCTCTACTAGACGTTCAACAGCGAAAATCGGGGGAATGGGGAGGGACATAAATTGGTGAGGGCGTTGGGGTTCCAGAGCTTCGGCCGGATCTAGGACTAACGGCGGGCATTGCTCGGATCACCCAACGCGTATACTCTATGCTACAGAGTAGACTGTATACTATATTCAGGATGATTATATCAGACTACATTGTACTGGCTACAGCTTAAACATACTCATAGAATAGCATCGAACACTGAATTGTCATCCTCAACGGGTCCAAGTCGCAACCCATTGGGGCGGGTCTGTGACGGCGCTAAACCCGATTCAGCTACCTGCAGTTCAACAGCGGATCTTTTTTTCTTCCTCCCCTCCCCAGGTCAATTGATGCTTTCGTGTTATATGTATAGTTGTTGTGTTTGGCCTTGATAATTATATTCTTTGATTAATACCCCCTTTATCTCGTCTAGAGATCAATTGGACCTGTGAGTCGTGCCTTCCCCTTTGCGTGGTTTCCAACCCCCCCGTCGTTGCCGGTTTGAGACTGATCGTTCCTTCCTCCAGGCCTCTTCTTCTCCGCGGTCCTCCCTTCTCTTCTTTCTCTTTCTTTCCCCCCCGAACACAGAAACACAGAGAACATCATGTACGGCACATCCACCGGTCCCCAAACCGGAATCAACACTCCTCGATCCTCTCAATCTCTCCGCCCTTTAATCCTCTCGCATGGCTCTCTCGAGTTCTCCTTCCTCGTTCCTACCTCGCTTCACTTCCATGCCTCGCAGTTGAAAGATAGCTTCACCGCTTCGCTACCGGAACCTACAGATGAATTGGCTCAAGATGACGAGCCATCATCAGTGACCGAGCTCGTGGCTCGCTACATTGGCCATGTGGCACACGAGCTCGACGAGGGCGAGGATGATGCGTCAGGCAACTACTTGGATGTGCTGAAGCTCGTGATGAACGAATTTGAACGTGCCTTCATGCGCGGTAATGATGTGCACGCCGTGGCTGCTGCCCTTCCCGGCATCGTGGCCAAGAAGAACCAGGTTGTGGAGGCCTACTATGCTGGGCGAGCTGCGGCGGGCCGGCCCACCAAGCCCTACGACTCAGCTTTGTTCCGTGCGGCCTCGGATGAGACTGCCGGGATCTACTCTGTCTTCGGTGGACAGGGCAACATCGAGGAATACTTTGATGAATTGCGCAGCATTTACAACACCTACCCCTCCTTCTTGGAGGACCTTATTACTTCTTCCGCCGAGCTGCTTCAATCGCTCTCTCATGAGCCCGAGGCGAGCAAGCTGTACCCCAAGGGTCTGGATATCATGCGCTGGCTGCAGGATCGGGACGCTCAGCCCGATATCGATTATCTGGTGTCCGCCCCGGTGAGTTTGCCTTTGATTGGGTTGGTTCAGTTGGCCCACTACACAGTGACCTGCAAAGTCTTGGGTCGCCAGCCCGGTGATATCTTGGAGCGTATTCTCGGAACGACCGGTCACTCCCAGGGTGTGGTGACTGCCGCAGCTATTGCGACTGCCACCAGCTGGGAGTCCTTCGCCAAAGCCGCTAAGAACGCTTTGACAATGCTGTTCTGGATTGGTCTTCGCAGCCAGCAGGCTTATCCCCGCACTTCCATCGCTCCCTCCGTTCTCCAGGACTCGATTGAGAACGGCGAGGGTACTCCTACTCCTATGCTGTCCATCCGTGACCTCTCTCGCGCCGCCGTTCAGGAGCACATTGATGCCACCAACCAACATTTGCCCGAGGACCGTCACATCTCCATCTCTCTGGTCAACAGTGCCCGCAACTTTGTGGTGACTGGTCCCCCAATCTCGCTCTACGGTCTGAACCTCCGTCTGCGCAAGGTCAAGGCCGCTACTGGCCTCGACCAGAACCGTGTGCCCTTCACCCAGCGCAAGGTTCGCTTCGTCAACCGTTTCCTCCCCATCACTGCTCCTTTCCACAGCCAGTATCTCACGTCTGCTTATGACCGCATTCTCGAGGATCTCGAGGATGTTACCATCCCCGCCAAGTCTCTGGTGATCCCCGTCTTCGACACCAAGACCGGCGAGGATCTGCGCACTCTGGGTGACAAGAGCGTGGTTCCCTCGCTGATTCGCATGATCACACACGATCCAGTCAACTGGGAGCAGGCTACCGTCTTCCCCGGTGCTACCCACATCCTTGACTTCGGTCCTGGTGGTATCTCCGGTCTGGGTGTTCTCACCAACCGTAACAAGGACGGCACTGGTGTTCGCGTCATTCTTGCCGGCGAGATGGATGGCACCAACGCCGAGGTTGGCTACAAGCCGGAACTGTTCGACCGTGATGAGCACTCCGTCAAGTATGCCACCGATTGGGTTAAGGAGCACGGCCCCCGTCTGGTGCAGACCTCTACCGGTCAAACCTACGTCGACACCAAGATGAGTCGCCTGCTGGGTATTCCTCCTGTGATGGTTGCTGGTATGACCCCCACTACCGTCCCCTGGGACTTTGTGGCCGCCACTATGAACGCTGGCTACCACATTGAGCTGGCTGGTGGTGGTTATTACAACGCTAAGACCATGACCGAGGCCATCACCAAGATCGAGAAGGCCATTCCTCCTGGACGTGGTATCACTATCAACTTGATTTACGTCAACCCCCGTGCCATGGCCTGGCAGATCCCTCTCATCGGTCGCTTGCGTGCCGAGGGCGTGCCCATTGAGGGTCTGACCATCGGTGCCGGTGTGCCCTCCATTGAGGTCGCCAATGAGTACATTGAGACTCTCGGTATCAAGCACATCGCCTTCAAGCCCGGTTCCGTCGACGCCATTCAGCAAGTCATCAACGTCGCCAAGGCCAACCCCAAGTTCCCCATCATCCTTCAATGGACCGGTGGTCGTGGTGGTGGTCACCACTCGTTCGAGGACTTCCACCAGCCCGTGCTTCAGATGTACGGCCGCATTCGCAAACAGGATAACATTATCCTTGTTGCTGGCAGTGGCTTCGGTGGCTCCGAGGACACCTACCCTTACCTCTCTGGTGAATGGTCCCACAAGTACGGCTACCCTCCCATGCCCTTCGATGGCTGTCTCTTCGGTTCACGTATGATGATCGCCAAGGAGGCCCACACTTCTCACAATGCCAAGAAGGCTATTGCCGATGCTCCTGGTGTCGACGATGCCGAGTGGGAGAAGACATACAAGGGTGCCACTGGCGGTGTGATCACTGTCCTCTCCGAGATGGGTGAGCCCATCCACAAGCTGGCCACCCGCGGTGTGCTGTTCTGGCAGGAGATGGATCAGAAGATCTTCAAGCTTGACAAGGCCAAGCGGGTCCCTGAGTTGAAGAAGCAGCGCAACTACATCATCAAGAAGCTCAATGATGACTTCCATAAGGTGTGGTTCGGTCGCAACACCGCTGGTGAGACCGTGGATCTCGAAGACATGACCTACACCGAGGTTGTTCACCGTATGGTGGATCTCATGTACGTCAAGCACGAGTCCCGCTGGATTGATCCTTCCCTGAAGAAGTTGACCGGTGACTTCATTCGCCGTGTTGAGGAGCGTTTCACCACTGCCGAGGGCCAGGCTTCTCTGTTGCAGAGTTACTCTGACCTCGACACTCCCTACCCTGCCGTTAAGAACATCCTGGCTGCCTACCCCGAGGCTGCTAGCCAGTTGATCAACGCCCAGGATGTGCAGCACTTCCTGCTGCTCTGCCAGCGACGTGGCCAGAAGCCCGTTCCTTTCGTTCCCGTCCTGGATGAGAACTTCGAGTTCTTCTTCAAGAAGGATTCTCTGTGGCAGAGTGAGGACCTTGAGGCCGTTGTTGACCAGGATGTCGGCCGTACTTGTATCCTTCAGGGTCCCATGGCCGCCCGCTTCTCCAACATCATCGATGAGCCCGTCAAGGACATCCTTGATGGTATTCACCAGGGACACATCGCCGGCCTTTTGCGTGATGTCTACGGTAGCGAGAAGTCCAAGATCCCCACCATCGAGTACTTCGGTGGACAGCTCCTAAACACCGACACTGAGTCCGAACTTGACGGTCTCACCGTCTCCGAGGAGTCCAACAAGATTAGCTTCCGCCTGTCTTCCTCTCCCTCCGCAGTCCTGCCTGACTCTGACCGCTGGCTCAGCCTTTTGGCTGGTAATGTCTACTCCTGGAGACACGCTCTGTTCCTGGCCGATGTCTTCGTTCAGGGCCACCGTTTCCAGACCAACCCTATGAAGCGCATTGTTGCACCCACTGGGGGCATGTTTGTTGAGATTGTCAACCCCAATGACCCTGCCAAGACGGTTATCAGCGTCCGTGAGCCCTACCAGTCTGGCAAGCTTGTCAAGACCGTGGAGGCCAAGATGAACGAGAACGGTCAGATCAGCCTGACCCTCTTCGAGGGCCGCACCGCTGAGAATGGTGTCACCACCTTGTCCTTCCTGTTCACCTACCACCCCGAGACTGGGTACGCTCCCATCCGCGAAGTCATGGGTGACCGCAACGACCGCATCAAGGAGTTCTACTACCGCATCTGGTTCGGCAACAAGGATGTGCCCTTCGACACCCCTACCACCGCCACTTTCAGCGGTGGCCGTGAAGTCATCACCTCCCAGGCTGTTGCCGACTTTGTCCACGCCGTTGGCAACACCGGCGAGGCTTTCGTTGACCGTCCCGGTAAAGAGGTCTTCGCGCCCATGGACTTTGCCATCGTGGCCGGTTGGAAGGCTATCACTAAGCCCATCTTCCCCCGCACCATTGATGGTGACCTCCTGAAGCTGGTTCACTTGTCCAACGGTTTCAAGATGGTTCCCGGTGCCCAGCCCCTCAAGGTTGGCGATGTCTTGGATACCACTGCTCAGATCAACGCCGTCATTAACCAGGAGTCTGGTAAGATGGTTGAGGTTTGCGGTACTATCACCCGCGAGGGCAAGCCCATCATGCACGTCACTAGCCAGTTCCTCTACCGCGGTGCTTACACCGACTTTGAGAACACCTTCCAGCGGAAGGATGAGGTCCCCATGCAGGTTCACTTGGCCACTAGCCGGGATGTTGCCATCCTGCGATCCAAGGAGTGGTTCCGCGTGGACGACTCCGAGACCGAACTCCTCGGTGCAACCCTGACCTTCCGTCTGCAGAGTTTGATCCGCTTCAAGAACCACACTGTGTTCAGCAACGTCCAGACTATCGGTCAGGCTCTCCTCGAGCTTCCCACCAAGGAGGTCATCCAGGTCGCTTCCGTTGAGTACGAGGCCGGTGACTCCCACGGTAATCCGGTCATCGACTACCTCCAGCGTAACGGTACTTCCATTGAGCAGCCCGTGTACTTCGAGAACCCCATCCCCCTCAGTGGCAAGACTGCTCTGGAACTGCGTGCTCCCGCATCCAACGAGACCTACGCTCGCGTCTCTGGCGACTACAACCCTATTCACGTTTCGCGTGTCTTCTCCAGCTACGCCAACCTGCCCGGAACCATCACTCACGGCATGTACAGCAGTGCCGCTGTTCGCAGCCTTGTTGAGACCTGGGCCGCTGAGAACAACATCGGCCGTGTTCGTGGCTTCCAGGTTTCCCTGGTCGGCATGGTTCTGCCCAACGATATGATCACTGTCAAGCTCCAGCACGTCGGTATGATTGCTGGTCGTAAGATCATCAAGGTCGAGGCCCTCAACAAGGAGACGGAAGACAAGGTTCTCCAGGGTGAGGCCGAGGTTGAGCAGCCCGTTACCTCTTACGTCTTCACCGGTCAAGGTTCTCAGGAGCAGGGCATGGGTATGGAGCTCTACGCCAGCAGCCCTGTTGCCCAGGAGGTCTGGGACCGTGCTGATCGCCACTTCATGGAGAACTACGGTCTTTCCATCATCGACATTGTCAAGAACAACCCCAAGGAACTCACCGTCTACTTCGGTGGTCCCCGTGGTAAGGCCATCCGCCAGAACTACATGGCAATGACCTTCGAGTCTGTGAACGCCGATGGCTCCATCAAGTCAGAGAAGATCTTCAAGGAGGTTGATGAGAACACTGCCTCATACACCTACCGCTCTCCCACTGGTCTTCTCTCTGCCACCCAGTTCACTCAGCCTGCCCTGACCCTGATGGAGAAGGCCAGCTTCGAGGACATGCGCTCCAAGGGCTTGGTTCAGCGTGACAGCAGCTTCGCCGGTCACTCGCTCGGTGAATACTCTGCCCTGGCTGCTTTGGCCGATGTCATGCCCATTGAGAGCTTGGTGTCTGTCGTGTTCTATCGTGGTTTGACTATGCAAGTTGCCGTCGAGCGTGACGAGCAGGGTCGCTCCAACTACTCCATGTGCGCTGTCAACCCCAGCCGTATCTCGAAGACCTTCAATGAGCAGGCTCTGCAGTACGTTGTTGAGAACATCGCAGAGACCACCGGTTGGCTCCTGGAGATCGTCAACTACAACGTTGCCAACATGCAATACGTTGCCGCTGGTGACCTCCGCGCCCTCGACTGCCTGACCAACCTGCTCAACTTCCTCAAGGCGCAGAACATTGACATCCCCGCTCTCATGCAGAGCATGTCCCTGGAAGATGTCAAGGAGCACCTCGTGGGCATCATCCAGGAGTGCGTCAAGCAAACCGAAGCCAAGCCCCGCCCCATCAACCTGGAGCGCGGCTTCGCCACCATCCCTCTCAAGGGTATCGACGTGCCCTTCCACAGTACCTTCCTGCGCTCCGGTGTCAAGCCCTTCCGTTCCTTCTTGCTGAAGAAGATTAACAAGACCACCATCGACCCCAGCAAGCTGGTCGGCAAGTACATCCCCAACGTCACAGCCCGTCCCTTCGAGATCACCAAGGAGTATTTCGAGGACGTCTACCGTCTCACCAACTCCCCTCGCATTGCTTCCATTCTAGCCAACTGGGAGAAGTACGAGGAGGGCACCGAGAACGCTGCTCGTGCCGCTTAATCTTGTGAATTTGATTCCCCGAGTTGTTATAATGTTGTGCTTTTGATAGAGACCTGTTTTCATTGGGTCATTATGTGATATGTCTCAAAGCCTTGGAGTTTTATATGCATGTAAATGAATTTCATTGTTTGTTCAATTTATTTTCTTCTCTTCGGATATGTCCATTGTAAAATGTAGTATCGTCGAGTAGGCCAGTTGCAGTGGATTTACTGAGTACTGTCAAATAATTTATCCGGATACCACAGGTATTGATTGCTTCAGATGAAACTCATCTAGAATATTAGACCATCAACTTGTAGTTAAAGTATTTCCAAAGAAAGCAGCACCTATATCTGCAATCTGCATCTGCAACACATATCCACTCCCAGATCCATCACCATCTCCATCCTCACATTCATCAACTTCACCTCACCTCATCTCAACCCTTGAAAACCATTAATTTCCCTTCCAAGGACCAGGCCTCAACATCCGATCCTCCTTCCCATAAACACTAACATCCTTAACAATAGCAATAAACTTCCGATGATTATCTCCAATCCTCGGCCGGAAAAGCTTCAGCAGGTCACCACTAGAAATCCCCGAAGCAGGAATAGCAGCGTGGATCTCCGCGGGCGTCGGAAACGAGCCAGATCCAGAAGCAGAGAGGGGCGTTGACACGCGACCTCCACGCATTGGTCCTTCGGGGCTGCTGGCGCGGCTGCCGGGTTGTCGGCCTGCCATGGGTGATCCGGCGCGGGAGCCGGCCGGTGTGCCGCTGCGGGAGGTGGCGTTGGGCGGGTTGAGTTTTAGTTTCTTTTTGTTGTTTTCATTTGTTTCGTTGCTGGAGGCTGCGCCGGCTTCGACGTCGCTGCCGGAGTTTGCGCCGCTGCCGGGGATGCGGACGCGTTTTGTGCCCGTCTGGTTTGGATTAGTATGTGGGTTTGTGGGGGATGGTGGATTGTACGTACCTGGATGGCGGATGGGGACATTGGACGGGACGGGGGCTGGGATGTAGGGTTGGTCTTCTTGGGCTTCTTGCGTGATGTGTCGGTTCCACTTGCGTCTGAGGTAGGAGAACCGAGTCTCTTCCGGCCAGCGGCTGATTTCTTGAGGGGGTCTGTGTGCTTGGGACGGCCTGAAGGCGTGTTGGTGCCCTTGGACGAAGATTCTTTCTCTTTCTCGGCTTCAGCCTTCTTGCGCTCCTCTTCCTTTGCCTTCTCGGTCTCGGTGTCATCGGAACTCTGTGGTGAAACGTCAATACTGTCCCAATATAGATTGGCGACACATGCAGGACGTGACCTACCTCGTCATCCGAGTACGGATTGTTTTCAGACCCACTGCTGTAGTCAAAGTTCTTCTCTCTCCTCTTTAGAGCCTTGCGCACACTCTTGCCCAGCACATGGCGAGCCTCTCGTTCACGCAACTCCCGCTTCTCCTCTGCCTCGTAGTCCTTCTCATCCTTGAGATCGAAGACATTGGCCTTGAGCTGGTCCTCTTTGATTCTCTTCTCGGCTTCCTTGGCATCTTCATCATCATTGAAGAGGCCATCATCGTGCTCTTCATCGTCAGCGAAACGATCTTCTTCAAAGTCCATTTCACCGGCCTCCAGCCCCGCGCCCCCAGAGGTGGGAATGCCTTGCTTGCCAGCATAGACCTTCCGCTGCTTAGCATAAATGTCCAATTCCTTCTTCTGTTCCAGCTCTTGCTGCTTTTCCATGAACCATCTGGGGTCCTTGACTTTCTTAGCCATGAACTTCTCAGCTTCCTCAATAGTCAAAGCCTTGAAGTTACTCTTGGCACTAAATTTGTACCACTTCTCGGCCGGAATCATACGCATCTTCCCACCGTCCAGAACAAAAACCGCATGGGTCCCAGACAGAGCAGCCTCGTAGTTTCCAACCCAAGTATGCTTGTTATCGAAATCCTCCAGATGCCATTGCAAAGCCTCCTCGTACTTGATTCGCATTTTCGCAACCTCCTCGGGCGTCATATCAGACTTGAAGACCTGCTGGGTCTTTTGTTTCGGGGCATTAGGTCGTTTCGAGGTAGTACCCAGAGCAGGCGCAATCTGAGCCATATTCTCAGCACGCTCCTTCTCACGTGCCGCCCTGCGCGCATCGAAGGCTTCACGCTCGGCCTCATCCATAGGCGGAGCATCTGGGTCTTCGAATCGTGATGCATGTGCGTCTTGACCGCGCCGTGGATCACGACGGTGCAGTCGGACTGGTCTGGTGAATTGTGATTCATCGCGGGGGTCGACGTTCTTCTTTGAGGCGAAACGCGCAATGTGGTGCTTCAATCCTTCCATCAGAGCTCGCTTTGTCGTGACGACCGGGTAATCGAAGTATTTATCAGTGAGCAAGGGACCGCTGAATCCATTGACGGGGGCATTATTGCTGGTCACGCCGAGTTGGGGCCTCTCGACAGGAGCGGGCGGGATATTGGAGACCGGGGGCCGTGTAGGAAGAGTCTTGGTGGCTATCCGACCAGCCGGAGGGACTCCGGCTGGCTTGGGAGCTGGTCTTCTTTTTGGTCTGACCAATGGATCTGCGGCCTTTGGACGGCGCATTCTCATCGGTGGCGCGCCATTTGGTCCTGCTGGGGTTCGGGCATTCGAGGGGTTTGTAGGAGTCGACATCTTTCCGGTACAGCTGCGTTGGCACGGCTGTAGAAAGTGATGCGACCTCGTGATCACATCAACCTTGAAGAGGGTGACAGTTAATGACCCAAAGGAGCTCCAGCCAGGGATTTGCGACAGAGGTAGCTGGCGGAAGCTGGTGAGAGATGGAAAAAGCAAGGATGAGGAGATGTGCTTGGAGTCGCGAGGTATGACGGCGAGCTTAGTCAGCTCAGTCCCCGGTGTTCTTCCATATCGAAGTTTAACTTGATAGTTTAACTTATACGATTTAACGTTACTTCATTCACTTATTGATATTGTTTCATAACCTATTTATATCCTTGTGCTTTGAGCTGATTTATTTCATCTCCAGCTCTACTGGCCAAACTTTTGACCAGGCTCTAATTGTTTATACGGACAAGCAATCCAGTCACAGCCCTACAACAACAAAGTTAGTACCAAACCCAACATCAAAAGAGAAGAACACCGTGAAAGGACTCACCTGTTTGTAAATCTCCGTTCCCCACCATTTGAATCCATCAACCCAACCGGGGTAAATGAAAGCAAAGAAGACAACCACAACCGCGAACGCCAACCCGGAGTCTAAGGCAGCAGACAAAGTCATGGCATATTTCTCCCACCAAGCAGTCCTCTTTCTCCGGATCACATAATTGAATATGAAACAGACAAGTGCCCAAATGGAGAAGTTGAGTCCCGTGGCGGGCGGGATCCAACTTAGACTGCCGAATAGAATGGGGAAGTTGACCTTACGCCAGAAACTCTTCTTGCTGTGTCGGCCTAGGAGCCAAGTTCCCAGCGGTGCCACGGCACCTAGCAAAAAGGCCCATACAAGTGGTCTGTAGAGGCCTTCTGGGCCGAAGAAGCGCTGGGGACCGACGACTCCCCAGAGAACGCTGCCGTTGAAATGGACTCGGGCGATGGGGCAGTTGAAACCGTTGATGGCTTCGGGTGTGCACAGTTTCGGGATGTAGGTGAACATCCAGTTCAGCACGCCAATCTGGGTTAGACTGGAAACCAATGTTGCCATCATTTGCACGCCAAATAAGATTCGGGGTGGGATTTTCATGTAGTGACCAAGTTTTAGGTCTGAGGAGAACTTGATGCCTTGTGCAGAGCTGATGTATGAGTAGGTCACGAAGATCATGTTTGCCACGGGCCTTCCTGGGAATACAATGCCACAGATAAGTTGGCAAACTAGATAGAGGCTGCTGTGTTGGTTTGTGACTGCCATGATGATGCCCACTGGAATGAAGAAGAGACTGGTGATGACGAGAGCTAGGAGTAGCCCGTACCAGGGAAGGTGGGTGGGGTAGCTTGAGAATTGTTAGTTTGGATGAAACAAAGAAGAATAGAGCACACGTACTATTCCACCGTAAAAGTGGCAATTGCCAACATGGAAATGAACACAAGTATATACCACGTGAGAGGAGCATCCTTGTAGCGCCTCATCAAGCGGCAATGGACATCTTCCATTCCCAGTTGGCTTTCCAGGCGAGGATCTGAGCCAGTTCTTGAAATACCAAAGCTCTGCTGGCTGCCACTGTTGTCACCTCGAAGAGGTTGATATGTCTCCATGGCTGGGACATCTTGTCGCTCGTCAAAGGCCTTTCTAGTTTGTTGCCAGATGTCTTTCCCATACCAGCAGATAGTGTGGGTGACGAGAGATGTCAAAGCAGCGAACTGTACTCCATATGACAATACGTAGGTGATTGGGAGGTAGACCGGGGAGTAGTCCTTATAGGCCTGCTCATCGAACAAGAACTCTCCGGTTAGGATTCGGCTGACGTTGTAAGGTTTGCCAGTGTTATCAAACACGGCTGTTGAGAGAATGGGCATGTATGAAGAGAAAAAAGCATTTTTGTAATCTGTTTGTCGTTAGAAGTGCATGGAGAGGGAGGTTGAGGTGTTAGGTCTTACAGAGGATCGGAGCAACAGCCCAAATGACAACCACTAAGCCTGTCACAATGTTGGCTGCGGCCCACCAAGGCGTTAGCAATGGAGAGCCAATGTAGGCAATCTGAGCCCAATCAAAGGTCAAAGGGAACATTCCAAGACCCGAAGCAACGCCAAACTAACGCAAGTCAGCGAGATAACAATTGAAGATAGGTTCTAGCACATACCAAGTTTGAAACGACAACATTCTTAGGTGCCAACCAGGTGATAACGTTGAAGTAGCTGAGAGCAGGCATCAACAAACCTGGAACGAAGTACCAGAGAAATGCTCCTGCCCAGACAATGATGAAAAATTTGTATCGGGAGATACTCCACCCGTTGGCCTTTTTGTTGACAGACTTGTGCATGGTAGAAAACATGGCAGTAGACATCAGGGTGCCTGGCCAGATCATGGCCGAAGGCCGCACCAAGAATCGTCGAGTCAGTCCGGCGAATGCATAACCTAGGACTTGGGTCGATATGATGAGCAACAGTTGGTACATGATCGGAACGTCCTGGTTGTAAAATTTGTGTTGCTCAACAAGAACCTGTTATTTCCGTCAGATTTTGAAGGGGTGTGTAAAACTTCGGGGTATACTAACATCAGTGGCGAAAGCGAATCCAAAAGAAACATTGCTGCTGATGTATACACAAGCATGTTCTTTCTCGTTCCAATGGCCCTGGCCAAACCAAAGCCTGGCTCGAGTCCCCAATGAAGTAGGAGGGGCATCGATATCGCCGTTGAGCGGTTCCCGTTGAAGAAGGGTTCCGTTCTCGAATACTTCGATAGGGTCGCCTGTGTGTTTGAAGAGTACATCCCAAAACTTGCCAAGTGGATGTACCAAAACGAGAGCAATAATTGGAGTAATAGCCACGCTGGGATAGCGCAGCGAAAAGAAAAGATTGGCGGCCGAACCTGTTAAAGAAAAGAGCAATGACAAAATCCACATTCGTGGTGCTAAATCCAACATCAGATGAAATTCAAAGACTCGAGATTGATGAGCATACTGTTAATGGAAAGAGTGACATTGTCTGTGGCCGGCACCGAAGCTCGCACTTGAGCATACCTGAGATCAAAATATATCAGCAATGAACCTCTATATACAGACTAGCTCGGCATCCTCCCAACTTACGGCGAATTATCCGGCGGATCCTCATCCGAAGACTTTGAATAATCATCATCGATATCCAAAACATCTTCTTCATCACTAGTCATAAAAGGCGATGATGCGGGCGTCTCCTGCATGACCGGGTTACCCGGGACAGCCAGTCCAGTAGCAAACGAGAACTTGGAATCAGCACCCATGCCAACATCAGACGCAGCAGTAGAAGGCCTCCGATTGCGCCTCTCAGCATACATGCTATTCCGCCGCCTGATAGAAGAATAAGACAGCCTGGGTCCAGCACTCGAGCTCGCAGCACCATTTTCAAAGCTAGCGCGCTGCAACCGAGCATGACGACGGGAACCAGACGACCTGGTAGTGCCAGTCTCAGTCCTAGTCCTAGTCCCGGTCGCAGCCTCAGCCTCAGCCTCAGCCTCTATCTCGCCTGACCCATCGCCATCTCCATCTCCGTCTCCGTCTGGGATGCCCACGGCTCCGTAAGACGAGGCACCCAGCGCGGGCGACGAGCGGAGAAGAGGGGCGCGCGACATTAAGGCCCGCACGCGCTGGGCAATTGTCCCTGTGTCCGGGTTCACGTCGGGCGGTAAATCGATATCTGAAGCGCAGTCTGAATCGCTGTCACAGTTTCCATTGTTGCAAGGATCTGACTCGATTGGATCTTGATTCTGATCCGCGGGAAGCCACTTGCGCCTCGGGACCGAGGGGCAAGACAGCTTCCGCGTCCGCAGTGGAATATCGGTCGTCGTTATGGTGGGGGGATGATGAAATACTGTGTGTATTTCCGGTTTAGGGCATGCAGTAGCTCATTTTGTTTCGTGCATTGGGGGAATCAGAGATGGGAGAGAGCAGAGCTAGTCGGGACTAGAGTCGTAGTGTGATGAGGGACCCACCCGACATCGGGCTTTTGATCTCCCAGCCTTACTTCTATACTGTAAGTCGATGTCTACGTTCTTTATATCTATGAATGTGACTCTGTGACTCTGTGACTCTATATACATAATTCAGAGGTATCTATCGCTAAAACAGTTCTACAACCTGATCATCCTCGTTTTTAGCAGGCTCTAGTTGAGGCTGCTCGGGCTCTTGGCCCTCACCCTCCTCGTCACGCATGAGCACCTGCACCAACCGGTCGCAAGCCTCTTGCACATTCTCATCCTCCACATGCAAATGGGTCTCACGGATCAGAGGGTAGACCTTGACAGCACGCATCTTATCCCGACCTTCCCGAGTGGTAGTCATGAGGAGCAATGTTTCAAGGTGGGTAGTGACGATAGTGTTATCGCTGTCACGCTGCTTGTCAGGGGGCAGCAGCTGGAGATCGGGCAGCATGTCCATGGTATCTTCTTCAGAGAATTCCTCGGGTCCAGCAAGGGGGAGAAGCAGGTAAGGCAAGAGGTTAACAGCGTCCTCGTCGAAGAGCATGGGATGCGAGGAGACGTCGAAGGCGACGTTCTTGATTGTGGATGCTACACCCTTTCGGCGGATGTTGCTCTTGTGCTCGGTAAAGACAGTCAGCTTGGTGATGGGCACGACGCCATCGTACTCCTGGCGCTCAGTGAAATACGCCCGACCCTTCTCAGTCTGGGATAGATCGGCGAATACGTATGACAGGTAATCATAGTTGGCATGCTTGTTGAGACCCCCCTCGGCACCCTTGACGAAGCAGTCCATAATCTGGTCGATGGCGTTCTCAGAGGTCGATACAGACTCGGGGACTTTGCGCTTCAGCTCGAACAGTTTTTGGAGGACATCGGACTTGACCAGGTTGGCCAGCAGCATGGCGACTTCGTCGACGTTGGGATCCTTGACACTCTGATTCAACTATATCAGTATGGATCATGCGCATATATTTTTGGCTTTACTCACAGTCAACTTCAAGAGCAAGGTCTCAATGAATTGGTCATCCTCGGCGAGAATCTTCAACACTTCCTCGTCACCGGACAAATTGACCAGCATTGTTAATGCATTTTTCGCGATTGGCTAAACAGCACATCAGTTGGTATGTCCCTCCACTAGATCGATTTCAACGCACGGTATAATCGCGAGCTAGAAGCTTCAGGTCGCGGACGGGCAGTAGTTGTTGGCGCTTGAACAGGTCAGGCTGCGCAGTGGAGAAGCCGACGAGGTTTTCGCAAGCTAGGGATATACTGTCAGTTCATGCGCTGGTATTCCGGACGGGATTTCGTACCGATTTGTCTGATCTGGGTGTTTCCGTGGTGGAGGAATTCCACCAGCTATAGAATTGGTTAGCCTCTGGATGTCGCAACACACTTTTGTCTGTCTTACCTCTTCGAGTTCGGTCGGCATAATGTGCTCAAATAGTGTATGAGCCTGTGTCAAGCCGTGTACAAGTTCAAGTGAGTATGAAGTGTGCCCTAAGATTTTTTTCGGAAGTGGGGTGTTTCGACGTCACTAGAAACGCGGAGATCTCTCTGACCAAGCGGATCTATACATTCCAGTATGCACATAAGTTATAGCTATATATGTACATGTAGTTGCGTCTATTTGATTACTCGCATTATGTTCATAATATTAAATAGACACTCTACCTACAATATCGTAGTCAATTGCCTCTAATCTCCGGCTGCCCCGCCTCTAGCGCTGTCCGGGGAGATCCTCACCCTCCATACTTCAACCTCACACTTCCTACAATCCCTGCCCTACACCAAAATGGAGACTCCAAACCTCCCCGAAATCCACGACTACCTCATCGAACTGGCCTTCAAAGCTGGCGACATAATCAACAATGCCCTCCCAGAAACCAGCGGTACAGGAGCCAAAAAGAACAGTCCGTCCATCTCGCCCCTCCGCCAAACCCCCAACCACAAACCAAACCAAACTAACATAATCCAGGCGCGGACCTCGTAACAGAATACGACCGCGCGGTCGAAACCATGATCTCAACCTCCCTCCAAACAAAATACCCAAACTACAGCTTCCACGGCGAAGAAACCTACGACCCAAGCAAACCCCTCACAGACGCACCAACCTTCATCGTAGACCCAATAGACGGCACAATCAATTTCATTCACAGCTTCCCATTTGCCTGCGTGTCTCTCGGTTTCGCTGTGAACCGGATCCCCGTCGTGGGCGTTGTGTACAATCCCTCTACGAAGACGCTCTACTCAGCCATCAAGGGCCAAGGCGCGTTCGTGAACCGGACGACTCAATTGCCGCTGCGGGGGAGTAATGTTGAGCCGTTGACTGGACTGTCGAATGCGCTTGTGGCTATTGAATGGGGGTCTGATCGGAGTGGGGGCAATTTCGATACAAAGGTCAAGACGTTTGAGAAGCTTGCAAGGTCGAGGGATGATGGTGGTGCGATGGTTAGGTCGTTTAGGAGTTTGGGGTCTGCGGCCTTGAATCTTTGTGCTGTTGCTGAGGGGACGGTTGATTTGTATTGGGAGGGTGGGTGTTGGGCTTGGGATGTTTGTGCTGGTTGGGTGATTTTGAGTGAGGCGGGTGGGAGGATGGTTGGTGGGAATAAGGGGGAGTGGGAGGCTACGTTGGATGGGAGGAAGTACCTTGCTGTGAGGGGTTCGCCTGGTGGTGTTGGGCAGGAGGAGATTGTGAAGGAGTTTTGGGGGTATATTCAGGGTGAGATGGTTTATTGAGTTAGAAGTATTTCGCCTTCTAGGTAGAGAGCATTGTTCGAGTTCCATCACTGCATTCAGTACTTAATTACAGGGTATATCCGAAATATAAGGTAGTATGTACAATCCAAGGGCGAGTAGAGCCCTACATCTGTCTAGACCATCGGAAACCAGAGTTAACCTCCTCTTCAAAACCAGACTCGCAATCATCTTCGTCAACTTCTCGATCCGTCCATCGAGCCGAATCCAGCCTCGATACACTGCTCCCCTGTTCAGTCGGGCTCATAGTCCGTTGGGATTCATTCTCACCGGAGAATGCATCACTCCGATGACCATGATTCCGCAACGGATCAGACACATTCAAACCAGAGACATCAGGCAAATCATCTGTATCCTTATCGGTCTCCAATTCAGGCGTCTTGGTTTGGTCTTCGACCTCATCTCCTGAGCTGGTCGGCCCGACATTGGGAGACATTGCTCGGTCCACGCTCCGCTTTTGCGAATCTTGAATGTCGATAACAGGCATGTGGGCGAAGTGCGTATCAACTAAGTGTTTCACGACAGGCCAGCCGTGGGCGTTGGTGAACATGCGTCGCACGATAATGTTATTATGAGCATCCGGCTCGAGTCGGACTAGGACCTTGCGCCAGGATAGATCGCGGTGGTAGGCTCTTGCGATTTTCTCCTCGACCTTGAGGCCGCTCTCGGCACTGTTTGCACTGGAGCTAGAGCTTGGGGGTAATTGCGTCGCCGAATTGGGTGCTGACTTTGATTGTTTGTTCTGTAGCGAACCGAAAGCCAATGTGCGCCGCTTGACCGGCAGAGGAGGGGGTATATCTTCCGGATGGTATATGCGGTCGTGGAAGATGGTTCTGGGTCGTGAGGCAGGGTCCAAGATGAACTCTGGTGGTGGAAGTGGTGGCATCAGTAAGTCTCCTGCAGACTCGAAGAAGGTTGTTTTCGGGGGCGTGTGGACGCCGTCGTTCTCGTATGTGGAATGGCCGTGGGTAACAGGCGCTGGGCCATCACCAGCCTCAAAAGAGCCTAGAGTCTGGCTGCGTCTGTAGATTCGGGAATTCTTGCCACCATGGGGAGTCTTGTTCTCCTTAGGGCGGAATAGTGAGAAAAAGGTGTCCAGAGGACCAAGAGAGGCATTTCCTGAGATATTCTCTTTCACGGATCCCTCTTCTGGAATACTCATGGGAGACAAACGATTACTAGGTGGTGCAAGGAACTGGCCGGGCCTTGGAGCGACGGCCTCGTCCACCTCATCGTCTTTCTGTCTTTGCGGAACTTGAACGGTGGGATGTGAATGCTGACCAGTCTCGACTAATTCAGTCAGAGGTGATTCATCACCGGAGCGACCCAACCGTGGAGACTTCGAATGTGCTCCAGTCAACTCTGCCCAGCCCCATTCAGCCATAGTTCCGACAAGTCCGTTGTCCCTCCTCGCCTTCTCAACCCGGTCCAGACCTTTCCAGTCTAGGAAGAGCAGACAAGAAGTGCGTAGAGGAACAATTCCATCGTTCACCACGTTCGAATACACAGTACGATGCTGAAACTTGCTGAGAACCTCATGCGCAGGACCACATGGTAGAATCCGCAGAAGCGGCTTGGAACCAGGATCCGGTTGGGCTTGCTCTTTTGCTGAATCTCCTTTTCCGGCAATGATGGCCCCCCAGCCACTGCGTACTTTCGGTGCTGTCCAGCTCAATCCGAGATCTTGTCCAGTACGACCAACCAGACCCAAGTCTAGGGCAAAGCGGACATACATTGGGTTTTCATTGCTGAGGCCGAGGAAAGGACTTGCGAGAGCGATGAAGTTGACCGGCTGGATCTTATCAAAGAACTCGGGAGAGTGCTTTTGAATGTATGCAATTGCATATGTCTGAATCAGTCCTCCCAGGGAATGCCCGATAAAACTGATACTTGTAATCTGGTAAGGGTGATCTTCACCTCCGATGGTGTTGTCGCTGTTCTCAGTGGCCACATGGTGAGGATGAGATGCATGAGTATGCTGCTTGCGAGCAGTAAAAGGCCGAATGAATGGGCTTGGCTTGGAGCCTTTGAGGGGGAAGTACGGTTGATCTGGATATGTCAGGAGCAAGACATATTTGGCCAGACGTTTCCCGAGATATTGAATTCCACGTTCAGTGCGAACAGCGTTGCCAGAGAATCCTCGGACAATGACTTGCTCTTCGTCTCCTTCGTCGGTATCAACTTGGCTCCCATCAGCAGATTTTGCGTGGCTTTCTCTCCTTCTGGGCGTCTTCGTAGCTGCATCAATGCTCTCTTTCATGAAGAGCATGTCCGTACCCAGATTGCTGTGTAACCCGTGCGTCAGAAGCACAAGATGTACCTTCTTCTTCTTCTTCTTGTTCTTCTTGGCATCTGCAGGTGCTTCGGGTCTGCTCTGCGGATCCGGGTGCTCTTCCGTGGGAGTTCTCAAGTCATGAGTTCCATCCTCATCCTGGGAATCCTCAGCAGTTGGAAATGGCGGACTATTCCACAAACTATTCGTATCGTCGACCTGCAAAGCAATCGACTTCGAATACACTCCTTTAGCAGCGAGAGCCTGTTTCCCTTTAGCATCAGGCGACCAATGATCCAGCAATTTCCCAGGAGGACCATGGCCACTACTCCAACCCCCGCCAGAGAAGTATTCCAGCGATTTCTCATCGCGACCAACCAATAACTCGAAATGAACCGCTGCACTACTCGAGAATATCACCTGCGACTGTATCTCAATAATCCAAGTAACGCTCTGCTCTCCATTCAACCCTTGATTCCCGGATGACCCGAAGTTCTGCGCGTTCTGGACATAAGACGGGACTTTGATGACGGCGTCCCAACCACCTCCAGCCTTGAGATACGGCTCATACTGCGGGACGCCTTCTAGATCTTGTCGTTCGTACTTGATATTCGGGTCAAATTTCGCCGGGTAGCAGGCGGCGTAGAGCGTGTAGGGACCGTGGAGGTATGCGGCGCGCAATGGGAGAGCGGAGCTGTTCTTCACCCGCACGTAGAGCTCGGAGGGGATGGGAAGGATTGGATCAGCTGCGGGCGTGTATGTAATCGTATATCTGATCAGTTGCGGTTAGCATATGAGTGTAGTTTATGAGTCCGTGAGACTCCAAGGACACGCGACAGTTGATTTCTGCCCGTTTGAGGAGCGCTCCATGCTTGGAGCTGCGCTTCCTCCTTGGCAAGCTCACCTGACGACTTCCCCTACTCGCACACTGCCAACTTGGTGGATCATCAACATCTCTGTTGCTCGTTTGGCGTCGGGGCATTCGCGCCACCCGGAAAGGGTGTGGTATCGGGACCCTTTAGAGGAGAGTGTTCGGTCTGGGGATTGAGAGGCGGAATAGGTGCGCGCAGTGATCAGCATCGATTCGGATGGGCAATTCCATCATACATTTAAGAGGACATGAAGAGAAGCTGATACTTGCCCTGAAGGGTTGGGGCTGTGTTTATCGGAGATGGCGGGAGAGACACATGATTCCTTGGATCGGCGCTGACCCGGCAATCTCATACTTGTATACTTTCAAGGTATTCTTATATACTAATTGTATTCTAGCATGAATATGAGTGCGTATGCGTATTTGTTACTGAATCAAGTGAAGCAACCGCTCTGGCTCTTTATACAACTCCATCCAACCATCCCTCTCAACAGCAACAATCTTCCCATCAATACAAACCCGCCGCCATCTTTCCTCGTCTTCCAGGAAATCAATTCGAAGCCCTTCAATATCAGCATATGTAACCGTCTCCTCTGTAACATGCTTGCCACCCTGATAAGCCAAAGTCATCAAATGCAACGCATCTTCCGGCGACATAGGTCCAAACCGAATGAACCGCATCTCTCCACTGAGTGGCACAGACTCTGGAGAAATCAAAAACTCCTTCTCAAGACGCGGAACCATTGCAGCAAGCGCATACATATGCTCATCATTTCCCAGGATTTCCCGACGAACATCCCCCTCGTGCCCATCCTTCCGTAGAGTCATAGTAATCTTCCCCTTGAACCGATGAGACGGAGAACCATCAGAAGGATAAAGCAGCTCGTTGGCAGCCATTTTAAACCGATCAATACCGAATTTGCGATATTCAACTGTATCACTGTCCGCAACGAGCGCAGCATGAAGACCCCAGCTCGCAACGACGGCACCGTGTATCGTCCGATAGGCAGCATCGTCACTGTCACTTTCTATCGGCGTCCGCTGACGACCCTCATCAACGACAAACTGACTCCCAGGCGAGAACCTGGCGCCGAAGACTGGGATGGGAGATGGTGTGCCTTGGAGTAGTGTTGGCAGACCTGGTATCGGACCGGATCGTAGTCCAATTGAACTCGCCATGGCGTTGCCTGTCCCGCATGGAATCAGGGCGATATTAGGTGGAATTTTGAGTGTCTGCTTTGATTTGTAGAAGATATCGAGGATGTCAATCAGGCCCCCATCGCCTGAGAGAAGGATGATGGTTTGGGGAATTCCTTCGGCGGCATGGTTGATGAATTTGGATTGTGTCAGTTCGGTGATTGTCTGTGCAGACTCTGTTTCGTATACTTCGATGCCCTCTAGCCCAGTATAGTTGAATAGAGGTTGTAAGGCATCCTGGAAAACGGTTTTGGCTTTGCCTGTCCCCGAGCCAGTGGATATCACCACTTGGATAACAGGTGGCCTCTCTGCGTTTTGAAGATGGCTTGGGATAGTCGTTACAAAACGAGATAGCTCAGACGGTAGACTCTTTATGTCGATCTTCTTTAGATATGTGTGCTCTTCTGACTCATCGCTGTCTTTTTCGGTTTTCTGGAAGAACAGTACGCGATACTGACTCGGCGCTGGATCCGGCAGTATACACAGGATGTCATCGAAGTCAATCGTTCCGTCGACCCCGTATTTCAGCGTGTTGCCAACTATGTCAACCTCGACAGTCGATTCAGACATTTCGGAATGAGTCTTGGAATGAAATGTCCAAGAGTCAAGGAAGAAAAGTAGGTAAACCACGGGCTTTGATAAGCACCCGTGGGGCACCGGCTTACGACCCTTCGAGCTACATGTGATTTTATACTTGTGAACTATGAATTCATTCCCATTTCTAAATTGCTTTTCTAGATAGTACAGTCAATAGAATACAAACGCAATTCAAAACAAGTCAAAAATAGCGAAGGTAAATGATCTGGGCATTATTGACCAGGGGAGACCTCGTGCGGGGCGTCTTCATCAGGATGAGCGACATGCTTGTCACTCAGGTTGACCGCGATGAAGGTTTTGGGGAGTTCCACCCTGTGTATGGTCAGCAACTAAACATTAGATCCAGAAGAATGTGGAAAACTCACGTATTGAACTTGGCCTTCAATGTTTCAATCACCTCTTTCCAGTCTTGATGAGCTGTCAAGCTTCGTCGAGGGGCGCAGCCGATGGCGTGCCTCGAGTCGAGTTGCACGTCAAGCGGATCAAAGGCGTGACAACCGGGGCTGACGGAGATGCGGATGGAGTAGGAGTAGGAGTCCGACTCGTGATCCCGAGCTTCGTATAGCTCGAAGCAGATTTGAGAGAGATAGTCAAGCTCGGGTATGGCGCTCCTGGCAATCTTGGTTTGGATTCCACCTTCCAGGATGCAGTTCAAGAGGGTGTAGATGTGAGATTCTTTGGTAAAGTAGAAGAAAGACTTGGCATCCTGTGACGCTTGCACTTCTTCCAAATCGCGAACAATTTCTTGCAGAAGAGGGAGAGACGTCAGGAGACCAATCTCCAATTTCTCGCTGTCGGTGATACCGTATTCCTGGGGTGTCACATAGTCAAACAGAACCTTGGCCAGTTTGTAAAGTTCCCGGAGCTTGGAAAGCCGCTCGTCCATCTTGCACTTGGAAGACTTGGCACCAGGGAAAAGCTTGAAGTAGTGATCGTATGAATCATCCAGCGCCCGGAGGTGAGGGAGTGACTCGAGCACGCTGCGCTTCTTCAACCCGAAGCGATGAGCAAATGTCTGGTTTTCTTCGGGCTTTTCGGATCCAGGCTCCTGCCCGTTCTTAGATTCACCGGCTTCTAACATTGTGCTCTTGCATTTAAGGCTAGCCTTGTCATCCTCATCAGCAACGATGTCTGGAGGCATGAAGACCCATTCTAGGAACTGCCGGTTGTGGAGGGCGTCGAACTTCATGCTGTCGTACAGCTCAGAAAGCTTGCTGGGGTCGACCTTTTCGGTGTCACAGAATTCTGCAAAGAGCTTCTCCCATCGCTCCTTGAAGAGACGGGGATCTTCACCTGCACACCAGCGACCCTGAATGTTCGATATATCATCGCGGTCAGACGGGGCTCCATCGGGCTGGCTTGCAGCATCAGGGTCATTGGACGTAGGCGGAGTTAGATGCGGTGAGCTGGCAAACTTCTCAAAGTTGTGTCGCATCACGCTTCGGTGGAACTTCATTAGTTCAACTACCGTGGCGAGCACAACCGAAGGCTCTGGGATGTTGCTATCCTTGGGCCATGCGAATTGCGAAGGCGCAGATCCTTCCCTCAGAAGCAATTTCAGCTTCTTCTTGACCTTATCCATGACATCCTTGGCGGCATTGGAGTCGTCGAGCAAGTCCTTGCGCACCTGAATCAAATCTTCGGGAATGTCTTTCTGATCTAAAAATGAACAGGCCCAAATTTGTGCTAATTAGAAAGTTGATTAGCATAAAAATGATTACAAGAGATTCCCTTTCCAAAAGGCAGCTTGTCAAACTTACCACTAGTGCTCACTCTGCGTTCCGAGCTGGTAAACAGACGAACGTTGTTGAGTGCCTCCTTGTTCATCAACTTGAGATCATCACGCATGTTCAATCCAAGATCCTGCGACTGATAACGGGCAGCATGAGTGGGCTCTCCTCCCCACTTAATCACAAGCTGCAATTTATCCAGGATCAAGTCATTCTCAGCAGCGGAGAAGCGGGAGAATGTTGCACCAGAGATAGAGTCGCTTCGTGCCTGGCGCATCTCCTCAGTCTCCGGATTCTCCGGATCCTCCGGCACAGGCGTAAGAGGCTCTTTGCCAGTGACAGCTCCTGGAGTGGAAACAAATGGCGTAGTATCACCCATCTCCTCAGGCGTCCGCTTTCTAAACATGGGCTTGATCTGGACTTTCGTTCCAGGCCAACCGCCCTTCTTTTCCAAAGAGGTACGGAGCAACTTCAGCTTCTCCATATCTTCCAGACCTTTCTCCATAGCTTCTTTGACGGCATCAGATACACTGGACAATGCTGCCTCGCCCTTGATCACTATCTCTTCCTGGTGGCCCTTGAGCAAGTTCACAAAGGGTTGACTGTGGAAGGTGAACTTGAACTTTTGCTTGGGAGTTCGGTCTGCATGCCGAATGACTGCTACCATTCCCTTCAATTTCCAAGAGTGCTTGGAAGCTGGAAGGGGCGGAAGAGCTTCATCGTTGGCGTGCTGTACCGAGAGAGCTGGTGACTTCGCATTGGAGGGACTGTAGGCACGAGAGGTAGAGTGGCCCTCGCGGGAGTTCAGCTTGCTAAGAGCAGCGCCAATATCAGCGCTCTCCACCCCAGATGAAGAGGCCACCGATGGAGTGGCAGTAGACACCTCCGAGGGAGGGTTATCGTTTGCCTTGTAAGGTCCTTGGTTACCGTAAAGTCTGGAAGTGCTAGGAGATTTCAACAATGTTTTCAAGGCCTGGCGATGAGACCCAGCCGTGCTCCTTCTGGATGGTCCGATATCTGGAGATGGCGGCTCAGATGCATCAATTGGCCCTTCACATTTACGTCTCTCATTCAGGAAAATATCTCGCAGAATGTTGGCACACTTGTCGTAATAATCATTGTTGTCCTTGACAAAACTCCAACCATTGACATCAATGACGTAGCTTTTATCTCCAACACGGAGCATGTCAAAGCCGCAAATCCTTTGGCCAAATCCATTGGAAATCTTTGAAGCAATTGCCGCTTCTTCCTTGCCAAGTTTGGTGATGTATCGTATTTCCTTTCCGTGGGTGTTACGACGGACGAGGCCATCCACCACAGGAGATTTGCGGGTTTCTGCGTGGCAGAAATCGGGTCCCACTGTATAGGCCTTAACATCCTCAGCATTGTCGACTCTGAGGAACTGTTCGTACAGGTAACTCGTATCGTTCTCGGTGACAGATCGGGGAACAGACAGATTGGGATCATATTCTGAGCTCTTGTTGCCAACCTTTCGGAAGAGCCTTCGTCCACCGCCGCCATATTGCGAGTCGTTCGGGAAGTAGATGTGAATGTTATGGTCTTCACCATTGACCGGTTTCTCGACAAAAGGCTTTCTGAAAACTTTGCCGTCAACAATCAACGCCTCGCCGTCCTCGGACATGGAAACACTCTGAGTTCTAGGGGCGCCGCCACCAGTCCCGTCTTCTGGACCTGGAAGCTTCACACCCGTAAGGCGATATATATGCTGGCCCAGCTCGGCTGATTCCACAACTGGACCGCCATCACGGTTGACTTCCAACCGCTTCGGGGTGGGAACTCCCATATGATCCAGGATCTGCAGACACAGCCGCCGATCCCACAGAACCTTTTGCATAGGCAAATCATTGACACACAGTGGTTTCCGCAGCTTAGCATACGCAATAGCCTTATCCAAGGGGAATCCATCAGAGAAAAAGGCCACCAAGAAATCACACACTGGCCAATTTTCCACCGCCTCATCGAGAATCACTTTGTCTCCAAAGACAATCACCTCAAAATCACCTTTTGATTGGAGCCGGGTCAGGATATTCTGGCTCGGTTTGCTGCGAGCCTTGACATCCAATGCACAGACTCCAATCCTCCATGGCTTGAGAGAGCTGGATTCCACCTCGCTGATAGAGCTTGCGGCCGTGCTGGCAGCTGTGCTTCCGCTGAATCTTCTAGGTGCCCGGCTCGAGGAGCGTGTAGAGTGTCCAATTACACCACCGGGCCGAGGTTCAGATACCGAGTCAGGTTTTCCTGCAGTCTTTGTGGGTTGGACGGGCTTGGTTGGCGACAATCCCGTTGGCTCGGGGATCAGCTCTGTGGGTGTCTGTTCGTTCTCGGTATCCATCGACGAGGGAGGAGAGGCCGTCATGATAGGATCTGTAGGGGTCGAGGAGTCGACATTGAGAGAGCCAGCGGGATCCATAACGGACAGGACTGGGAATGTCCCACTGATAAGAGGGGCAAAGTGGGGTGAACAGGATATCAGAAACCCCGGAGTGAGAAGGATAAATGTTAAAATTAAGAGAGAAGAGAAGAACAGATCAACGTCGCATTCGGAGAGAGAGAGACTGTATTACCAAAGAATGGGCCCGCAGGCGGAGAGACGGTGAAGAGGTTCACCAACTTTGTATCTGCGCTCATGACGAGCCGGATGTTTGAGCTTATAGTTGAGTGGTAATTGCCTACTGGATCTATTTCGTCTATGTCGTGCTTCTAGTGGAATTAAAGTACTTTTGTAAATATAGCCAGGTACTTTGTCTAGAGGTACTCGATACGCAACGACATCCTTGATAAGGTGATCATCTCCTTTTGAGGCAAATGCCGATGATAGTGAGTCGGGTGGCTAACACTAGAGGATTAATACATACGCACGTCATATATAATCTATCGAGCTTCATAGTATTATATTTCAGATATATTTATCAGTACAATTCACACCGCTGCAGGTACTGAGTACTTCGTGATTATGTACTTCTTCCTGTAAGAGAAGGCGGTCTATGCTATGCAGGATTAGGCGGGGCAGAAAAAAAACAGCGGGAAAAAAAAAAGAGAGCTCAGCCAGGCGGAGACGATTTCAAAGCACATACTCAAGCTGTTTGTGTTGGGGGATATCTGGAAGCCAATGGTATTTGAAGCATTGCATTGGTACTCTTAGTCTCTCTACAATCCCCGCTGTCTCGCCGGCATCTATCTCGAGTCCATCTCCAGATTCCATATCAGAATGGCTGCTGCTAGCGACAAGCACGATGCGCCTCTGGCAAAGAGGCAGAAGCGCACATCTCAACTTGCCAAGGGGCAAGCGCGAGGCTCAAAGATCTTCGCTCCCTTCCGTGTATGTTGAAGGCCACATTCCCAACTCCGTGCTCCAGCTGACAATGTCCCGTGAAGACATTAGGATTAGTGTCACCCACACCGGTCCCTTTCACTTCGGTACGCCTGGGCAAATCGACCTTCCAGATTACCACCTCAGTCGGACATACCCTGCAGACTTATGATTTGCGCCGAGGCCTGAACCTAATCTTCCTGAGTCGGCCGCAAACCCCCGAGATTATCACCGCAACTTGCGCGTGGCAGGATAAGGTATTCGCGTCATGGGGTCATCTCCGGCCACGGTCTCCGGGTGGTGTTTGGGTTTTTAAGCGTGGTAAGAAGGTCGCAGCTCTTGATAGTCCCTCGGACCTGACGGGTCCCATCGAGCGATTGGTCGTGTTCGGTTCGTGGGTCGTTGGTTGCTGGGCTGGTGGTGTTGAAGTGTGGAAGACGGGAACATATGAGCACTATGCTAGTCTGCGTGCGCAGCCTGTTCAGGGCTCTGATCAGGTCTACACCGGGGTCATGTGCAACATGCCCACTTATCTGAACAAGGTCTTCGTGGGCCGGACCGATGGAGCGGTCGATATTTGGAACCTCCGCAGCGGAAAGCTCCTTTTCACTCTGCCTGCTCTGTCTGCAGAGGCTGGACCAGTGACTGCCATTAGCCCTACCCCCGCTCTATCTCTTGTTGCCATTGCGTACAAGAGCGGCGCATTGTCGATTCAAAATGTCAACTCTGGCCAGACAGTTTTGGCTCTGCGAGCTGCTTCGTCTCAGGGTCTTCCCGTGACCTCTATTACATTCCGAAGCGACGGTCTTGGTGCTGGTCCCGATGGCCGTATCCCAGGTGTCATGGCCACCGCGTCGAGCGGTAGTGGCGATATCACACTCTGGGATCTGAACGAGGGAGGCCGTGTTGCCGGCATTCTCCGCAGTGCCCACAAGGTTTCAAGCGGTGAGAAGTCCATGGGAGCGAACAATGTCGAGTTCCTGGACGGTCAGCCTGTACTAGTGTCCTCGGGTGATGACAATGCGTTGAAGACTTGGATCTTCGATGCAACCCCCTTCTCGCCTATCCCCAGACCTCTTCACGCAAGAAACGGTCATTCCGCTGCTGTCAGTGCCATTGACTTCCTGCCAGCCTCTTCGGACGGATCCGATTCCGGTGGCAAGTGGCTCATGAGTGCTAGCAAGGACTGCAGTCTCTGGGGACTAAGTCTGCGCAAGGATAGCCAGCATACTGAAATCTCCCAGGGCAATGTGGAAAGCAAAGCCAAGAAGGCAGGCCAGAGTAACTCGAGTAAATCGCCAGTGGATGACCTCAAGGCTCCCGAGATTACTTGTATCGCTTGCAGTCTGAACCGTGATGGTGGTATGGGTATCACCACGTCTGGTCCTATTTGGTCGAACCCCAAGGCTACAAATGCCGATGCTTCCAATGCAACCGGCTGGGAAAGTGTGGTCACCGGTCATCGGGGCGACAAGTACGCACGTACCTGGTTCTGGGGTAAGAAGAAGGCAGGTCGCTGGGCCTTTGCGACTAGCGATGGAACGGAAGTCAAGGTATGAAATTTCCTCGACCATTATTGATTATTACTAACTAGTCTTTCACAGAGCGTGGCAATCTCGCAATGTGGAACTTTCGCTGTCATTGGTTCAGCCGGAGGCGCTATTGACATGTATAACATGCAATCTGGACAACACAGACAGAGCTTCCCAGCCCGCCTACCAAAATCTCGCGTGAGCAAGCTCAACATTTCGCCCTCGACAAAGCACACCAAAGCTGTCACCGGATTGATGGTTGATAGTCTGAACCGGACCGTCGTCAGCTGTGGATTGGACGGCAAAGTAAAGTTCTGGGACCTTCTTTCTGGATCATTCATTGACGAGCTTGATTGGCACCCAATGGCTGCCATTACTGGACTTCGCTACAACAAGGCCAGTGAGTTGGTCGCCTTCAGCTGTGATGACCTCTCAATCCGCGTGATCGACCTCGAGACCAGGAAGCTCGTTCGTGAATTCTGGGGATGTGTGGGCCAGGTCAATGACTTCATCTTCTCAAACGACGGACGCTGGGTCATTGCGGCTTCTATGGACTCGGTAGTCCGCGTTTGGGATCTGCCCACAGGACATCTGATCGATATCTTCCGGGTAACCAGCACATGTGTCGCCCTGGCCATGTCATCCACAGGCGAATTCCTTGCCACTGCACATGCTGGTGGTATTGGTATCAGCCTCTGGAGCAACCGCAGTCTTTTCATGCCCATCTCGACCAAGAACCTGGATGAGAGTGTTATTGAGAACGTTGGCGTTCCGGCAACATCAGGAGAAAGCGGTGCTGGTCTTGTTGAGGCCGCGTTTATTGACATCGCTGAAGATGATGAGGCCGAGGGCCCAGTTTTGGCGACTGAACAACTACAAAACGATATGATGACTCTCAGTCTGGTTCCTAAGAGCAGATGGCAGTCATTAATCCATCTGGATACCATCCGGGTAAGACACAGTCACCTTTACCATTAGAAGCAGTTGCAAACTAACAGTTAAACAGGAGCGCAACAAGCCCAAAGAGGCCCCCAAGGCACCCGAGAAGGCACCATTCTTCCTCCCATCCATGCTCAGCTCCAGCGGACCCGAGCCAGCCGCCTCCAACAACGAAGCCGCCGAAGCCGGATTCCTCGCACAGACCGCCGAGGCCGAACGTCTACGCATCGCCAAGTTGCAAAACGGCGAAACCGGCCCCTCCTCCCAGACCATCTTCACTCGGTCCTTGGAAGCCGGCCATAAATCCGGCAACTATGATTCCTTCATCAACCACCTCAAATCACTCCCTCCCGCCAAGGCCGATCTCGAGATCCGGTCATTGGATCCTCGCGTGCGCGCTGGACATTCCGAATTGTCCGACTTCGTCATTGCTCTCACTAACCGCTTGAAGTCGAAGAGAGACTTCGAAATGGTTAATGCTTGGATGGCGGTCTTCTTGAAGATTCACTCTGATACTGTGTCTCTCAGCTCTCAGAGAGATGGGCCTGAGTACCGTCTGTTGCAGAAGGCTTTGGCTTCCTGGGCTCATGAGCAGGAGCAGGAAGGAAAGCGTTTGGCTCAGTTGGTGGGATACTGTCGTGGTGTTGTTGGGTTCTTGCGGTCTGCCCGGTAAAAGATCTAGAGTCATTGAATGGGTTGTTTGGCGTATGTAAATGAGCTGTCTAATTTGTTGCTTCGAATCAATATATGCATTCGTCTATGCTTTTTCGGGATATATGCATAGTCCTGCGGGATCTACATAACCAAGATTCCGTATATATGTGCTTGTCCAACGTACAGTCATAGGCCATACGCCCTTTCACGCCTCCCAACCTTTACATAGTTAAGCTACATGATTAGCCCATCACTCTTAACTGATTTGAAAACGGGCAGAAAAAGGTGAAAAAAGGGGAGGTCAATATAGGGCGAAAACTTTGCATGAAACGGTATACTCGCTTCGAGGCTTTCGTGTAGAGTTTGTTCAATACTTCATGGCACTGTATACACATTTATGACCACCGTTGCATGTAAAATATGTAGACAATGTAGTTTGACTTAGGGTTGAAATAAACATCGCAGCCATCGATAGTTCCCGTCCACGGGCCCCCATCCCAAACCCTGACTAATACCACCAAAAAATATCCGCCCGCCTACAATTCATTTCCTACACACTATGGGAATTCAATACCTCACCAAACACCTCCTCCCATATGCCGAGAACGTCCAACTGGATGGGCAGCCAGACTCAGATCTCGCGCGCGTACGAGGAGTCGTCATCGACGGCCCAAGTCTAGTATACCATGTCCACCACCGCCTCCTCTCATGGATAGACCCAAGCTGCGACATCCTCGACGTACAACCAAGCTGCGATGAGATCAGTCGCGGGGTATGCAGCTACCTCCTCCAATTGAGAAAACTAGGCGTTGAAATGTGAGCGTTCCACACCCCACCATCCCATCCCATCCCATCCCACCGTAAACTAGCATACATGCATCTCCAGTACAGCCCACTAACAACAACAATTTAACAGCCACAAAATATGCTTCGACGGCGCCCTCCCAATCACAAAACGCGAGACGCGCGTAGGAAGAATTGAAAAATCCCGCAAAAGACTTGAGCTCGCGCGGCGAGACCTGCCCCTCCACTCCGCACCCAAATCCCGCTCTCTCATCTCCCCCAAGCAAGGCCAAGTCTGGTGCAGTCGCGGCCTACCCGGCCGACGGAAGAACCTCCCTGAGAACCCATTTATGGTCTCGGTCGTATACGAAGACCTCAAAAACCGGTGGAACAAAGAGCAGATATCCAAAGAAATCGACGAAGACGTCACCTCTCTTGTCGGTCATGAAGAATATCCCTGGGCAGGGATTACAGTCATGGTTCCCGGCGAAGCAGACGTGGAGTGTGCGCGTGTCGCGAAAGCGACGGGGTCAGCTGTTTTAACTGGTGATTCGGATCTTATGTTACACGACCTCGGACCTGAGGGCGCGGTTGTTTTCCTTGATTCTGTGCAGACGCCTTCTGGGGTGTGGGATCCTGCTGAGCCTGATATACGTGGGTTGAGGATTTGTCCGCATACACTTGCGCGTCGGTTGGGTGTTGCTAGTATTAGGCGGTTTGCGTTTCGGTTGACGAGGAATCCTCATTTGAGGTTTGCGCAGATTGTTCAGGGTGCTAAGGATGATGGGGGTGTGACGGAGCTTTCGGGTGCATATCGTGAGTTTCTAAGGGAATATGAAGATGAGGGTACACATTCGCAGCCCTCTGCTGAGACGGGGGTGTTGGTTCAGGATTTGGATCCCAGGGTTTCGGAGTTGTTCTGGCAGTATCAACTTCCTGATACATATTGCTGGGAGGAAATTCCGCATGTTTATCTTGGGATTTTGAGTGAGGATCATGCTAGGCAGTGTGCTTGGAGGCATGGCCGGGATTATCGTGCTCTTGGGTATTCATTCTTCAATCTTTCTCGGGCTGCTGATAACCGGTACTCGGTTGTGCGTGAGTACGTTCGCCGAGGTGGGAGAATTGTCGCCGATGAGGTAGCACTCAGCGAGGAAAAGTACGTGAACTCGAACCTAGGGTTACTTCGCAGTCGACTTGAATCTGCACGGGATACCTTCGGGCATAGTCTGGCTGCGGAGAGGTTCTGGTTCTTGTTCGCTCTTTCTGAGGTATACCGCGATGCGAGCGCGACCCCAAGTGGAAAGCAAATAGAAAAGTTCCTTGCAAAGGGATACATGGGTCAAAGAACTGATTGGGTGGATATTCAGCTCCTCGGTCAGATCCAGGCTACGTTGTATTCTCTACGGATCCTGAAGCAGCTTCTTGATATCGCTGCTCCTGATGATGACTCGGTTGAATCCAAGTCACTACTTGCGGAATTGCCGCCGCTATACATCATGATGTCGCGGCGGCGGATGATCGAGAGTTTTGCTGACAATCGGGTCGTTAAGGATGCGGTTCGTCGATTGTTCACAACATTTTGTTAACAAATATAATACATGCTGCAACCCAGTCCGCCAGAACGACTGGGGTGGAAGGAGATGGCCTATGGGCAATCACTGGTCTTATTTCAAGCAGGACCTCGACTCATCGGCTTTGCCATCATGAGGATATTCGCGCTGGTCATCGTAGAATTTAACAACATGAGGGCCGCGGCTAGGCTAATTGGCAGCTATGTCCTTGAAGGGCTCCTTCAATCGCACCTGATGCTGATTTGTATCCGAAGCCGCCGAATTGAGAGTTGTAGTTGGCACTGCTTCAATGCGGTTCATGCGATATCTCAAATTGGCGCCAATCGGTCCTGGGTGTTATGGGGGTTGTCTGTTACCAGAGACAAGACAACGCATATGTTTCGTCGCAACTTTTGGTGAAAGAAAAAGAAATTCGTGGGTATCGCAATGGTAACAAAAGACCGGCGAACAAGACGCCCGGCCGAACGCAACAGAATATCGTTTAAATGCGCTCACTTCTCGGGGGCATCGGGAAGACGCTCAATAACGTATTTTCCACGAGCAACGCTCATAATGGGAGCACCAGGGATTTTACTAGGAAAGAGTCAGAATGATTACCTTAACTTTCTCAAGTGTGCAGAGCTTACCGAATACGTCTCTTGAGATCACGATCGTTGGTGGCGATAATGTAAACACGGTGCTTGATAACACGGTCGACGAGGCAGTCATCCGCATAGGTACCCTTGTGGTCACACTTGACTCTCTCGAACCGGGTGTCCTTGGCCACACGCAGGGCGAGACGGTATTTCGGGCCCAACTTTTCCAATTCGGCGAGCACGCAGTCTGTGACGATCGGGATACACTTTGCATATAGACAATCCATCATGCTTGGGATAACCTCGAGCTTGTGTTGAATGGTGTGGGAGATGAAGTTGGTATCCACCAGGACGGAGTACGGGGGAGCGAGAGCTGTGTTGTATTGGAAGAACATGGACGAAGGAGCCTGGGGACTAGGGGTCTGTTAGACTTTTGTGTTTGTGAGGCTGCAAGAGATTACTCACGCTTCTCTGATCAGATCATCCTTGGGCTTCTTCTCCTCTTCCTTCTTGTCTTGGTTTTGCTTCCTGGATTGGTGTTAGCGGGTTGGAGACAGGACTGGGATTCGGGGTGACGAACAGGCGATTATCACGCATGGTGATGGCCCTCTTGGCCAAGGCGAACTTTCTGGTCTTCCTCTGAACACCCATTGTGACGTTGAGCTGGTATGTTGATATGAACGAGGTTGATGGGACCTTGGAAGGTTTTTTTTCTTATCGGCGGTTGAGGTGTGATGACTAAGCACAGATAGCCCCGGCCATCTATGGGCAACCTGAAAGTGAAACAGAACACAAAGATATAGAAAAAGAAAAGAGACCCAGATGTACATGTAGAGCAGGTAGAAATGTCTATTCCCTTTATATGCCATGGATATCTGTAGGTCTCATTTATAGTGGGGGAGTTGACGCATATATTAAATTGTGGACACAAGTCGAGATGATAGAACTAAGACCATGACTTGTCAAATACGACAAGTTGACTTGGATGGAGAAACTACGACGTGGTAAGTTATGTGAAGTGCAGTCTATGCTACCTGGGTGTACTTGAACACTATAACGGCCTCAATACGCAACCCATTCGCCATAACCCATTCGCTATTACAATAGAAGAGAAAATAATTTCCAGTCAGTGAAAATAATTTTATGTATTTCAGTCTATGATTACATTATCCATTAAGGTCTTTGCAGTCGTTAATTATATCCGATTCCATCCCATTGTACCGTATAGCGCCCGAACCAATCCGGGTGGCGGTATGTTTGCCATTCGAGCTTCTGTAAGAAGCAATAAAAGTTAGAAAACCATGTCAGATGTTTCATTTGTGCTGGGACTTACCATTCAAATTTCTCGTTTGTGTCTCTGACCAGCATATCTGCCAGGTGCGAAGGTGTACTCGTCTTGCCAATGTTCTTTGGCAGCCATGCAAGGGCCCCATTCCTTCTTCAAGTCGTGGATGTGCTTCTTAAAGCGAGAGAAAAGAGACGATTTGTGGGAGGATTGAGGTGAGGTATTGGGAACAGTGTCCAAGTGCTCGGAGCTCGTAGGGTTGATAGACGCTGTGTTGCTCATGGTGTATGGAGGCTTGCGGAATGGCAAGAAAATGCCCTGATGGTAGAGTGGACTTGTTTGATTCTGTCTATTTTAGATGCGAGACCAAGCATGTTATATATTTATGGAGCCAATGTTAAAACTTTAACATTAACCAAGGAAAAAATAAAATATACTCAGGGCTGCAAGCCTGTAATGCCTCAGCCGAGTTTGCACCGAGCGATCTCCGTATCTTTTTCGTGTCTGACAGGCCTATAAAAATTTTACAGTTCATTATTCTGACGCTGCGCCGAGTCTGGACCTAGCAAATGCCGGTTTTCTTCGGTGTCTGGTCCCAAAGGGGTAGTTGGTTAATACAGGATTTCGGCGATCGGTCGGCGCAGGCTCGGTGTCGACGATTATTATAAGGGTCCGCTGTCCAATCGTTCACCCTTATCTTGGCCCTTGCCGTGCCAGAATAAAAGCTCTTAATCCATCCGCTTGGATAGGGGTGAATCCCTCGTCTTTGCATGGGAAAGGCGTTCGCATGAGACTAGGGGAGGAGTTCCGCTCTGCACATGCAAGTAGATTCTGCAAGGTGTATGGTATCCAAGCATGAGATCATGACCATGACTATATTGGCCTTTCAGATATTGGTACATCTCGTTGATACCCATGTATGACTCTTACTGCACCTTGTCTCGACTCTGACGGCAACCCATAAAATACGCATGACCCAGAAGCAGTTCCAGCACAGGGCCAATAGTATGGTATGACGTGGAGACCAGCAGTGTGCGTTATGCGGACCGTGCTAGCCCATGGGTAACTTAGCAGCCTTGAAGCTGTTCCGGGTGGCAACATGAACTCTAGCATCTTGAATGCCTGGAGCTGGTGAGTCTGCATTCACGCGTCTTCAGTTCGCTTCAGTATATATACAGACAGATCAGAACCGATTACATGTGACTTATACTTCTTCAGAAGAGTCATAAATCAGTGCTGGATTGACCTGCTGTTCCGGTAAGGGCTATAGATGTCGAGCTGTGAGATATATGCAGAGCCCCGCTAGTCCTGAATGGGAACGCTAAACCACATTCGGAAGTGTATACTTATGACCTCACTTTGCAATTGATGCCCCGACTCTGAAGTTGGGCTAAATTGATATCTTGTTTGGTGGTATGAGCTAGAACTGTGAATATAAAGCTCTCTCATCAAACTATGAGCTCAATCAAGCATCTGGTACCGTCACATAGCGGCATTGACAAGAGGTGTCCCGCTCCGGAGAAAAGTGGATAGTCCGTTGCCCCTCAGTTTTCGTCAACATCTTTTTCTCTCATCTCACTCATCTCCAATCCAATCCTACCACATTCACAATGGGCGTCGAAAAGAAGACTTTGAAGGAGGGCAACGGTGTTGACTACCCTAAGAAGGGTGAGCACGTCGCCATCCACTACACTGGCTGCCTCTATGACGAGAGCAAGGCCGACAACCACTTCATGGGCGCCGAGTAAGCTCCATCCTCTCCATCTCGATGTGATCCACTTGCTAACCTATTCTCAACCCAACAGGTTCGACAGCTCCCACAAGCCTGGCCGTGGTCCCCTTGCCACTCCCATCGGTGTCGGTCGTCTCATCCGCGGTGCGTGATCCCTTTGGTCTTATCCTGGATGACAACATGCCTAGTTCACCTCGAATAATCACAGAGTGGTTTGCTGACTTGCTCTCTATATAGGCTGGGACGAGGGTGTTCCCCAGATGAGCCTCGGCGAGAAGGCCATCCTGACCATCAGCTCGTGAGTTATCCCGTGGAAGCTATACTAGACACTTTTCTAACATTCTTCAGCGATTTCGGCTACGGTGCGCGGTACGTATAAGCTTACCTAAATACTTCCGACTCCTTACCCCGCATTCCCGAGGTACCGAGTATAAGCTGAATACTAACGATTATGTTTAGTGGCTTCCCCGGTCTGATCCCCGAGAACTCCCCCCTTGTCTTGTAAGTTATACTGCGTTCTCTTCCTTCAATCAGACAGAACATTCTGGCTAACTGTCCACAGCGAGGTCGAGCTCCTTAAGATCGGCACCAAGAGCGCTTAAATTAAACGCCATTCGCCGAAATTTGATCCGCAACTCAGATAAATAAGTCGAGATAAGACCGGCTTGATCCTGTTCCCATTTTCAAGTGGGCAGGCTATATCAACGTCGAAATATAAATGCGGTCTCTTGCTGTCCCTTGACATGACTCGTCCCACGAAGAAAGTCGAGTGGACTGGCATGCATCTACCATTGTTTCTCGTGCTCCTCAAGTAGACTTTTGTTGTAGATGGTCGGGCATACTGTAGGTCTAGGATAAGTACTGCTCAGGTGATTCGTCTGACTGGTTTCCATGAATGGGATAGAGGGTATTGCTATAGGCTCGGTGGTTCAGCTTGTTCTACGCCGGCAGTTAAAGGAAGGATATCCTGGGATTATTGAGGCACAACAACCAATCTTTATCTGATAATCGATACATTATCTAAAGTCAGATCTATATCGTACCAATGAACATAGTAGAGTGGTTTCGAGAAACCGTGAAGGCTACAACATCTTGCCACCGGAAGATGAGCCATCAAAATTTCCTACAACGATATCAACAATTGCCACAGAAAATAAAATATATACACACGTAAGGAACACTCTCGGTAGGAGAATATTAAGCATCAATATATAGCTTCCTCCCTAGCCCCCTCACCGCGCAATACCATTGATATACTTAATTCCGTCAGCACGATATCCATCATCCTCAACATAACTTTCATTCCGAGGTAACCGGAAAACAAAATTAGCTGCATGATCCGAATACCGAGTCCACTCAGGAATATCAGCCACTATAAACCGTCAGCATATCAAATCTCCAAATTAACAGGACTCCAAGTAGATAAACGAACCACCATGCCCATTAGGGTCCAAATCCGCCACAAAAGAAGTCCACATTCGCGCAGCCAGTTGTCCAAGGTCTAGACGGGCAGGGTCAGAGCCTAGAGGTGTAATCGTCTGAACGGGATTAGCAAAGACGAAAGGGATCTAAACGGCCATTTCCCAGTTAGTAAATCTACCACAAGAGTAACTTAGATGAAAAATAGTATCAGCATACCTCTGCAAAATGCTGCACCCCAATCGTGCTCGAACTATTCTGCGCGGCAACATCCCAGCGGTACGAGTAAACCCTATCGCGGAAACCGGACATCGTCTGCGCTAGTAATCGCCGCGGTGCTACCATTGTTATATCACCAGCCATTGATTCATATCGCTTGTACATAAGTCCCAATGAGGGCCAGGTTTTGCTTCCCCATCCGTAGGGACAGCCGATGGCTGATACATTGGGGTAGTGGGATATGAGCTGTGTTGCCTGGGAGCGGTTGAGGACCCAGCGCTTAGATGCTGGGTGTTTTGTTGTTAGCGTAAGTACGAAGTATAGTTATACTTTGATGGTTATGTGAAAGGTGAATGTCACACTTACAGATCAACTGGTCAATACAATCCTCGTCGGTATTTGTCCCCGTCGTTCCGAAACTGGTTCCTTCGTCTGTGTTCGTGCCGAGGAGTATGGGTACCTTGGATAGTTTGCCTTGCTTGTAGCTTATTTGGGGATATTGGGAGATGAATGCGCCGTCAATTGTAGCGAACCATTCTAAACCTTCGTAGGCGGCGCTGTATAGCGTTGCGTATGGTAGATCGCGGAGGCATTGGAGGGTTTCTGTGGAGTTTGTGCATCTGATGTTGAGTTATATGTTAGTCTCTGTTCGTAAAGTATTCAGTTTCGTTGGTGGAGGTATGACATACCCGGCTCTTTCGACGATACGGTCATACATTGGCTGATGCCATTCGGTTCCGTTGTAGGGGGGCCCAACAGCGTTTCCTGAATCCATGATTGCTGTTTGTGTTCAGTATCGTGCTCATTAAGTAAGGCGTGTTCGGATATTGCCCGTACCAGCCCTAAAGAGACCTTCATTATCACCGTTGTTGGTGACAAGGTGAGCTCCAACACTATAAGCACCCCTGTTCGCTAAGACATTAATATCACATTCCGATGCGAGAAAAGAATATCTCTCGGGCTTCTTACGCAGACTCGCCCCAGATAGTGATCTTATTCGGATCACCACCAAACGCTTTAATATTCTTCTTCACCCAACGCATGGCAATGCGCTGATCACGCAATGCCAGATTGGTATTTCCCTCGGCCTAATATCTCAATCAATATTTCGAAAAGTCGAATCCATACATCCAATATCTCACCCTCACTTCGTCGGAATCAAGGAATCCAAACGCCGACAGTCGATAATTGATAGAAACACCCAGAACAGGCTTGTCGTTCAAATCGCTCTGCTGAACAAGATAACTCATGTTATACCTAGTAGAACATAATGTCAGCCACATAATATACTCAGAAAAGTAGTAAACATACCTGGGATCAGCAGTAGCACCCTGCGTCCACCCGCCCCCAAAAATCCAAATAACAACAGGAAGTAACTCATCCGTCGCAGACTGCGGCTTCACAATATTTAAGTTATGACAGTCCTCGTTTAGCGAAACAAAACCCTGATTCACCAGATTGGTGGTATCGGATCCATAAGCTGGACAGTCATAGCCATACTGCGTGGCATTGTAGTATACCGACTTGGCATTGGTGCTAGTCCCCGCTATGGCGAGATTGTATGGACCGGAGTTACTATCGTTGGAGGTGTATGTTGTTTTCAGCTCCGAGGGTGTAAAGCGGGCTGGCTTGTTGGCGTATTTTATTCCTAGGAAGAGGTCTTGGTTGAACTCGGGTAGGGTGCGGCCTATGAATATTGTTTTGGAGGTTTTTGTGGTGGAGAGGGTTGCTGTTGGTGGGTTTGCTGTTGCTCCTGCTATCAATGAGAGAAGGAGGGTAAAGAAAAAGGACGAGGTGCTCGATATTGGTTGCATTCTGGTGTTTGTGGTAGGCTGGTGTATGTCATGGCTAGGGAGTTCGCTTTTATATACCACTTTGCCAGCTTTTATTCCCATCTGCATGCCCAGGTATTTAGCATATGAACAATGGGGTAAATTGTTCCTCTAGCCTCGGAAATTCACTCCAAGTTACATATAGTGTAACCCCGCTGTGAAGGGACTCATAGTGAAGCAGGTAGCTCGGCCTGGCTCTATGGGCGCTCATAGGCGGGAAAATAAAGCTGGGGAATTCCGGGGTATTTTACATGTAGACCCCAGGGTATCTGATCCCCACACTGTAAGGTACATATTGCCTTCAATTCTTCAGGGGTAAAGAACTGATTTTCTTATATAGCTTGTCCGTGGTATATGTGGACCCATGACACGCCACAAAGAAGTAAGAGACACCCAGCGGGATTCTACAAAAGCCTGGCAAGACAAGCTACTGCAAAGATAGTAATTTATCCAGGGGGAAAAAAAAAAAAAAAAAAGAGAGAATTGATCTAAATGGTGGATTATCAGGCAGAAGCGCCGGTTTGATATAGGAAAGTTTGCTGCAGTAGCAACAAGAGCATTGTAAGTATTGTACACATCCAACATGCGCTAGTGACGAAGACGACAGGGATGCCACTGCCTTCGCTCTGTCCGAAGCCAAGATGGCATCACTCAGAATCTGAGACATTGACCAATTATCCAATCGGGCCAAAAAGGCCGTATGCAGAAATCCAGTGCGCGTCCGAAGCTCATCTTGCCCTGTCATGCATGGGATGCTCCAATGCGGTCGAACCTTGGAGCGACTTAGCACTGGAAAATGCCAACGCCAAAGAAGAAACAAAGTGCCAAGCCGCTCAGGGAAAGAAAAGGTGGCGGGGAAAGAAAATGCAATGGTGAACTCGAAGAGTCACACACGGGGACTCTTATTATGTACGCTGGGAAATTCAATCAAACACGTTAATCGTCCTTCGCCCGCTCATGTGCGGAACCCGATCCTGCCGCGAATCCAGTCGCACGAGACCTGCTCGCTGCGGCTACAGAGGATGTGCCCTGCAGTTCAGACCTCCGTGATGTGCCCTTGAAAGGGCTGGGGGAGTTTCGGCCGTCTATCATCCCATCGTCCAACTCGATTAGATCGTCCATCCGCCACTTATTGCGACCCCGGCTGGGACCCTGCTGGTTGGGGGTTCCTTGCTGCAGTTCATTGATTCCGGCCTTGGCTCGCGTTGCTACGTTGCGAATCCAACCCTCGAACGCACCACCAATGTTCTCGAGACCAGTCGATGCATAGGACGTGGCGGTTGACGCAGACTCGAAAGAAGCTTTCCGAGCATTTTCCGAGGGCGGTAGTGGTGCTAAGTTTGGCATATGTTGTGCGAAGAACTTGGTGAACCCATCCAATGCGGGCCCTGGTCCAGTCGAGGTAGGATCAAGGGTCCCTACTCCAGTACCAGACAAATGCAGACTACTGCGTTGACGGCGGTGTCCGGGACGAGTAGGACGCGTGGCCGTGGGTTTAGCTTGATCGCCATTAGGCCGAGTGCGTGGGAGTACTCCCGATGATAAAGGTGGTGGCGGTGAGCCTATTGGAGAAGGAGGTGTGATGGTTTCGCGGTAAGAACCAAATGGTTCAGCGTCTGTGTAAGATACTGATTTCCGACGAGTGCGGGGAAAGAATCCCAATGCCCTCCGAGGGACGCGACCAATTTGTACTTGGTCCGGAAACCCATCCATGTGCACCCATTTCTCATGTTTCCAAATTTGATTGTCATCCGTTTCAGGGGTAGCCACAGGCGTCTCTTCTGCGGAGGAATTATCGGTAGAGGTATCCGCGGGGACTATAGAGCTGTCTTTGGGGTCTTCAGGGTCAGGACCCAAAAGATCCACGGGCTTTGTTGGGGCAGGCCGGCCTTTGACAGAGCATGCATCGACCGGGAGAAGGACAATGTTTCTGCTCTGAATGTTATCGTTAGGCCAGAAGCCATTTGCCTTTCGAAAAACCGCAGCCTGGCAGCCGTATTTAATTGTGACACCAGTGATAGTATCTGTCGCTTGCACTTTGTGAATGTAGGCCAGGGCATCTTCGTCGTGTTCGGGATCCGGGGCTCGATGTGATGTATCGCCAGAGTCGCGTCGTTTGTGAGGAAATGTGCGGCTCGTGATCGGGTCGCTGTCAGCTAGAAGCAGCGCTTCTCTCTTTTTAGCTTGCACCAAAGCCTGCCGTTCCTCCTTCGTCCCGGTTCCGACCTGCGGAGAGGTCGGTGCCGATGGCCCCCACGTTGAAAGCGCCGACCGAGGGGTACTCTTGATATATACGTCTGGGCGAGATGACTTCCTCGTGTGAGCTTTTGTCGTATTATTTGGGGTGGCTCGTCCAGTATCGTTCCCAAGCACCGAAGATGCCAGACTCTGGAGGGATGACCATGATGAGTCCAGAAAGTCGGCGGCACCGCGCGATGAGGAGGCCTTTGATGATCCATTCCAAGCAAATGAACTTGTCTCGTTGCGAGTGCCACGATTGATCGATTCGGTCGCGCGCGACGGGTGTTTCATTGGCAGTGGGGAGGCCCCCCGGGATGACAATGGCGAGGGGGTTGCTCCACGAGACCGGGTCGTGCCACCTTCGGAGGGTGCAAGAGTCGTTGACAATGCAGAGGAGAATGGTTGGGATTCATTCTGGTAGGAGTTCGTATTATTATTGCTGTCATCTTTGTCGTCCATGAATGAGACTAAGCGGCGAGGGCGTGATCGGACCGTAGAGGTTGACGTTGTGCTTGCGCTGACAGAGTTGAAGCTTGGGGAAGCATTGACAAAGCTATTTTGGGAACTCATTCCTGACAAAGAACCAAGTGAATGCCAAGTGTGTTCTTCTAAGAATGCAAGTGAGCTCCCGCAGTGTGTGCAGCCAAGGCACCAGTTGCCATTAATGACCTAGAAACCCATTCGTCCACCCCGGGGTCGCATTCGTGATCTGAAGAGCGTAGGACAAGCGACTTGACCATATAGTTTGAGGGTCCAGAATATAAAAACAATAGCAAACGTTCCACGGAGGAGAGTGAGGGAGGATGGGCGATAGGAGGTCAAGGAGGCGTGAGGTGACGATAACGGCCCGCAGGACTCTTGTGGACGACGAGAATGACGCAAAAGAGCCCGAAAATAAAGAGAGCTCGCGATCTGTACAAGGACTAGAATGCAGCCACAGTTATGTAGGAGTAAGTTCCAGGTTCGGGGGCGTAGGTTGATCGGCAGGTGACTTCGCCGCTCGGCAAAGTAGCAGTACATGACGTTGCCCGGGGACAGCCACCTATTATGGGTACCGGTACATTCCTCTCCACAGGTCTCACTTTATATGTTTTAGTTACTCTATATCAGTTTCACTTTGATCACTCTTACTCTTTATATTAGGTATCCAAGCAATTGTACACAAAATTCTATAGACAAACACAAAACACAGATTCTAGGGCCATCAATTAGCAACATGGCCTGGCAAAGGGTCTCTTCCAGTAGATAACGCCCAGTCTTCGCACTGCGGGGGAAACAATTATCAGATATTAACATCAAAAAGAAGTCTGTTGTTTATTATTCTGGAGGTTCAGCCATCACAGAGTGACGAGCCTCGGTTTCTGATGCAGCCTCAGACTCAGTGCTCCAATCTCCATCCTCCTTCTCGCTGACCTTGCCAGCTCCAGTAGGCATTGAAGTGGGCTGAGGAATGACCTTGACACCACCAGCGCGAGAGAAAAAATCTTCCGTCCGAAGGCCCCGAACTTCTTGAGGGTTCACAGCGTCCATTTGCATTCCATTCGCCTTCTTCTGTCGTATCAACTCCCGGACAGGTACCATTGCTGCATCCCGACAGGCTTCCTTGATATCACTGCCTGACATACCAGCCATGGTGTTCACCAGATAGTGCAGGTTAAAGTTATCGCGGTCAACCTTGGTATCCTTGAGGATCAGGCTGAGAATGCGAAGTCGCTGGGCGGTCGGAGGAAGAGTAACGGGGAATTTCTTGGGCATCCGGCGCAAAATGGCCTCGTCGATATCTTGAATGCGGTTGGTGGCTCCGAGAACAACGATGCGCTGCGGCTCTCCCGTGGAATTCGCTGAGGTGAGACCATCCCAATGTGTCATAAACTCAGCCTTGACCATGCCACTTGCCTCGTGCTCACCACTTCTCCTGGTTCCGAGCACGGCATCAATCTCATCGATGAAGACAATGGCGGGCTGCAGTTTGCGCGCGAGTGAAAACACTGCATTGACAAGCTTGTTGGAGTCACCATACCACTTCTCCGTCAATGTTGAAATATGCAAGTTGATAAAGCATGCGCCACTCTCAGATGCCAATGCTTTGGCAAGCATGGTCTTTCCGCAGCCAGGCGGACCGTACAGTAGCACTCCGGAGGGTGCCGTCAAGAGAGATGATGTGGAGGCATAGAGGTGAGGCATTGTCAATGGATAGATGACCGATTCTTTCAGCTCCTCAATGATTTCGTCAAGACCGCCAATATCCTCGAATGAAACTGCAATATCCTCTGGCGCAACGACATCCATCGCAACCGCTTGTTCGTATTGATTCAGGGTAAGCTCCTTCTTTTTCTGACCTCGCCCCCGCTTCCCATCGCGTCGCGGTGAGTCTTCATCTGAATCATTTCCTTCGAGTCGACGTAAGATGGCTGCCGACTTCTGCCGTTGTTCCTCTTTCTTCTGACTCTCGGGGTCGAAATCAAGGCGTGATAGAAGGTAGCGAACTAGGAAATATGCGGAGGCGGACTATAGATAGCGTTAGAATAACCGTCGCGATTTGAAAATGAAGAACTATAGACTGACAGTGCCTGCGATCATCACCATCTCTTGAAAGAACTGCTGCCATCTTCGGCCACCGGCTGAAGCCATGGTGACGAGAAAAAAAAGGTATTAGATAGGTAGATATGACAAGAGGCACAAACAGATATCAGGAGAAGTGAAATAAGATAGATAGAACTAAACCAGAGAAGATTATAGAAGACCGAACCCCCGAAGATCGGGCAGCTGTGGCGGGAGCCGGGGAATGTCACATGTCGCAAGGCGGAGAGGTGTTGTTTGTTCGGCGCGTCCCCACGACTTGGTCTCCGCACAGCACCCCATTGCACAATGCCCAAACGGAAAGCCCCCTCTAAGATCTCTGGCCTTTTGGGGTCAGATGATGAGGATATAATGCAGATCAAGCAAACAGAGGCCCAAGAGACACATGATGAGCCTCCCGCCAAAAAGCGCAGAGGCAGACCGCGTACTTCACACGAAAATGTGACCACCGAAACCAAGCCCAAGCCCAAACCAGCTACGCGAGCGAAGAAACAGAAAGAAGTGGCTGAAGCTACAGAAGAAGCCCCCGCACCAAAGAAACGAGGCCGACCACCAGGAAGCAGTCGCGTATCGCAGTCGCAAGATCCTGAGCCAAAGACCCAGGCGGACGATCGTACTCGGGACCAGGAGAATGAAGACCCTCAGCGCGCACAAAAGACCAATGCCACAAAGCCAGCAGCCACCCGTCACGGACGAGCTGTAGCCAGCGTGAGGAAGGAGCTTCAAACAGACAATGGATTCGATTACACTCCACGCGACAGTCAGAAAGCCAGTGTTCCAGAGGATTCTCAAGAGCAACCATCACCCAGTCCTCATCCTCGGGCAAAAGGACGAAGAGCGGAGCCTGAAGTAGAGGAAACACAAGAAGCCGATGAACCTGCCGCAGAACTCGTAGACGAGACGATCCTTCCCGATGAACCGGCTTCTAATCGCTACATCACGTCTCCTGTGAAGAATGCTCGCGCCCGAGCGTCCCTCTTGCGCCATCCACCGGATGCTTCTCCTCGGAAGCGCAAACTAGGAGAAACTGAACAGAGCGGTGACCCAGAGCTAAGGCGTAGGCTTGGTGAACTCAACAAGAAGCACGATGCGTTGGAAGTCAAATATCGGAACCTCCGGGAAATCGGAATTATCGAGGCCAATGCCAATATGGATAAACTGCGGAAACAGTGTGAGACGATTACTACAGGTATGTTCAATTCCCCTGTAGCGGTCAAAGCAGATCGATTGACATACGACTAGCTTCGAACGAATTGGTTGCCTCGCTCAAATCAGAATTGGAAGTCCAGCGTAAGCTTGGGCAACAGAGCCGTGGTCTGCAGAGGCAACTCAATGACCGTGATGCCGAGACGGCCAGGTTAAAGTCTCAGGCTGATGAGGCGCAGGCACAACTCGCCTCTGCTCAAACCGAAGTCAAGGCCCTACAGACGAAGCTTGCTGCGGCGCGCAACACAGCTGCCAGCATCGAGGGGGCTGCGAAGATTCCCGGTAGTGCCATCAAGGGTGGCCCGGCCAACCGTGCTAATGCGGCAGCCAGCGCTGAAGCGGCGCAAGCTGCACAGCTGGCACAGCTAAAGGAAGACCTTTACAGTGATCTTACCGGATTGATCGTTCGCGATGTCAAAATCACAGATACAGACCATGTGTACGATTGCATCCAGACTGGAATCAATGGAAGTAAGTTGCTAGATCTCTCGGGCAATCTCCTTCTCTTGTCTAACCTCCTTGCAGCTCTTCATTTCCACTTGGCCATTCCCAAGGCATCAGCTAATTACGACAATACCGAGATTCAGTACCTGCCTCTCTTGGATGCCAACCGGGATCGCGACTTAGTGAATATGCTGCCGAACTTCTTGGTGGAGGATATCACCTTCAGTCGTGGACAGGCCGCCAAGTTCTATACGCGGGTAATCGATGCCCTGACCAAACGCCGGTCTCTTCCAGCGCAGTAGCAGAGAGTTATATAGTGCTTTATCATATATTGTTAGGAGTTGGGGCAGGTCAATGTTATATGTTTTGTGTTCTACTTTGCTCTAGTGTAAACAGTGGGTTCTGCCGTGCGCAATTGAAACTCTGTGATTGGCTCTCACCGCCCCCAAGGTTCCCCCAATGCGGACAAAAGTTGACGTGTTGCGTTTGACATGCCTGTCATGCTTGTCTCCTTTCAATTGCTTTGCTCAATTCTTTTCTAGTTTTCTTTGTGGCAGGGGACCACTTCCACTCTTTAGCCCCCTGAGCTGGACCTGAGAGGAGATACATCATGGCGCGTCTCGGCCGCGTCGGGTTCCTGGCCCTCGCGGTGGTCTTCCACCTGATATATACATACTCAATCTTCGACATTTACTTCGTCAGCCCGATTGTGAGTGGCATGCGATCATATGGTGTCGAGCGACCCTCCGAAGCCGTCGCACCAGCAAAACGTCTCGTCTTGTTTGTCGCCGACGGCCTACGAGCCGACAAGGCCTTCCAAGCTTTCCCCGATCCATCTCCCGAAGCCGATCAAGAAACCGACGATGTGATTCGCCTGTCTCCGTTCATCCGCTCGAAAGTTCTCTCCGAAGGCACCTTTGGTGTCTCGCACACCCGTGTCCCCACCGAATCACGACCTGGCCATGTTGCGCTTATCGCCGGACTCTACGAGGATGTGTCCTCGGTGACAACCGGGTGGAAGCTGAACCCGGTCAACTTCGACAGCGTGTTCAACCAGAGCCGACACACGTGGAGCTGGGGTAGTCCTGATATTCTGCCCATGTTCAAGGAGGGCGCGGTACCTGGTAGGGTTGATGCGGAGATGTACAGTGAGGAAGCGGAGGATTTCACTGTCGATGCTACGCACTTGGACACCTGGGTCTTTGATAAAGTGCATGGGCTCTTCGAGTCGGCGAAGACGGACCCCGAATTGGATCGGAAGCTGCGGGACGACAAGTTGGTCTTCTTCCTTCATCTGCTGGGCTTGGATACCACGGGTCACTCTTTCCGACCTTATTCGAAGGAATATCTGCACAATATAAAAATCGTGGACCAGGGAGTCCAGTCCGTCACAAAACTCGTGGAGGATTTCTACGGCGATGATAAGACGGCATTCGTGTTCACTGCGGACCATGGCATGAGTGACACTGGCAGTCACGGTGACGGTCACCCGGATAACACACGTACACCCTTGGTTGTCTGGGGCTCTGGTGTTGCGAAACCACAATTTTCCATTGACGGACTTGCCCCGGGCCATGAAGATGGCTTTTCGGCCGATTGGGGATTCGACCAGGTCCGGCGCCACGATGTAGCACAGGCCGATGTTGCCGCGCTCATGGCTTACCTGGTTGGTCTTGATTTCCCCGTCAACTCGGTTGGCCAATTGCCGCTTGATTATCTCGATGCCAGTCCCAAAGAGAAGGCGCTGGCCGCGTTGGCCAACGCGCAAGGAGTTTTGGAAATGTATCGCGTGAAAGAGGAGCAAAAGAGATACGCAGTGATCCGGTATGTGCCTTATGAACCTCTGTCCGGATACCACGAGAACTCAATCGAAGGCCGACTGGCAAGAATTGAGGCACTCATTGCCAGTGGTGACCACGAGGAGGCCATTTTGGTATCCTCTGAGCTTCTTCGGACTGCCCTCGAGGGCCTGCGTTACTTGCAGACCTACGACTGGGTTTTTTTGCGGACTATCGTTTCTGTTGGATACTTGGGCTGGATTGCCTATGCCCTGACCACAGTGATTGATCTGCATGTTTTGCATGGAACGTCAGACTCTCACCGGACGACAGCGAGCATTTCATTCTTCTCATCCATTTTGGTTACTCTGTTCTCCGTCTTCCTCTACCAGGACTCCTCCTGGCGCTACTATTTCTACGGATTCTTCCCAGTATACTTCTGGGAAGAGGTCTTCGCGCGCCGGAAGGCTTTGATTGCCGGTCGTGAGATCGTATTGGGCCACGTGCGCTCTTTCACCGGATACCTCAAGTTTGGTCTCCAGCTGCTGGCATTCCTTGGAGTGATGGAGGCCTTAGTTCAATCCTATTTCCACCGGGAGATCTTCACCGTTTGCTTCGCTCTGGGTGCATTTTGGCCTGTGGTGCATGGATTTGGTTTCATCCGAAGCCATGCGCTCCTCTCTGTGACTTGGGCACTTGGTTGCGGATTAATGAGTACATTTACTCTTCTCCCAGTCATCAAGATGGAAAATATTGACACAATGTAAGCTCCCTGTTTCTTCAATTGGTTGCCACTTATTAACACTTCTACAGTACTTATGGTGGACTGATCATGTTCCTAACTGGCATCTTATATCTGTTATTCGAGGACAATATCATTGGACACCGTGATGGCAATGCCATTGGCCGTGTCGGGTCGCGCGTTATCATGGGAGTTCAAATTGGCATGGTTCTTCTTGCCCTGATTGTGACCAGATCAACTGTGTTTTCTTTGCAGGCTCGCCAAGGCGTGCCGTTTGGAAACATTGTCGTTGGATGGATTGTACTAGGTAAGTTCAATTTGTCGAAGACCCTGGGAATGTCATCTTTGAGCAATGCTAACTAGTTTCAGTGGCCTCTCTCTCCCTCCCATTCTTCCACCGGCTGTATCCAAACAGTCACTATCTTCACCGTCTTATGGTCATTTTCTTGACCTTCTCACCAACCTTTATCATTCTCACCATCTCATGGGAGGGTCTGTTCTATTTTGTGTTCTGCATGACCATTGTAACATGGGTTCGTCTGGAACACGCAATCTACGTTCATACAAAGGCCAATACTACGGCGCAACAAGCCGGCAATGGGTCTGTCACAAAGCCTTCGACTGGCACTGCCACCGTTGACGGCGAAACCTTCCATTACCGTGCTCTTACGCTCTCCGATGTCCGTGTGGCACTGTTCTTCTTCTTCCTCTTGCAGGCAGCCTTCTTCAGCACCGGAAACGTTGCTTCAATCTCGACCTTCTCCCTCGACAGCGTCCGCCGTCTTGTCCCCGTCTTCAACCCCTTTAGCCAAGGCGCTCTCCTGATCCTCCAAATTCTCATTCCCTTCGCTATCATCAGTGCCAACCTGGGCATCCTGAACCGCCGACTGGAAGTCCCACCTAGCGCCCTCTTCATGGTCGTCATGGCCATCTCAGACATCATGACTCTCAATTTCTTCTTCATGGTCCGAGACGAGGGCTCCTGGCTTGACATCGGCATGACAATCAGCCACTTCTGCATTGCCAGCGCCCTTTGCACCTTCGTGGCAGGTCTGGAATTCCTTAGCGAGCAATTTGTCAGCGGCGTGGACGTAAGTCCTACAATAGGAGCTGTTGGATCGGCCGTGGTCCAGGTCATGGATGAAGCGGCTGAGTGTGGCCACGAGGCAGTCCGCAAAGATCCGGAGCCCAAGAAGACCCAGCCTAACGGAAACGGGGCTAAGCAGGGCAAGTCCAAGTCAAAGGGCAAGGCCAAGGGCAAGAAGAACGGGTTCTCATAGCCCACTTGTGGATGTAGCCGAGGACCACCCTGCTCCCGAAAACCCGCAGGAACACTACAGATTTAATTGCGACTTTTCAATGTATTTTACATGTATCACATGGCAATATATCCATCTCGTCCATATCGTATCGAACACGAACACGCACACGCACACGCTACAGTATGATATAGATCCGATCAAAACTTGCCCTAGCAAGCCTAAAGTTATATCCAATGGTAGAGTACTGTATACCTTGCAACTCATTCCCGAACCCACAATTTCTGCATGGGAGACAAGGAGATCGGACTTCCATTCCCCTCCGATCACCCCCTAACCAGCCTAGCCTACACACACAATATAACAGGCACACCCAATAAACAAGGATCTCGACCCGGCGAACGGGCCCAGGAACATGGTGCCTGACCGAAACAACTGGCTTTATACCCAAAACATCAAGAGGCTTGCAGGAGGATCATCTCCTATGTGGAGCATGTGCTGTGATTGGGTGGAGCTCTCTCTTTGTGCCGAGGTATCACAAGATTGCTACGAGATGTACTGTAGCGAGAACACCAGGGCTTTTCTAAGGATCTGGGGATCGGAATGAGATGAACAGGTTGGATGGGATTGGATTAGATGTTCCCCGCGTTTTTCCTTGCGTTTTCGTCCCCCATCTGCCGCCCCCGCAATATCGCCTCTGGTGGATGTGATGCTGTAGATGGGCTTGGTTGGATTGAGGGTCTGAGGGTTTGAGGTATCAGTTACAGAAGCACGATCTACATTATCTTCTAAGTGCATCTATTTGTCTGAAACAGTTTCTATGTAACTAGCCTCTCAGTCATGTAGATGTACATGAATATAATGTAGAGAGTAAGTCTCACGGCCATACTTCGTAGATAGAGATATATAGTAGCTATAGAGGTGACACAACGCAAACTCAATCATGCCACCCAATATCTCAAAAGCAAACATATACTTCCGAATGCAAGGGCACCGTGCAAAGTGCAGTGCAGTTCATGAGAATCCCCGACTCAAACCGTTGCCTCCGCATGCTGCGTGGCTGTAGGCTTCCACTGGCCGTGGCTATTCTATCTGGTAACGTCATATCCCACAGATGAAATGTTGGCAGGAAAACCGCAACGTACGGGACAATCCTTAGGAGGCTGAAGTCAAGGAACGGTGTGCAGGTGGGCCTACGCTCACCGTTGGAAACCAAATTACTTGTCGGTACCCCTATCCCTTGCCGTTTTTGGCTTTGGCTCGTGCTGCTTTTTTACGGGTTGATTACATAAGATTTCTCTTGGGCTGGCATTTTTGTTATAGCTTAGCTCTATTTCTAGACTCTCTTTTATTTTCCCTTCTTTAGATAGATCCGTATAGTCAGGAGAAGACAGCTCGTATAAATTCCTGTAGGGTGAAGTCCGAGGGTTTGGATTATCTACGGTTGAGGTCGACATCTATACAACCTTGAACGATGCACTAAGTTCTATATATAGCTCCGTAGTCATCGCTCAATTCAGATTTAGTAGAATAAATCATTCGCACACCTATTCCATCTTTGACCCTAGTCCTATTCCTTGAAATATTCAATCAGGGAAGCAGAATGAGCAGCATTTCTGGCAAAATACCGAGGCCGAGGCTGGACTCGAAAGGGAAAACGAGATAAGGAAGCTGCAATTATGGCATATAGCTCATGGTGAATTTGAGGATATTCTTTGAGCTGAAGCTACTTTTCCGTATTGAAACGGCACTGCGAACGACATATTAGAAAGAGGTATTATCACGAAGAATATCTAAACAGCTTTCGACCACACTCCTACTATCAGCTAACGTGAAACGCTTGCGGCTCCCAAAAAGGATTACTAGTCGCCTAATAAGGCTTTAGGATTTAGACTAGACCAGTACCCGAGTACTCTAGGCCCCTCTGAGTTGATTGACGGACGGATATGGTTGAGTTGCCTTTTGATCTAGCTGTGGCCCCGTCGGTGTATAAGAGAAACTAGATCTATGTTCAGTGTTCAAATTTGGTTATTGTTATGTTCTAAGTCCTCTCTCAATCAACATTACTCTCTGCACCCAAACCCTGATACTCTCTATCTCCCTCCATATGTAGGAGAAGAGACTTCTTCTTCTCTTGCATCATGATTGAGACTTATTAAATAGAATGTCTAAGTGCTTTGGTGAAGAACCAACGCCATTAGGGCATGTACAGTACCACGTGACACTCAGACTGAGAAATACACGGTCAAAAAGCGGCATCACACGTCCCAAGATAGGCAAGCCCCAGAGGAAATCGTCGTCTCTTTTCCGCTCCACCGTCTCCCCTCTGTAGATCATGACCCTGCCGCCCTGCAAAATTCAGTGTGGGTGACTACAGTACCTGGGACCTGGAAGCTATGGGGATGTCTAGGGCTACATGTACATATACAAGTAGTGTACCTACAGTAGGTGCATATATTGGAGTGATGTCTATGATATTTCCAACTCAATATTTAGCCTATTTTGTAGCAGACCAAATGCAGACCAAAGAGCGGAACATAGACAATAATGGAGACGTAAACCCGTTGAAACAACAGCCTATAAGTTGTACCAAATTGCTGACCAGGGGGAGATCTCCACCGTGACGATTATTGCCACAGCCCTCCCCCAGATATTCCCTCTCTCTCTTCTTCCCCCTCTGTGTTCCGGTACATTTTCTTTTGATCGCGTGGCGTCCTCCTTATTCTCGGTGCCTACCTTGTTACCTCCAGGCCTATTGAGTCTTATATTGCCAGCTCCTTTCCTCCGCCCTCCGCCCTCCGACCTCCGACCTCCGACCTCCCTCCTTTACCTGCGACGACTCTCCATCTGAGATGCTGCATGGAGACGGCGCTATGAGTACCACCGAATTTCACACCGATCAACATTCGGACAACTCGCACCCCAGCCCGGCTCCGAGTAACGCGGGCTCGACGGGGACGTCGGGCATCACCGTGCGCAATGGTCCGCAAGGCCAACCGCTGAGTTTTAGAAGGTAAGTCTTGGAAGATGTGATGATGGAAGATACTGGAGATGCTGGAGATGGCGATACAGCTTTCTGCGATATGTGCAATCTCTAGATGCTATATTGGTTGATGCTGGGAGTCGCGGGGGTGCGGGCGCAACCCAGAGAGAGACTGGGTTTTCCAGGACCTCGCACCCCCGTTGCTTTGGGAGAAAGACTATGCAGAGTTAAGCATTTAAAGGCGCTTGCTGATTTGTTTTATCTAATCTAGGCAACGTGCATCACGCGCGTGCGAGGTACGTTCTGGATTCTCGAGGGGCGACGCGACTGGGGTGCCGAGGTTCTCTCGCACCTCGGCTCGGTTGCTTATCGGTGAACTGCATATACTCCCCCACTATAGCTTCGAACTGGACGAGATGGCTGACAGTGTTTCTTTGGGAATTTAGACTTGTCATGCTCGAAAGGTGTGTTTTCTCTCGGTCGCATCGTACTTCGTCGTCGCTAACCCCATTCACCGCCTATAGGTCCGATGTGATGCTGCTAGTCTCGGGGTGCCCTGCACCAATTGTGTCGCCTTCTCGATCGAATGCAAGATTCCCTCGCCGAAACGAAAGAAGAGCCAAGCCAAGAGCAAGGATGAATCGCGGTATGGTGACAGCCCCCCACATACTGCCTCCTCGCTCGTCGATGCCGCCGTTGCTCAGTTTCGACCCACCGAGGAGCCGGCGCGCTCTGTGTCTGTGTCTGGATCTGTCTCAGCACCCCGGGAAGCGGAGCGGAGCTCCGACTCGGACGAGAAGGATGCTTTTGGATACAGGAAAAACCGCATGGCTGCCGAAGGCATGCCCGTTACCTCTCTTTCCGAGGCTGAGGCAGCCCAACAAGCATCGGCCAATAACGCCTATGCTCAATTTATGAAGCCCAAGTTTGCCCGTGCTCCGATTAAAGATGCTGGCCGGGTGGCGTACCTGGGCGAGTCGTCAAATCTGTCCCTGCTGGTTCAAGATCGACATGGAACAACGGATGTCGTGCACTACCCGCTCCCACCGAATATCAGAGGATCCCGTGCCCGCTTGACGGACTTGGACAATTTGGAAATCGACATTCTACACCAGCGAGGTGCTTTCTTGCTCCCTCCCAAACCGCTGTGCGATGAGTTGGTCGACGCTTACTTCAAGTGGGTGGCACCCGTGGTGCCCATTATCAACAAGAGTCGCTTCATGCGTCAATACCGGGACCCTAAGAATCCGCCTTCGTTGCTACTCTTGCAGGCAATTCTGCTGGCAGGATCGAGAGTCTGCACCAACCAGCAGCTGATGGATGCCAATGGGTCGACCACCCCCGCTGCCATGACTTTTTACAAGCGTGCTAAGGCGCTGTATGATGCCAACTATGAGGATGATCGTGTCACCATCGTGCAGGCACTAGTGCTATTGGGCTGGTACTGGGAAGGACCTGAAGGTGAGTGGTTGACCAGTATATGCCTTTCTTTCGGTCTCTAATGAGTTATAGATGTCACCAAGAACGTCTTCTATTGGACTCGGGTCGCGATGGTAGTAGCACAGGGCTCTGGAATGCACCGCAGTGTGGAAATGTCACAGCTCAGCAAACCAGACAAGAGACTCTGGAAGAGGATTTGGTGGACTCTTTTCACCCGTGATCGTTCTGTGGCTGTCGCATTGGGACGTCCAATCGGAATCAATACAGACGACTCGGATGTTGAAATGGTGACAGAAGACGATTTCATTGAAGATGAGCTCGATGCTCCCGCCGATATTCCTCCAGACCCCGTCCATGTTCACTTTTTCCTTCAATATGTCAAGCTGTGCGAGATCATGGGCTTGGTTCTCTCGCAGCAGTACTCTGTGGCTTCGAAGTCACGGCGCATGAATGCAATGGACCTCACCCACTCAGATATGGCCTTGGCCGATTGGCTGCAGAACTGCCCCAAGGAAGTGTGCTGGCAACGGTCTAAACATCATTTCTGGGCTGCACTTTTGCATTCAAACTACTAGTATGTGATTTTCCCTCCGATCATTCAACTGAAACTAACCATCTTAGTACCACGCTGTGCCTTCTTCACAGGGCTCACATGCCGCCTGCCTCGTCTGCCCCGAATAGTTACAGGGTTGAAGAAATGGCCTACCCGTCACGAACCATTGCATTCCAGGCGGCAGGCATGATCACTTCAATTGTCGAGAACCTACACGCTCACGGAGAGATTCGATTTGCCCCCGCATTCATCGTTTACAGTCTGTTTTCAGCCTTGATCATGCACGTATATCAAATGCGCTCGTCAGTTCCTTCAATTGTGACGACCTGCCAGGAAAGAATCAATGCGTGCATGCTGGCGCTAAAGGATGTATCAAAGGTTTGGCTGGTGGCGAAGATGGTCAACACGCTCTTTGAGTCTATTCTCGGAAATAAGATTCTAGAGGAGCGACTCCAGAAAGCTGCAGGCCGGAAACACCAGCGAAACCGGCACGAAAACGCGGCCCCTTCGAAGAAGCCAGACCCGCCGAAGCGCAAGTTCGACGACATGGACCTCGGACTGCCAAACGGTGGTCCTACACCTCCTGTCTCGTACGAGCGCTCTCGTCCCCAGACACCCGCCGTCACACCATCCCGAGAGCTGAATCAACCCACTTTGGGCCACCAATCACCCAACACACACCGCGGTCCCCACGATCCAATGACAGGCACAGGCAACTCCCGAGCCAACACCCGACCAACAACTCCCTTCAACGGCCAATTCTCCCTCCCTGCCACACCCCCCGACTTCTTCCTAGTAACGCGCACCTCGCCCAACCTCTCCCCCTCCCTATGGGAGAACTTCCAACCTGACCAACTCTTCCCAGACGGCACAGCTTTCTTCCCAGAGCTGGCCTCCCCGCCGCCACCTGGCTCTGTCGACCCATCCCTACAAATCCCATCCACCCTCCCCCCGAACATGTCCCAGCGTCCAGGCCCAATGATGAACAACCAGCCCCAACCCGTTCCAGGCGGCCGCAGCATGTCCGTCTCCCAGGATAGCCCACAGGTGATGCAGGGCATCCCCGGCGCCGTCGGCATGCAGCCCACGGGCCCACAGCAACAAATGTTCAGCATGGAAGGCCAGCAGACATGGCCCCCGATGCAAGGCCTTGATGGAACGATGAGCGGTGCGGCCATGGACAATGCCAGTCAGGATGATAACTGGAGTAGCAGTTCGCGCAGTGGACCTACTGCGCCTACCACGCTGAATGTCGAGGACTGGTTCCAGTTCTTTGGTATTAACGGTGGCTTTGGAGATTTGGCTGCGTAATCATGTCCCCACGCTCGAGAATTATCCATGACGTTTACTTTTGGTTTCCTTCTTGGGATGTCGGCTTGGGTTTTGGCTTCACTATCGGATTGGAATAATGTACTTCCAATCCACTTTGCGCACTCTAATCTAATTGCTATGCTATGGTATGCTATGGTATGCTATGTTAGTATATACCATCATCCCTATCCCTATCTCTAACTCTATCTCTATCTCTTGCACCTTTCCTTCCTGCTATCTGCGTCTGATTTAACAAAACGGATTACGAGGTGGTTCTGGCTGGGCGTTTTGGATGTGGGATTGGTTGATTGGCCGGGTCGTGTTTTGTGTTCTATGTCTGGGGTTGATCTTCTTTGGATATCCTTGGAGGCTGGTTGCTGTTCTCATTTTTTTCCCCCTTCTTCTTCTTCTTTCTTGTCACTTGTTCTCTTATCCTTTCATCTCTTTTGGTTATGTTCTTTTTCTACATTTTTGTTTGTTTGCTCATTAGGTAAAACTTCACGGACTGGAATCCAGAGGGAGTTGGGAGGAGTAGGAGTATATACATTTTCAATTTCAATTGCTTTTCTCTTAAGATAAGGTCAGACCTCTAGGGGAAGCGGGGGTTGTTTGCATAAGATCTGTAATTGAGCTCCCCTCTAACATATTGATAGTTTCCTTTCTGGGAATGTGTATATGGTAATGAACCTGCGCATATATAGGGTGCAATTAACTGGGATGTACGGCCCTAATTTTTATGTCTACGTATTCCGTATATAAAATGATTAACTAAAATATGTACACGGATAGCTAGATACCCCATATACCCAATGGATCAGGGCCTGAGCCTGAGTCTTTCCTGGATTGCTGTAGTTTCTTTACCCGTCTGACCAGTGTTCCGACCAGTATGGGGCCGATTAGTGTGCAGAGTGAAATTGCCCATATGACTACCAGGTAGATATCGGATGAGCCTTCAGACGACGATCCAGAGGAGAATATCCCTTGGCTTTCCGCAATGGAGGCGATGAGATAACCCACTTCGCCTCTGGCGACCATTGCCAATCCGAGGATGAATGGTGGATATAGAGATTTGGGTTTAGGTGGAAGAGACATGTGAGACCTGGACTTGAGATTGGGATTGGGATTGGTTGCAGATGGTTCATTCGTCGTTCGGGGCTCGGCTTGATTGGAATCGTCTGGACTCGAGATTCCACCGGTCTCAGTCCTATTTCGACCCTCTGTCTTCTTTGAGCTGTTCTTCTCTCGCTCTGAAGGCTTGCTCGTAGCTTGGGGTTTGGAACAGCAGGATTGGGCGTATGCAAATGGTCTCTTGAGGATCGATACCAGACTTGTCAAAGGATTCGTGGAGAAGCGCACGAGCCATAGAGCTGTGATCATTTTCCCAATTGCCATTAGGATAGCGTAGATTATTCCTCGCCATACGATTTGGCCTTGAAACATTTTGGTTATGGGGATTGCGAATCCAATTGACGCCTATGTGGATTAGTTATTTCTCCCAGTTGAAGGGGACAGGGGGCTCACGAAGAACAGAGGTAAGAGGATACGATTGGTTGGTTCTTTGTAATACTTGTTGTAGATAAATTCACCTGTCGGTGTACCGTCATGCGATGGGTCATTTTCTTGTGTAGCTTGTGTACCAGATGGCTCTGTAGTTTGAGACAGCTGATTTACGGCATCGCGTGTAGCATCTTGATGACTGCAAGTCTGCTCGAGGGGTGAAGCAGTAGCTAAATGAAACGTTTCAGGCTGTGAAGCAACCACCGAAGGCTTCGATTGAGTCACCAATCCATCAAACCAGGAGACAATCACTCCGGCAAGGTAAGCAGCAAAAAGACTCGAGGTACCAGCATATGTCGCGCCGGCCACAATGCCCACGAGAACACATATGTGCGCGAGGAATGCAAATTGTGCAGTTCCCACATAATCAGGGAGCTTGCTCTTGTGGTCAACCACTTTCTTTAATACAGGTCGGAGACAGAAAGCACACAGTAGTAAGAGACCAACAGCAAACCCGAGGGAAACAAAAACGGGCCGGATGACAGTCACAGCGCTGAACGACGCCGCGCTTCCGCCAAGGTTGGAGATAATCTGGACCATAACTAAGCTAACGACATCATCGATCATTGCAGCACTTGTGGTGACCGTTCCAAGGCGTGTAGTCGTTAGTTGAGTGGTTGAAAGGATGGTAAAGGTAGTTCCAAGACTTGTTGCGCTTAGCGCTGCGCCAGCAGCGAATGCTTGGAGCGATGTTGCGGATACAAGCTCTTTGAGAATGAAGGATAACACCATTGGTACACCAATTCCAGTGAGGGCAACGGCTGTTGAAAGAAGAATGTTTGCCTTGAGGGACTCGATCGAGGTTGATAGACCACCTGTGTATGTTAGATTGTATGTTGTTATAAGCAAATTGGTGTATATGTACCTTCATAAATTAGTAATATCAACCCTAGATAGCCAATTTGCTGAATGACGCGTTCTGTCTCTTGGTCAAGCCATTGTGCTCCTGGTGTACCCCAAATGATGCCAATGAAGAGCTGGCCGATGAGCCCACAGTACAGGAGTTTGTCGAGGCAGGTATTGGCTATATTGAGGATCAATAGTAGCCCGGTGTAATTCAAAACTGTTTCGATGGATGGCTCGTGGTAGGCAAATGCTGCTTCCGATTCCGACGTCATTTTGTTCTTAGCGGTGAGATGAACGTGTTCCGGTTATCATGGCAAAAGTAAAAGTGTATGTCTTGGAAAAGTAGCAGACTCCATAGGTTATGTAAAGGGGTGTGGATTTCTTTAAGCCTTTTGGGATTAGGATAAATAAGGTGGAATGATGAGAATAAGATGGAATTCCAGAGCGGTAACTTAGTCTCCTCCGGGTTGCCAAGTCGATGACTTGACCACAGCGGTTATTATGAAGGGATTGCCCTACTAAGTCTCTCAATATAGACCTGGTAGCTTGTTCATGGTAGAGTGAACACACGAAAGGACTAGTATAAAGACATAAAAAGCTTGTTTACCAAGTTTAGGGCGTGGGATGTAACCTATAGATCGGATCCCTCAACTAAATGCACTTGATATCTATCTAACTTGCATATCAATATGTAATATACACCTACCTATCTATATGACATACATCTACCAATATAAAGCTATATATCTATCTATCTCGGTAAATAACTTAGGCGTCGAGAATGCCTGACTCACCCCAGACCGCCCAAATCGGGACTAGTGAATGACGAAATCGCAATCCTGGCCTCTCGACCAATCACAGCGCGGCCGAAAGAGTCAGTCCAGTCCGGGGGAGAAAGACGTGAATTATGTGTGACTTCTTTTTCTTCTCTTCTTTATTTTGATTCTCCCATTGATCTATTAACTTCCACTCTTCGACTTGCATTTCAAGTATTACTGTGCATTAGCATACCCTCAATATCACCCTCTATTCGCTCCCTCTTTCTGCCCCGCTCTGCAGCGATGTCGGCCTCAAGATCCGGAGTTCCCAATGCTGCGTCGGGGTCGACCAGCACTGGAAAGAAGACTTTCCCTCCTGTTGATCTCGCGGGAAATGACCTGCCACCTTCACCAGCCCCGTCCAGCCCTCACCCTGGTCGCCGCTACAACATTGCCACCGAATTGGTCTTCACCGAGGGCAGTGACCAATACAATGCCAGCAGCGTGCCGATCTACCAGGTACACATTCCACAACAACCCAATGGCAATTTCAATGATATCTTAATGCTGACCATGATTAACTTATAGAGTGCTACTTTCAAGCAAACCTCCGGCGGTGGTGGTGGAGAGTATGACTACACACGGTCTGGCAACCCGACCCGCACACACCTCGAGCGACACTTGGCCAAGATCATGTCGGCACAGCGTGCCCTCGTAGTCTCATCCGGTATGGCTGCTTTGGATGTGATCACCCGACTCCTCCGTCCTGGTGACGAGGTCGTCACCGGTGATGACCTCTACGGCGGTACCAACCGACTCCTCAAGTACCTCTCGACCAACGGCGGCATCATCGTGCACCACGTCGACACCACACAGCCTGAGAAGGTCCAGGCAGTACTGAGCGAGAAGACCACTATGGTGCTGCTCGAGACCCCTACCAACCCCCTTATCAAGATCGTTGACATTGGCCGCATTGCCACCGCTGCCCACGAAGCCAATCCCAACTGCATTGTCTCAGTGGATAACACTATGATGTCTCCGCTCCTGCTCAACCCTCTGGACTTCGGTGCCGATGTCGTTTACGAGAGTGGCACCAAGTACCTGTCGGGTCACCACGACCTGATGGCCGGTGTCATTGCCGTCAACGACCTGGCTCTCGGCGAACGTCTTTACTTCCCTATCAACGCCTCGGGATGCGGTCTGTCGCCTTTCGACTCTTGGCTGTTGCTGCGTGGTGTGAAGACCCTTAAGGTCCGCATGGACCAGCAACAGAGCAACGCTCAGCGCATTGCCGAGTTCCTTGAGTCGAACGGCTTCAAGGTCCGCTACCCCGGTCTGCGGTCGCACCCGCAGTACGAACTTCACAATTCCATGGCGCGGGGCGCCGGTGCTGTGCTCTCGTTCGAGACCGGTGACACCGTTATCAGTGAGCGCATTGTCGAGAGCGCCAAGCTTTGGGCCATCAGTGTCAGCTTTGGCTGTGTCAACAGTTTGATCAGTATGCCCTGCCGTATGAGCCATGCCAGCATTGACGCGAAGACGCGGGCGGAACGCGCCATGCCAGAGGACTTGATTCGTCTCTGTGTAGGAATTGAGGATGTGGACGACTTGATTGACGACTTGAGCCGAGCGGTATGATTCCCGTACATTCCCCCATTTTGGTGTTTTGGAAACTAATTATTTTCACAGTTGGTGCAAGCCGGTGCTGTCAATGTTACTATGGAAGGAATCGAAGCTCGCTAGAGGTGAATATCCGGCGTTGGGGATTTAAAACATGTTAGCTATAATGAACATTTCTGGACTTGCATTTATCCGGAGAGTAGATCTCGGGCCGGCATCGGAGACCCGGCGCCGGGTCGCGCCCGGGTCATTCTCGTCCGAAGCTGGGGTCGCGATAGTCCTCATCTTGCATTTGTAATTCTTTTTCCCTAATTTGTTCTTCCCCAGGGTTTGTTTGTACAGTACCTACGCATTGTGATGCACTCTCACCCATACACTTGCACCCGATTATAATCCCCATAAGAGTATGACTCGGGATGCAACCGCAGATCCATTCAATATGTCGACAGTAAAACAAAGCCCAATTGCGCGCTCTACAGCAGCATGGAACACGAAAGACCTGGGCAAGCGACTCGGTGTCGATGTCGCCAGCGCAGCAACTGCAGGCGCGCTGACCTGTCCGTTGATCACGATCATTGACCGGTAAGCTCAGAAGTTACAGAGAAGCTTTTCAAGACGCTAACCTGCTGGACAGTGCAATAATCGAGAAAGCATCAAAGGGCTTCCCTATCCAGCAAACAATAACAAACTGCCTCAAGTCCATGGTCTCCCGACCAAGCGGATTCTTTCTCAGCACTCCATTCCTCCTCATCTATACCCTGTACAGCTCGACCTACCTCACGGCAAATGCAATCGATACACTCACCTCCACGATGCGCAACCAGTCCTACGACACCGTAACACCGGGCCCCCTCAAATTCATCGCAACGACAACAGTCAACATGGCAATCTGCGTCTACAAAGACGCGCGCTTCGCCAAAATCTTCGGCGCCTCTCCTTCCCCATCCCAACCAACAACCACTGCAACAGGCCAACCTCAACAACCACCCTCCACTCTACGCGCCCCAGCTCCAGCACAGGCCCCAGCACCTCCATCAACATGCCATCCGCACGCAGCCCCCGGCTCGACGTTAACAATCCCCAAATCTTCCTACACCCTTTTCTGCCTCCGCGACAGCATCACAATCTTCGCATCATTCAACATTCCAGCCCTCATCGCACCCTCAATACCGGATTTCGTCGCCTCAACGCCAGGCATGAAATCTACCCTCGCGCAGTTCTCTTGTCCGGCTCTCATGCAGTTCGCGAGTACGCCCATGCATCTCCTCGGCTTGGATTTGTTTAACCGTCAGCCTGCTGGTGGTCTACCCTGGACGGATCGTGTGGCACGCATTCGTCGGGATTATGTACCCGCCTGCTTTGCCCGTATGGGCAAGATTGTCCCTGCTTATGGTATTGGTGGTGTGGCCAATGTCAGATTGAGGGATTATTTGATGAAGCGCGTTGAGAATCGGGCTTGATTGAATGGATGCTTTGGTGCTGCTGTCGGATCGGACTTATGACTTGATGATCTTTTTATTTTTCATTTCTCTAGATCTGCGTTTGTTGTGGTTCATCTCTGATGCCACGTTTCGTCTTCTCTCTCCACTCAGACTTGCATTCATCATCTATTAGGGGACTATGCTTGGGAGTTTTTCTTGGATTTGCACATTTGGCCTTGTTTATGCCTGAGACGAGCACTGTTTTATCATTTGGCCGTGGTCTTGATTGATTTTCGGGTACATTTTCTCCCTTGTGTTATTGTTCTTTTTTACTAGACTGTGTGATACATATTAGATACAGTTAGATACAGTTAAACTCGGGCTTTAGACTGGTTAGAATGTCTTTGCCGTTAATACTATGCATTTTCTCTTGGATCATGGCTTTTCCGCTGTTTTCTGCTAGGATACTTCATAGCTGTAAAAGCGGACACGTACTAATGCAACAAGCAGCTCGGCACGGTGCCAATGGCATTCTCGATATGCGAGGCTAGCCAGTAGTGCCCTGCAGGCTGATCAATACCGGAAGTATGAATGTTTGGGCTATATAGTTTGCCAGATGCTCAAGCCTCGAAATCCACGTATGCCAACGCACTGTGATATCATCTCAGGCTCGTATCTAGTTTCCGATATTTCGATTATATGTCTACCTTATAAACCTCGCAATATCCTCCAAGGTTTCATCCCCACAGCAAACATGAAACAATGCAGCATCCCTGCTTCTACTCCAACTCCCCCTGAACAAAACTCAACAACTACGTTTACCAATTTCCCAAAAAGGTAATGTGGGGGCTGTCTCAAGATCGTCAGTCTCCAATGTCATGACGGCCCCCACGACCAGATCCGCCACTATACTCAAACGGCGCCGAGTCCCTGGCGATCACCCCGATGTGGCATATGTGCTTACAGCCTGTCAAGACACAGGCTCCAATGGTTGACTTGCAACAGCGGCCCGATGGCGGTGCTTGTTCCGATGTCCCTCGCCCTGGACTTTCCAGTGGGTCATCTGCAGGGAGAGACTTCACTAGGGCTGACTGAAGGATTCCTTCAGTTGTATCAATGTTGGACTATATCCGGATGTGACGGGAGATCATGAAATTCATTTGCTTCAGGACTGGGATAGCAATCTCTATAAGAGGTGGGCTCTTCTATTCCACTTTGTACTTCATCCTGGCTATCTATCATCAAAGCACGAAAGATGCTTCCCTCTCTAGCCTTGACGGCTGTTGCCCTCCTCCCAGCCGTCCAAGCAGCACCCTCAAACCACCAGCCCATCCACCACCCGAGCGGCATCTACAGACGCTGTGGTGCTGTCTCCAAATACTATAACCAACAAACCTCCGATTGGGATACGTACAAAACGGGCGACTGGCTCAACACCTGGTGGGACAACAATGGCGGTCTGATGTCCAACAGTTCAGCTGGGTTCGCCGGCGCCTTTGGTCAATGGGCAATGGGCAACCCGGACTGGTCATGCCGCGACGACGGCTCGGACTCGGATTGTGATCTGCAGCTCTGTGATAATCGGGTACTAAATGACCGGGGCGACGATATCCGTTCTACATACTACGTCTTGGAGTCTGTGAATCGTCTTCATACTTACTTTACTGGTATCGGAGAGGCGTTTACTACTACTGCGTTAGGAGCGGCGTTGTCAAAGGATTCTTGGGCTACGACCTTCTATAAGGATAAGGATGACAAAAGTGTGGGTGCCCTTAAGCAGGTGTTGACTCTGGTGACTACCATTGTCGGTGTTGGTGCCTCGTTTGCTGGGTTGGGCGGTGCTGCCGCTGGTGCCATTGCCGGTGCTGGCAATGCCCTCACCAATGGTGCTGTCGGTGCCACGAACAATGTCATGCCTGATCAGTATGTCTATCACTCTATTATCAAGTCCAAGCCACCGTATACTAACCCACCCCAGCACGGACGATACATTCCAAAAATCCGCCGACCTAGGCGGTATCCTCGGCAGCATAGTCGTCGACTCTTTGAAATCCTTCACGACAGCCAACAACCAACTAATGAGCGGCCAATCCTACAGCGGCGCCGACATCCGCAGCTACCTGTCTGGCGGAGCCTTTCTCGCCTACCCAGGCGTAGACAAGAACGCCGTCACAGACGCCATGACGAATATGCTAGTCGGTACTTCCATCAATCAGCTATACCGCACACAGAAGATCTTCATAATGGGCGGTGGTGCCTGTGGTGATAACCAAGGGATAGGCTCTGGTCCCCAGGAAGCAACTGTGTGCCGTGATGGCAAGGCTTGGTATCTGTATTATTGGCAGGAGAATGATGTTGTTTCGACTACATCGCATCAGTGGGGTTGGGTTGCTTCGCCACCTGGTGTAGACCAATTGGGTCAGAATGAGTATGAGGGTGTTAAAGTAGAAGTGAGTTATACATGCAGATTTACCCTCGTACTGTACTTTAGGGGTTGCTAATATGACTATAGGATATCATCAACTCCTCTCTAGACGCCTACAACGTCGCCGGGTACAACTACAACGCCAACACAGCCGCTAGCCGTGCATCAGATGCCATCTCCAGCGCCTGGGCTAGCCCCGGTTCACAGGGTGCGTCTTGGGAGGGTATATTCACTGTTCCGGTGTGTGATGTTGGCGCTGCTGTCGACTTCGAATACCAGGACAAGGAATACATCTTGCAGCCGTATGGCCATGATAGCCGTCCTGTTTGGTGTGGTCCTATTTGCAGTGGTGATGCTCAGAAGACGAAGGACTTTATTAGTGCTGCTAATATGGATGGGTTTGAGAGTCCTAAGCACTTGTGTAGTGAGGATCCGGGATATTGATATTAAGTATGTTTCTTCGTACTTGCACTTGGGTGGACGTTGTTTTGGTGTCTTTATCTTCCTCTTCGTGTCTTGTTCTGGACTTGACATTTAACTTACATTTACTCTTTCTACTCAACTGAGAGCTTTGTCTCAAGATCATGTATTAAAGAAAGTAAGGTCTGCGCTACATCGTATGAGCAGAGAAGATCCGCGTAGCCAAAACCGAAGAGAATGTCATCAATCATCAAGTCATCCAAACCCCCAAACGAAACACAACCGACGCCAAACTCTTCTGAGGGGGATGTGAAAAAGCAACAGCGCCAAAGTCGCAAATTTAAATCCAAAATGAGAAAGCAATCTCAAAAATTCTTAAAACAAGGGAGAAGAAAAGTCTCATACTTCGTCGATCACGACGATGCGTTCCACGACCCAATCCACAAAAGCCTGACCCTCAAGTTTCCACCGACCATGACACCACACATCAATAAGCCAGTAATCCCAAGGCTTCCTGGACATCCCAAACTGCATGTCCCACATCGAAGTCGAGGCACGACGGTTAGCGTGACCATCTGCTCCAGCCGAAAGATCCTGGTTGATATTACGGAATCCAACAGCGGAAGCCGTGGCATTGTCCGTGCTAACTCCCTGACGAATCCGCCATTCCCGCTCGGCTTTCTCGCCTGCGCGGCGGGCGACGGCTTCTTCGTCTTCGGCTTGGTAGAGATTACATTTGGTGCATTCGGTACAGCGGGACCCGGGGTTAATCCGGAAGTGTTCGCAAAAGTGCTGGTAGCCTTCAGGTTCTTCGAACTCGTCATCATCTGAGATGTTGCCGCCTTGCTCGTCGTCAAAGGGGTTGGGGTTATCGCCGGGTCCGTCGTAGGCGCCGAGACCACGTGGATGCTGGGCGTTTTCACGTCCGGGTATGGACTGCCGGAGAGGTGGGCCTAATGCTTTGCGGCAGAGGTAGCACATGGAATAACCACAGACGCAGGTCAGCTTGTTGCAACCTGAGGATTTGACGAAGGAGAGGCAGCAGCGGGGACAAGTGCGTTTTACGGCGGCGGTGCGAGCAGCCTCGACGGTGGCGCGTAAGTCTAGAAGCAGAGGCTCGTGACAGACGTGTGGATCTCGCCATGGTTTTTGGCAAGCCATGCAGCTAATGCGCAGACAAGAGGGGTTGACACAGTTGAATCGTTTGGGGCGCATTTTGAGGCAGAGGTTACGTATAGAATTGCCGAAGACTGTTGTTACGGCAGCAGGGTCCAGAATGAGAAGAATGAGGACGGGTATCAAGAAGAGGGGGACAAGATCAAGGAGAAGGAGGGCCATTAAAATCGTAGGGATGATGCCGCCATCACGGCGGATACGCCAGCAGACACCACGGGATGAAGGGTGATAGACTGGGTCGATTTCGGCATAGGAGCAGAACGGACATCGGATGAGCTTCAACTGAGACTTTAAGAGCGCCTCAGAGAAAAGCCGGTCCTCGAATTTGCGGTACGTTTCCACGCCGGCTGTATCGAGAAGAATGGCCTGTTGGACAACCTGGGGATGAAGACATCCATCGCAGGACCCAACTGATAGCGGCGCAAGACACTTCAAAGTAGAGCGCTCCAAGTCCACAGATTTGCCCCAGCCTTGCCCAAAGAGTGCTTCGTAGACCGTTCGTTGGATGCAGTGGTAGCAAATAATGTGAGTATCGGCCGAACATGTCGCGATCTGCTCGAATGTCACATCGGCAAAGCAACACTCGCATTCGTACAGGGCATCAACGGCGTGAGCCTCTTTCTCATTCAACTCCGAAGCAAACCTAAAGTCCTTGTTCTCCTGCTCTTCGCGCTTCTGCCGTATCAACGGCGCAAGCAGCATCTCATGGAGCTCGGCATCCAGCTCACTGCATCCTGTTTCTCTCAGACCGGGAACCATCTCACCATCTGCTCGACGATGCCAGACCATGAAAGGATGCTCCTCGCGATCTTTCTTTCTCCTAAATGGGAGGAGACTGTTGATAGTTGCACGCCAGGTCCGGCGCGATAGATCCCGAAGCGTCGGCCGTGCCCGAGCATAGCTGTAATTCGCTTCAGCCAGCACGGCGTCGACAATACTCCTGCTTAGACTGTTGAATTCTTTGGTCAAGGCGATCCGCACGGTAGCCTTGTATTCATCAGACCGGAACCGCTCCTCGGGTGGCACGAGACCACGCTGGTCGGCGTCATTCCGAGTAATATCGTCGTCGGGATAGCCACCAGGACCTGTGCGAGCATTTCCATCTGCATCGGCTTCACTGTTCCCCTCGGGGATATTCCACCGCCCAGAAACCCATTTCTTCTTGTTCCTGAGTAGCTCCTCGACGCACACCTGCACCCGACTCTGACCATCAAAGTGCACCAGTAGCTCCCGGAACACTTCAACCTTCACATCAGGAAAGACGCGTACCAGAGTCTCAAGTGCCGTGTTGAGTTCCTCCTGCTCCCGCCTTTGTTCCTCCGTCTCACTGAGCGAGAGCTGGGCGGAGCCGCGGGACCGTGAACTGCCGAAGGGATTATTGCGTAGGGCTTCGAGGGTAATGGAGTGATTTGGAGAAGAGGAAGTCTGGTTTAGAGCAGCGGGTTTCCAGATTCGGCTGGAGGAGGAGCTGGAGGAGGAGGAGGCTGAACTTCGGTGTCGGGACTGAGCGGGTGAGCCGTCAGCGGGGTGTGGGGATGAGGCCGATGATCTGTAGAAGCTGGGGACGGGCAGCGAGAGCACCATGTTGGTATGTGCAGATGCCGCTACATGGTTGAGGGACTTTGTTTGCCCAGGTGAGGTTGGGGGAGAACCTGGGATGCCTGGAGAATGAAGGATTGTTACATAAGACTCCGCTCACATAGCTGCCTGGACGTGTTTATCTGCGTGTTTATGCTATTTTGGTCAATTTCTCTCGACTCTCTATTTCTTTTCAATAAATTATATTCATGTTTTTGACGAGCCACGTTGCTTGCCAAAACTTGAATCTTGTTCCTCTCTCTAGGGATCTTCCCGGCCGCCTCTGCTTGACCTTACGTATGAAGGAATTTGGCTAGTCCCTCGCCTGGAAATGGTATCGTTTATTGTACAATGTATTTTGATAATCTTGTAGGACCCCATATAAAACTGGAAGATGGCCCGGTTAAGACGCAGGTGTTTTCCCGACAAAAGTCGTCCCTCTCCTACCAAAAGTGGAATGCATATTTACCGAATTGACAGACGTAGCAGAAGCTCTATCTCTTCTCCTCGTCCAATTTTCCTTCTATTCTCTTCTTTCCCTCCTCTTTCAATTTTTCATCATCTGCCCGCTTTAGACCAAGCTGTGGCATCAGCCAAGCAGACAAGAAGAAAGCAAGCGCTGCAAGCGATGCACCAACGATGAAGATAATGCGGAAGCCTTTTTGATATGCCGGTGTAAGGACATCACGCACGTGCTGTGCATCTTCGGCAGATAACTTTGAAAGATAATTCTGTGGACTGGATAGGAGGGAACGGGACTGAGTCTCGTCAAGATGGAGGACTGAGATGGACGAGGAGACGATGTTGTTTCTATACTTCTTAGCAAAACAAAAGACAGACTGGACAGGAGACTTACATGATAGTTCCCGCTATAGCAAGGCCAAGTGTGCCACCAAGATTGCGTACAAAGCTGTTCTTGTTAGCGATGAAATGCAAACATTGCAAGTATACTTACTTCCTGAAGGAGGTGACCACAGCCATGTCTCGCCTTTCGACACCAGCCTGGACGGCAATGAGAGCACTATAATGATCAGTCTGCGGCAAATAATTGATTGGGGGCAACATACGGCTGCAGAGTGTTTCCAACTCCAACACCTGTGAGTATACCGTATCCAATCTGCTTTCCTAGTCCCGAGTTCTGATCGAGTGTCGAGAAAAGCCCAAGCCCGGCAGCCCAGATGACCCATCCAAAGAGGATGCATTCTCGATAGCGGCCTACCCAATGTACAATGAGGCCAGAACCGGTACTGCTGACAGCTGTATGCGGTGTTAGCAAGGGAATTGAATGAGGAAAAGAGGTCCATACTTTGCATGAGTGTGATGGGTAGCAGCATTGCCGCAGCCTTCACCGTTGAGTATCCAAACACCAACTGATAGAAGGTGGGAATATAGTAGACTTGAACCAAAAAGTTCCATCCATTGATAAACATAGTCAAACAGGCGCCGTTCACAATCTTGCTCCTGAAAATATGCATTGGAACAAGCGGCGTTGACGTTCCCTTCCACTGCCACGCAACAAAAGCAACAGAGATGACGAATCCAACAACCAAAGTTGCAATAACATGAGCTGAATTCCATGAGTATTCACCACCACCCCAAGTCAAACCAAGAAGAAGGACTGAGGTTCCCCCTAGAGCCAAAAGCGCACCGAAGAAATCGATCGCCTTCAGTTTGACTTTCCAGTCACCAGTAACCTTGCGAAGAGGCATGAAGAATAGAACTGCCAGGGTAGTCAAAGCCGTTAAAGGCAGATTAAGACGGAAGATCCATCGCCATGAGTCTTCCGATATCGAGGCTAGTGCACCGCCGATGACAGGGCCTATGCCGTTGGCAATAGCAACCACGGCACCTAGGATACCTTGATATTTACCTCGTTCACGAAGCGGAACAACATCGCTGACAATCATCTGTGCAACTGTCATAAGACCGCCACCGCCTACTCCAGTGAAAGCACGGAAGACGATCAATTGTGTGGCAGTTTGAGCAAGAGAGGCTGCTAGTGACCCGAAAAAGAAGATGGCCAGACCGACGAAGAGAACCAGCTTGCGAGACCAGATGTCAGAAAGTTTGCCATATAATAACTGGAAACATGTTGATGTTCTGCAAGAGTGTCAGTGTGGGCAAGCATCGACAACCGTGGGAGAGCATACACGAAATAACCGCCCGATATCCACGAAGTTTGATCACTGGCCCCCAATGCATTTCCAATAATAGACAAACTGGCCGCCAGAGTTGTCTGATCCATCAAAGCCAGTAAATCGACCGTGGAACATGCCAGGAAGATCTGGGGCGGCATTAGCTTAGTGGCCATATTGCTTCTGGGCACACTAACCGTGATGATGGTGCGCTTAGGAACATAATTAGTTTGCTCATTGAATTCAACATTGGCTCCGTTCTTCTCAACCGCGGCATCCGCCTTGGGCGTAGATTGCCCTGAGTTGTTTGCAAGTACCCCTGCCATTGCGAGTAGAATGTGAAGGGATGGTGAACAGACTCCCTTTCCGAGGAACGCAGGACAAATAAAACAGAAGAAACAGAAGAAACAAGGGATCTAAGCTAATTCAGCCAAATCAATCTAATCTCAGCTTCGCAATTCCCGAAGGATCGGTTGAATCCGACCGATCGACAAAGCGAGCACCTTGACAGAAGATCTGCAGAAATTAGGGTTGGCAAACCTTCTCAAACGCTCTCAAGGTACCCGCCCCTTTCTATACTCGCGTGAATATCGAATCGGATATTTTCAATCAGCTAACCATTATTGATGCCAAGCAAAGCACATGTGAGAATGAATTTGCTTCCCTCTGAGGACCTTGCCAAATGCCAGTCTCTACATACAAAGATTCGAATAATCACAGGTTCTAGAACATTGCCGAGTAAGACGTCTCAAATACCAAAGGAAAACATGACGCAGCTCTGTTGATCATTCCGTTTTCAATTTGATATCCAATTCCCGTGAAGAGAGCAGAAACAGGGTCCGATCTACAATTGGCCGTAATGACATCCACGAGCTTGCTCCACGCGGTTTACTTGTTCCTAGTCTCAAATTTCCGGCGCATGCAGCTTCCATGTCTGACTGGCTCCGAAAGTTATGCCCCTCATTTCTGAGTCGTGTGGCAGCACTTTCACGAGCTGTGGAGCGACTAATCTCAGTCTACCTCTCGGACGCCAAGAAAGACGCAACAGGAAGAGGGGCAAATGATAGCCATTGTAGCACTATAACTTCCCTGAGAGACCCGTCATTTTACTTCGATGTTCGTTCAGATCACAAAAGTTGAAAGTTGCAACAACTTAGCCACTTCTTCTGCAAACATGACCAACATCAATGAGTGCAATACCTATTTTGGTCCTGACTCCTTGAAGAAATACTTCGACCCTGACTCACAGCCTCCCCTACCTCTTGTAGAGCTGCCGCCTCATCTGAACCCTTACTATGAAGATGGGGTGCGGATATATGCCAAGATGATGACCATGCATCCAGCAAACAACGTCAAAGCAATGCCAGGTATGAAAAGCTATGACGTTCACTGGGATATCTGCTGACACGCAACAAGCAATGAACATGCTTGAAACCAGCGTGGTACCGGGCGAGACCGAACGAATCATCGAGTACAGCTCCGGATCAACAGTCATTTCGATGTCGATGGTTGCCCGTGTCATGCATGGAGTGAATGATACCCGGGCGTTCCTGAGCAACAAGACAAGTGATGCAAAGTTAAAGCTGATGCAGTTCTTTGGCCTGGATATTACATTGTTTGGTGGTCCATCTCAGCCAGAGCCGATTGACGAGAGAGGCGGCATTCAAAGCGCCCGGAGACAGGCTATGGAGTCTGACAAGATTGTCAACCCGAACCAATATGAGAACAGCAACAACTGGCAGTCTCATATCCGGTGGACTGGTCCTCAGATCTTCAAGCAGCTGCCTGAGATTAATGTTCTTTGTGCTGGCATGGGTACGTCAGGTACTATGACCGGACTGGGTACTTATTTCAAAGGAGTTAAACCGTCTGTCCACAGACTTGGAGTCTGTACAGCACCTGGTGATCGGGTACCTGGTCCCAGGTCATACGCCCTGATGCGCCCTGTCGAATTTCCTTGGAAAGAGGCTGTGGATACCATTGAGGAAGTTGGATCCTTGGAGTCATATACTCTGTCCCTGAACCTCTGTCGAGAAGGACTGGTCTGCGGCCCATCATCTGGGTTCAATCTTCAAGGGCTGTTCCAGACTCTGGAGAAGCGCAAGGCCGAGGGAACCCTGTCTGAGCTTTCAGGTCCAGATGGAAAAACCCACTGCGTCTTCCTCTGCTGCGACCTGCCATACCAGTACATCGGCGAGTATTTCCAAAAGCTAGGTGACGAGCAATTCCACCCAATCCGGAATGAGGTAAATACCAACTCCATGACGTGTTTGCGTTATTGTTTCCACAAAAGCTAATTTAACCTCCAGCGCCTGACAAAGGTCGATTTGCACCGTTACGATGAGAGCTGGGAGCGGGACGCACTGGAGGTCTTACCGCAATTCTATGGATCACCACGAACCCTCGCCCAATGCCAGCTGAGCGAGATAGTACTGAAGACCCAAAATCGGGTTCTGGACCTGCGTAAACCCCTCGACTTCTATGCATGGCACCTCCCCGGTTCGATGAACCTGCCATTGTCCAGCGTCGGGCCTCACACTCCATCACCGTTTTCAGATCCGGGGGTGCTGGAGGCGCAATGGGTGGAGCTGGAGAAGATCTTCACAGATGACGTCTTGGTCTCAGATCTGGGTAGACATCACATTCTCGTAGTCTGCTACGATGGGGACTCGGCACGCGTGGCTACCAGCGTGCTTCGGGCCAAGGGTGTCGAAGCGGACAGCGTGCGTGGAGGCCACCGTGCGCTGAAGATGTACGGCATCGGGAATGAGAGTCCGGTCGCTGCCAAGGAGCCGCTTGGGGCTACTATTTCCGTCGCGCCGGTGCCCCTTGAGTAGACAACGCAATCGGAATGTAGGGTTGGATCTGCCACGCGACGCGCTAGTCCCGATGCGGTGTATATACTGCTTCCCCTTTATTTCTTTTTTATTCTTCCTTTTTTTTTTTTGTCTTCTGCCATGTTTCGATTGCTTCATCGACTCGTTTTATTATTTGGCGCATACTACCCTATGACTCTTCCAATTTAAAAGTTATTCCTTGGACCTCTTTCCCCTCACTACGTTAGAGAGTCCTGGTGGCTCGAGCCCGGGGTCTCCGGAGTCCGGATGCATACTCGTATATGCGCTGAATAGCTCGGATTCGAGCAGAAAAGAGAATATTGCAGATTCGAAACAAGAAGTAATATGCGAAAGATCAGCGTAGTGACATGAATCTGCCTACGAATCAGGGACGGCGGATTTCATGTGCGGTAAGACCGCCTTGTTGCGCAAATGTGCTCTAGTTCAACCTCAGTCTATAGTGGGACCAACAACCAAATGATGATTACAGCCCCGTCTCTCCAGGAAATATGCTCAATTGTGAGCAGATCTCCCGGGGTGATCGGCGGGGCCTGGGAATGTCTAAACACCCTTGAATCCTTGATAGAACACAATTCCCGTTTTCGGTTCCGCAACCATCCACTGAGATGGCCGTTCCAAAGCTACTAACGTCCCCTTTTCATATTAAAATTTGACTTCCTCTTCTCAATGGTTGCAAGTTCTCCTCGATCACAAGATGATGGACATGGAGATGTCCGGGGCCCCCTGGCTAGATCAGCCGGTGATGCTGCACTCATCTCGTGCAGACAAATGCAAGCTGACAGACGCTCAATGCCGCTATCGCAATTATAGTTGGCGTTACTGGTATGCCCCTTTACCACTCGGAAATTATATGCATGTGCTCATTGAAGATCTTTAGGTATCAAGCCGATCATGTCTATGCGCTAAACACGGTGTACTTCATGTGTGCTGTGATTGGTGTGTTTGTGATTTCCAATCTACTTGTTAGATTTGCCCCGGATTGCGTGAAGCGAACAAGACCATGGCGTATGTTCACTTCAGTCTCGCGATACCTTTCTTATCGCGGATTGCGATCCCGCACGATGCGGTATTTGTCGCCGGCATTGGGCGTGGTGGTTTTGGGCGCGGTGGGCGCTATTTTCTTCTTCGGTAGGTTTATATGGAGTTATGGGATACATGAGGAAGCTAACTGACGATCATAGCAATGACACTTGGCCCAAAACCCTACTACTGGCCGACAGACGCCTCATATGGAGGTAGTCCACCCCTTGCAACTCGGGCAGGCTGGATGGCCCTTGGACTGTTGCCATTTGTGCTGTGGGTTATATTTGGAAGCCGCTTAAAATTCATTCGCTGACTTTACATCAGTGCCCTGAGCACAAAAGCCAATATGATTTCAGCCTTGATTGGTATTCCGCATGAGAAACTCCAAGTTTTCCACCATTGGACCAGTTATACGATGTTCGTTTTAGCCTTGGTTCACACGTTTCCTTTTATCATCTATGATATTGGAAAGGGGGAGATGGTCAAGCAATGGAAGACAAGCGTGGCCTACTGGACAGGCGTTGCTGCTCTTATCTCGCAGGCATATCTGACCCTCATGTCACTGCCCTTCATTCGGTGAGATACATTTGATACGTGAGGAAAGAAAAGAGTCTGACACGTTCCAGGAATCGATTTTATGAATTCTTCAAGGCCACCCATATCTTTGTGGCTGTGGTCTTTGTCGTATTCTTCTTCATTCACTGCGATTTCCGACTTTCTTCCTGGTATGATCAATTAAACGATTCCTTGATCAAGTTGTATTGACATGTTACAGGGACTACTTCATTGCTTCCGGTGCGATTTATATGGCCAGCCTGATTGCAGGACATGCCCGAACCTACTTGAAGCACGGTCTCCACAACGCCAGTCTCGAGCTCTTGCCATGTGGTCTCGTCAAAGTCTCCGTTCCATCAACTATGAAATGGACACCTGGCCAACATGTATTCGTGCGATTCCTGACTTCAGATCTGCACTTACTCACTGCCCACCCATTCACTATCTCTTCCGCATGTCGCACACCCAATGAATCCGGCAAACCCTCAGAACTTGTCTTCTACATCAAGCCCCGTGGCGGAGTGACGGGACGCTTGAGATCGATGGCAGCAAAGAGTCCAGGCTGCACAAAGAAGATCCTTATAGAAGGTCCCTACGGCGGAGTCAGTGAACCTCACATGGCCCAATTCGACAGTATTCTAGTCATCGCGGGCGGCTCGGGAGGCGGGTTCTCCCTTGCCATGGTAGACGAAGCACTCCGTCTCACGGGCATGGCACCATCAGCCAACGAGAAAGACAGAAGTCACAGCCGAAATCTCCAAGTCGTATTCTCAACTCGCGACCACACCATGGCGGACTGGTACATTGAAGAAATCGAGTCTCGGATTTCGCAATCGACGATGCTATCAACAGACTCGGACAACCGTTTCGAAACTTCGGTTTCTGTCCACGTCACAGCTCAACGCAACTCTGGATTTTCTTCATCTTCGGAATCTGACGATGTCAACGGCACAGGTGGCAAGGTGCCTCCAACCGAGGTAACGACTACAGGAAGTTTCAGTCTGAACGTCCACCGTTATGCACGACCCGATCTGTCTGGCTCGGTTGCACGCACTGTAGCTATGGCTCATGTTCAAGGGACGCATGTGCAGAAGAAACAACGTGTTGGGGTTTTGGTTTGTGGCCCTGCGTCAATGCTGCATGATACCCGGAACGCAGCAGCTGTTGCGCAGGGCCGTGTGTTTGGTGGTGAGGTTGAGGAGTTGTATTTGCACTCCGAGCCCTTTGTGTAAGATTTCATTGGTCATGATCTTGAGATGATTTACTGACTGGCTTTTATAGGTGGTAAATGGGAGTTCTTCGGGTGCAGATACGTAGGCTGGATTGATATGATAAGAATACCCGGCCGGCTTTTGGCTGACGAAGTCTGTATCTCCCCATTCGCTACTAATTCCCTGGCATGCGTGAGTGTTGTAACTTGGGCCAGGGTAGCATGGTTCGGGAGGGATTCAGTCTGGACGAGATTTCCATGAACCGATGACGGGGCCAGCCCATTCAAAGACAAGTCTTCCTTGTCGGGTGATCATTCCTCAACGAAGACCGAGAAAGAAGAATCGCGGATTTGTGCGTGAATATGCACCTGTTCTTGCCGACTTTGGCATTAGCCAAGACCTTTTTTCTGCGATTTTTGGAGAATCTAGACAAGGCAAATGAGGTTCGTTCCGTTATCTGTTCTCAAAGTCCACACTTACAGCAGCTAACAACTCCTTTAGGCCTCGAAGTGGATCGAAGTAGTGTTTGTCGCTGCAGGGATTGTAAGCAACATCCCAACTCCAGCGGCTATAGCAGTCGGAATCGTGGTGCAGGTTATTGCAGACACAACTCGCGAACTACAAATGCGACTCCGGGAGAACAAGGACACTTTCCTCGACCAGGTCAATCAGCAGCTGTTGATACCACGCAGAATCTATGCTATGATAGTGGTGTTCAAACATAAACTCCCCGGTCAACAGCAGGGTCTTCTGGGCAAGCTATCTAGCTCCATCGGACAGGCCTTCTTTTCGAAGGAGAAGCTGACTCAATCAGACCGTTGTAGAGTACAGCAATTCCGTTATAACCAAGCCAAAGTTTAAACAAGGTCTTGATTCTGTCAGACTGGTCAGTGGCAAGACGCACCAAGAGCAGGAGTTGTCTGATGCGGCGGCGTTGGTGTATCCAGATTTAGACCGGGTGGCAGCACAGGCAGTCAGAAGTGAGGGAGATATGGGAACGACATCCGGTATAAATGGACTTCATGAGAAGTTCCAGGCTGCTGGGGAATTGGTCAGTGATTATATGAATAGAACAGCGCAAGTTATATACCTGAGTCGTGCATTCGTATATGACGGTGATGGTGCTAACAATAAAACAGGAGACCGAGCATCCTGGCTCTTCTCTCGCGCTATCTGCATCTGCTGAGAATCGTGCCCCGTTGAAGTCACTCCTGGACGATCCCTATCACCCAGCAAACAGCGGTCACTGATATCACTGCTTACCGGTGGTCATTTTCCTGTGCCGGGAATTAACAAGATGCTCGCTTCGAAGAGGCAGCATGTGGGAATGCCGAGGTCGCTCTTCTGGACATGCACAGAAGGCAGAGACTGGCGTGCGTATGATCAAGAAGCTTATGCAGAAAGACGTGCTGTGTCTTATGGTGGTCAATCTCCCTAGCCAGGAAGAGACACGGGAGTCTGTAGCTCAACTTGAGCATATGATGGAGCAAGCTAGGGATGGCTCTTACTGATGTTCCAATAGAAAAGAGCCATCTATCCATGGAGTCCTGGAAGTGTAGGGTGTATGTACAAACATGTGACCGATGAGAACAAACAAGCCAAATAGTTTAAATGATTTAAAGTTTACTCGACGCGTCTTCAAACCATCAAGACGTGTTTTTACATCAGCAACTGAATTTCCTCCCTCCCAATAATTGGAAAACGTCGCGAAATTGCCACGTCGGCCTAATTAGGAGATCCGGGGTAGCAAACAACTCAAATAGTTCAAGATCTAATCAATCCATCTTGATCTAATCTTGACGCGCCTTCTTTAAGACTGCTGGGCTCTTCCCTCCCAAAAGTTCGCAAAACATCCACAATTACTACGTTGGCCCAATTAGGAAATCCGGGATACCCAACTTCCTAACCGGGAGCCAATTGATCCTCTACATCCATTGCTTTCCCTATGGCTCTGTATATTGGAGCGAGATTCGTGAGGTGTTCTCTACTGTGAGCGGTATTCTTTTTTCTAATTGAATGTTTCTTTTTCTGAAGCTTTGGTTCATTCCTTTTCCCTGGGTATATCATCACACCGGATGCTTTGAGGCCTCTGGGGGGACACGGTGGTATCGAAGCCATTGACGCGTTCTTGCATCCGAGACCTTGAAAGTTAACAGCTGCAAGCTAAGTCTGTGGGCTATGGTACTCACCTTCACAGCTGCACATGCCAGACTTACCGTCTAAACGAGGGCTCCGAGGCATAGGTCTGTCGACCAGTCGGTTGGACCGGGGCTGGATGTGTGGACGTGGATGGGGACGCGGCCTAGTGTTGGAACCAGCAGCTGGCTTTGCTGGCTTCATTTTGGGTTTATAAAGGAACCCAAGGGCAAGACACATGTTGTTTATTGGTATCTTTGTCTGGGAATTTGGCTGTAGAATGAATATTTGTAGTAGTTATACTGACAGAACTGTCTGTGTCACTCAAATATAATACCATCGGATTTTCTACCTTCTTTCCTTTATATCCTCGATTCCTTGGAGACAATTTCAGGTATAGTTTGTGCCCCAAACCTAATTAGGACAATATAGATGCCAAGAAACCAATGTAACTCAATATCAGCCACCCAGTTTTGGAGCTTTCTCGGATCTTTGTTGGTCTTTGTCGGTACACTTTCGTGGGACTCTCAATATTCCTTCACGAAATAGTCACTATTATTAGTGATTTGGGCAGATGAAGAAGAAAGTGCGGAACCAGGTGAAGTACAGTCCAATCCAAAGTTGGGGATGTCGGTACGTGAGAATTGATCTTGTAAGGTCTCTAATTCCGGAGTAATTGCAATTCAGATAGATCTCATTGATCTCATTATGAAAATAAAACAAGGGAAAGAAACACTGGTAGTATATACAAACAAGAAGCAGCAATCTGTTCCAAAAGATCCGGCTCGCATGCCAACAGGGGATATCGCTTCAACCAAAGATTTTGTACTCTACAGCTTAGCCTTGGCGCCCTCCAGGAGCTCGGCACCAGCGCCGGTGATGGCGGGCTTGCCGGTCTCAACGACGGTGGTCTGGAAGAGGACGGTGTTGCCCTCCTTCCACATCTCAGTCTTGAGGGTTTGACCGGGCAGAACAACACCAGCGAAGCGAACCTTGAGGTTCTTGTAGGCACCGAACTTGGAGAAGACGTGCTTGCCGGACACACCGAGAGAGCACAAACCGTGCAGGATGGGGGTCTTGAAGCCGCCGACCTTGCTAAACTCGGGGTCGATGTGGAGGGGGTTACGGTCGCCGTTCAGGCGGTACAGAGCAGCCTGGTCCTCGGAGGTCTTCTCCTCAATCACGGCATCGGGCTGGCGCTGAGGCGCCTTGTACGCAGCAGTGGCAGCCTTGGCGCGGGGAGCGGTGGGCTTGGGAGAGCCACCGAAGCCACCACTGCCGCGGACAAAGACGGTAGACTCGTTGTAGAACAGGTCCTCGCCGGTCTTAGCATCCTTGGTGGTGAAGCCAGCCACAACGATGGCAGCGTTGCCCTTGTCGACAACGTCGATGAGCTTGGGGTAGGTCAAGGTCTTGGCGGTGGTCGGGATGGGGAACTTGCGGACCTCCATGTACTGCTCGCCGTGCAGCAGCATCATGGGGGAGAAGTTCTTGACAATGTCGTCCATGTTCCAGGGAGTAGCAGTGTTGAACCAAGGAACGACACCGTAGGAGGGAAGAGCCTGGAAGTGATCGTTGTTCTCGTAAACCAGGGGTAAGTCAGTGCGCTTGGCACCCAAGCTGAGGTTGTAGAGGATCACATCGCGGTCCTCGTAGTCGAAGGCAGTACCCTCGGTGGACAGAGCCTTGGCCTTCTCAATGTTCTTGAGGATGTCGCTCTCGCCGGATGCATCACCGTGCACACGGTTGGACATGTTAGCCATGATCTTCTCGGTGCCAGCCTGGCCATCCTCGGGGTGGTCAGCGCGGCCATCCTCAAAGTTGGTGATCTGCTTCCAGTTGCGAAGAACCTCCTCGGGGGTCAGCTTGACGTCCACGGGGAATCCGTGACCGCCGGAGCGCTGCCAGCGGGTGCGGCCGAACCAACCGCTACCGCACTCAAACAGACCCTTGGTCGAGGGCTCAGGAGCCATGTCAGAGCACAGCAGGACAACAAGTGGAGCAACGTAGTCAGGCTTGAAGGCCTGCACCATTTCCTCGGGCATGATAGTACGGGTCATGTTAGTACCAGCGTTAGGAGCAATGGTGTTGACCTTGATGTTGTACTTAGCACCCTCCATAGCGAGAGTGCGGGAGAGACCGAGGATACCAAGCTTGGCCGCAGCGTAGTTGGCTTGGCCGAAGTTGCCGTAGATACCGCTGGTGCTAGCAGTGTTGACCACACGACCGTACTTCTGCTTGAGGAAGTAGGGCCAGGCGGCCTTGGTCACCTTGTAGGTACCACGAAGGTGGACATTGATAACAGAGTTCCACAAGTTGTCGTCCATGTTGGTGAAAGCCTTGTCGCGCAGGATACCGGCGTTGTTAACCAGGATATCAATGCGACCAAAGGCATCGATGGCACTCTTGACAACAGCGTCACCATCTTCGCAGTTGGCCTTGTTGCCAACGGCCTTACCGCCAAGAGCCTTGATCTCCTGGACGACAGGCTCGGGGTCGACGAGATCGTTGACAACGACGGAGGCACCGAGCTTGGCGAACTGCAAGCAGTATGCGCGGCCGAGACCCGCACCACCACCAGTGACCAGGGCAACACGGCCCTTGAAGTCGGGCTCCTCGCCAGCAGGAGCGCTGGGCATCTTCAGGCCCTCCTCCAGGAAGCTCATGAAGTCGGCAGGGCCAGTGGGGTATTCGGGCTTAGAGAAATCATTGACATCGTTCCACTTGCGTGCGATGGCACCAGGGGTCAGGGAGTCATCGGTCTTGAGCAGAGCACCCTTTGCTCGCTCCCAGCGGAGCTTGGCAACGTGTCCACCACCGACTTCGTAGATACCACCGGTCTCGGTGGTGTTAGATGAGTGTACTAGGGCAGCCACTAGAGGGACAACCCAGTCGGGCTTAAGGTTCTCGAGGACATCGGGGGGCATGACAGTCGCGGTCATACGGCTGGCAGCTAGTTCAAAGTTAGCTTTCCAGTTTTTAGTTAGAGCTTAGACAATCAACTTACCGATGGGAGCAATAACGTTGGCAATAATGTTGTACTTGGCACCCTCCTTAGCCAGGGTCTCAGTGAAACCAACCTGTCCGAGCTTGGCAGCGGAGTAGTTGGCCTGGCCGAAACTACCAAAGAGACCAGCAGCCGAGGCAGTGTTGATGACACGGCCGAACTTCTGCTTCCGGAAGTGAGGCCATGCGGCTCTTGCGCACTAATAGAGCATCAGTTTCGGTCACATGAGCAGTATTTTATATCCACGGATTCTCACCTTGTATGCACCGTAGGTGTGAACTCGGTTGATCAGATCCCAGTCGGCATCCTTCATGTTCTTGAAGCTAATGTCGCGCAGGATACCAGCATTGTTGAGGAGGATATCGATACGGCCGAAGTTCTTAATAGCGGTCTCGATGATGGCTTCGCCGTTCTCGACACTGTCGTAGTTGGCGACCGCCTTGCCGCCGGCGGCCCGGATCTCTTCGACGACATCATCTGCGGCCTATGTACCGTCAGTCCCTGTCGGTGCAGCTGGAGGGAGCTAGACATACCTTGCCTGACTTGCCCTCACCCTTGTGAGAGCCGCCGAGGTCGTTGACGACGACATTTGCACCCCTTGAGGCGAAGAAGAGAGCATATGCCTTCCCCAGACCACCACCGGCACCGGTGACGACCACCGTTTGGTTATCAAATCGTAGCTCGGACATGATGTGTGTGTTGTCCGAATATGTTGGAGAATATAGAACCAAGAAAAGAAGGGGAAAAGCTGGAGAAGAGGAGGAGGTTAAAAGCGCACTTGAGCAAGCTCGGCTGGTTTGGACCTCGGCCCATACCGTAACGAGAGGCGTATTGTTACATGGCAGATTACCACATTCACATGCCGACGTACAGAGGTTATGCAATACAATTGTGATATACAAATATACAGATGCAGAGTTATCTAGTGATTTATGATGTAACTACGGAGTAACATTAGACTGCAATAGAGTAAACAGCCTGGAGTACTTGCGTCCGTATACTTACCTAGGTAGTAAGTACAGGACAATACTTTGACTAAGCATTCACTTTCCACCGAAATAGGGGGATCTACAGAGTGTGGATGTAAAATCTATTTTACTCTACTCTGTACTATAACTTAACTCACAGAATTACTACTTGTATACTGGAGGTCAAACTGTTTCACGGGTCCGGGTACTATAGAGAAGCAGGCATGTGACGACCGACGTCATTGCCATGTGCCCTCATAGGTCTGACAATGATGTACAAGCTAAGTGTATAAGTCAAGTATATCTACAGCTCCAGCCTTATATACTTTATATACTCACTCTTATATATATTTATATATTCAATGGATAAAAGTAGCGGCTAAACTGTACCCCGCGCACCCCAGATTCCTCACTCGGCCGATCGGGGGAGAGTTCCCGCATACCGTAGCCGATACAAAGACCAGCCATGAAAGCCAGTCGGTAGTTAAACCATTCCAAAATGCCTGAAATCATAGACGACAAGTCGCAGTACTGCATCCCCTTCCTCCTCGAACGCCTGCGCGTCCACACCGAGCGACACCGCGGCAAGTCTACCCCGCCATTCTTCATAGGTCTCAATGGCGTGCAGGGTGCCGGCAAGACTGTGTTGGTAAGTCGGTCCGGTCGGTTTTTACGCCTCGGGATTTCTGTTTAGGTCCCTCGGCCAAAAAAAAGCTCTACCTAGTCGGTTCTAACCTCATCTGCAGGTGTCCGCTCTCAACGACACTCTCCGTTCAGCGCCGTATTCTCTCTCCGTCGTGACGTTGTCGTTGGACGATATCTACCTCACGCACGCCGATCAGGTTGCTCTGGCCCAGGCACATCCTACCAACCCGCTTTTGCAGCATCGCGGTCAGCCCTCTACTCACGACCTTGCGTTGGGTGAGGAGGTCTTTGCTTCACTGGCTGCTGAGCAGCCTACTGCTATCCCGCAGTACGATAAGTCTGCTTTCGAAGGCCAGGGTGATCGTGTGCCCAAGGTACAATGGAAAGTGGTCAATGAAGAAGGTCAGGATAAAGTAAAGGTCGTGATCTTCGAGGGTTGGTGTGTCGGATTCCGGGGGTGGGATGACCAAACCCTTCGCACGAAATGGGAGGCGGCTGTGCGTCAAAAGGAGTCTGGTGATTATAATGGGAGGTTGGGTCATGTCAAGCTTGAAGATGTAAAAGCTGTCAATGATGCCTTGAAGAAATATGATATCTTGACAGAGTGGGTTTTCTCAATTAGAGGTTGCGCGATTGAAAAATTGCTAACATGTTTCATCAACAGCAAGTTGGATGCATTGATTCATATGTATGTGCCATCTGCTTAGTTTTGATTCTCGAATACTGACATTCTCCAGTGACGCCGAAGACCCCCGCTTCGTTTACGAGTGGCGCCAGGAACAGGAGCGCACTCTTCGTGCTACCAAAGGTACTGGAATGACTGTGGAACAAGTCAACCACTTTGTGGACGGCTGTATGTATAAACTCTTGGAGCCGATTGAGCATTGGCAAGTACATGGAATTATATTAACACGCATAGATTATCCATCCTATGAACTCTTCACCGAGACCCTCCGTGAAGGCGCGTTCAAGCCTGCTTCGCATATTTCTACGTCGGGCTCTGATTGGCAGGGTAGACAGCTTCGTCTCGTGGTCAATCGGAACAGGAGAGTGCAAGAGGTTATCAAGATTTGATCCGGACTGATTTAGAAGACAAAATATCTTAAGTTGAACATTGCGTATATAGGAACGAAGTTGTGTACATATACTCCGTACAGCTGAAAATATATATCAAAATTTCTATAATATTTTTTTGAGCACCTGGAGCATTCAGTGGGAGTCAATAGCTGTATTTACTCAGCATATATATCAAAACAAAAGCACACATCTTGGTCTTGAATGCGCAGCCATGGAAGCGACCAACTTGTACATGTATAACCGTACCAGCGTTAGGTGGAACTCGGACCTCGGGACAAATTCTGGCCTTAGAAAGACAAAAGGACGGATCAGAGAATGCCCAGGTGACACTAATGAAAAATGTGCCTATGCTGGCTGCAGCATATCTACTACAATATTACAAACTATTGTTGGAAGGTCGTTGACCATGCAATTGGGTTGCTTGAAGCATTAAATTGATCGGAAAACCAGACCATCGTATCGCTAAAATTGACCAGAGGATATTAAACAGCCCGTGCAAAAAACAACCCAAGACAGTAAAGTCGTAAAATTTTGTGAAAGTTTTTGTGGCGGTGCAGTCAAGAGAGTGCCCATACCAAAACCCCTCATGAGGAAACTCAATCTAGTTCATCTGGCGGATGAGAGCGTTGATGTTGTCCTCACGGTTACCGGTGTCACCACCCTCGATGTAGTGCTTGAACTTGCGGGCGCGGAAGCCACCGTTGGGGTTGGACAGCTTGAAGGGCCAGAGGAAGTTGTTAGCTTGCTTGAAGTTGGGGCCAACGGTGTAGATCTCGTGGATCAGATCCTCCATACAGACAATGCCGTACTTGCCGAGGTGCTCCTCGATGATCTGGTTGTCGGTGAGGGGAGTGCGCTGCTTGTCGACCTTTCCGTAACCACGCTTGTAGAGGAGCTCACGGACGGACTTCAGGTTGGGGTAACCGTAGGCAATGTAGGGGTTGACGATGGTCAACATCTCCTGGGTAGCCTTGGTGAGACGGATGAAGGTACCGCTGTTGATCTGGAGCAGACGGAGCAGCTGGAGGATCTTGCGGGGCTTGGGAGCGATCTTGTTGATACCCTTGATACGGACAACGAAGACCAGCTTGGGCTCATCCTCAACGTAGAAGTTACCCTCCTGGCGGGCAACACGGTTGAGGCGGATCTTCTCGCGCTCAGCGTTGCGGTACTCCTGGACGTAGGACTCGGCGCGCTTGAAGATAACACCACGCTTCTCCTTGTTGGCCTATGAAAATCTCAGTTAGTTTTGAGTTTTCAAAATCTTGGGTGTGAAAATTTCCAAGTGGCATGAACAAAGTGTCAGACCCGAAAGATGGTTAACAGACGACAGCATCGACCTATTGGTAGTTTGGTCTAGTCGTGTGAATGGTATTTATGCATCATAATGAACAAGGGGAGAGAAGGGGTATGGAGTAACAGGGGAGGATAAACAAACCTTCTTGACCTTCTCGGCCTCAGCACGGCGCTCAGCGCGGGCAGCCTCCTGGGACTTGCGCTTCTTCAGAAGGGTCTCGGGAACGAGGACCTGGTTCTGGGTGGGGACGGAGCTGTATTACACATGTTAGAACAGTCTGTTCAAAGGAACAAAACCGAGACAATTCGCCGAGTGAAAGAATTGCAGCATATAGCGCCACATTCTCAACTGAAGGCAAAAAAAAAAAACTCGACGAAATGTCTTTGATCAGTGAGGGCCATTGCAGTGTGGCTGGTTGATAGCGGCCAAATACTAGTTGCACATTTTCAGCGCAGTGTTCTTGTAGCCAACCACCCACATTCTGCAAATGATGCCTTCATCCGACAAAACCCCGAACAATGTCAGGAAAAAGTGTTGACGCTCTTCGAATCAGAAGCAGGATGCTGTTACCGCATCAGAACAACTGAGACGATAGCTCACAACAATATTTTTGGAGGAGAAGGCGCAAAGCGCTTTCAACCTCAAGACTCCATCACCCTCGTTCTCCATCCATGTTGTGTTCTGCGAAAGACAAATGTATGCGAGTCACTGGAGTGGAGAGAGAGGGCAGGAAGGATCGAGCTGGTGCCTGGCAGCAATCGTCGAGGTCGACGATGGCTGTAGCATCTCCAGCGAGAAGTGCGACTATAGCTGAAACCTTTCAATCTCGAGGAGATCGAAGCAGTCACAGAAAGTCAGAGGGAATCATACGTAGTAGGGGCCATTTTGAAGGTCCGAGGTCGAGAATCCGGTGGTTGTCGAAGGTTGTCAAAGGAGAAGAAAAAGTTCGCAGACAAGAAGGAAAAGGGAATTCGCTTGTGCGGGTGGAGTCTCCACTAGCCACATATGGTTAGAACCACAAACTTGTTTCATCTAACCCAATGTGGACTAAGCCCTTATCGCTACCCAGATAAGGGCTTCCAAGATGACGCCTAGTTGATGCCTGATGGTGCCTGAATTGGGGTAACCCCAGGGCCAACGTCTAGGATCAAGATCTGTCAACAGAACCTACATCATGTCGCGTCGCGGAGTCGGCCTCGGGGCCTTTGCAAATCGCACTCAAGCAACCCAATCTTATGCTACTCATGGCGCAAACCTACGCTCTACCCATACAGCCTCCCTTCAGACCCAGCTCTCGGTCTTCCAGTCGCTGCTCCATACCTTTGCCCTGGAACATAGCTCCACTATCAAATCCGATCCAACCTTCCGAGCGGAATTCGCACGCATGTGCAATACCATCGGAGTTGATCCTCTCGCCGCAAGCAACATCAAAGGCAAGAATGGTCGCCGTGGGCTGGGCGAGGGAGGTAGCTTCTGGACCCAGATACTGGGAGGGGATATGAATGATTTCTACTTTGAGGTTGCCGTCCGAGTTGTGGAGCTGTGTAGAGAAACAAGGAGTGAAAATGGCGGGCTGATTGGTGTTGAAGAGTGCCGCAAACGAGTGGGGAAGGGCAAGGCGATCGGGAGCGGGCTCGAGGTTTCAGAGTACGAGCTCCATGTGAGGAATTATATATGCTACTGGCTAACCCAAGCGTGTGTTTTGACAGTGACGATATCTTACGTGCAGTCCGGTCCCTTGAGCCTCTAGGCTCTGGGTTTTCCATTGTCAACGTGGGCAGCAAGCAATATATTCGATCCGTCCCAAAAGAGCTCAACACTGACCAAGCAACTGTCCTAGAAGCTATCCAGGTTCTAGGATATGTCAGTGTCTCTATGCTGCGATTAAACCTCAAGTGGGAAAAGGCTCGAGCGCAAACAGTAATCGATGACCTGCTTGCTGACGGTTTAGTCTGGGTGGATGCCCAGGGCCGTGAAAAGGAGTATTGGTCACCTCAGAATCTGCTCGATGATAGCGGGTGAAATATTTTACGCTTTGTCGTACGACAACTTTCCCAGCCACAACCAGACCTACCAGGGGGCTATACGTTCCTTGGACGCACCTCAAGACCTACAAGTAGAGATCTTGCAGCGTTGCAGTATCTTGCCCATGCGAAAGACAATCAGATCATTGTCGGCGGCCTATGCAGGCCAAGCCCGTTTCATCAGATTACAGCGGTTCACGAAACTGCGAGCTTGAATCCTGCATAGAATTTAGAAATATCCATCGGATCTACATAGACGGTCGAATTTGCGCTGAGGTGCTCGGATATTTAGGATGGCAGGGTGCCCGGCATCGAGTCATTGCCAATGGCACTACGACTTGCGGTCAAGAGGAATCAAAAATAAGACGACGCCGGGGTTATGACCAATGTGGAATTAATTGCCTATCGACTTGCATTACCACAAAGAACTACCAATATTTGGAATACTACTTGTGCTATTGGATCATAGTCCGAAATCTTCAGTGGTGGTGAATACACTTGGAACATATCAGGCATATCATGTCAGAAGTCGGAATAAGCACATCATCCGCGGCATGATTGTGTGATATAAACTCCGCTCGGCCGATAGATGTGAACCCTTTTAAGTTCGTCTCTAAAATAAACTTCGAGATCGACTCAAATTCATGCTCCCCAAGAAACCGTCCTGAGCCCGATCAGCACTCGATCCAGACGATCGCAGTCCCGACATAGGGCTACTCGCCATCATCATTGGAAATTATGTGATACAGAATCTGTATGACGGTAAAAAGGAGAAGATTTTCATTTAGATAAAGCTCTTAGATCAATCCTCCTCCGCCATGCTTAGCTCCACTGCTTCCTATTCCTCAATTGACTTCTGCATTGTTATACCACCATCGAGCAACAATGGCCTCTTCAGCCACACAAGTCTCCCTCAACGGGGAAAAGAAAACCGACAACTCGATTGATATCGAACAGCAAAATGTCGGCACTTTGAAAGTCGAGACTCCGAAAACCCTCGGCGCAGGTGTAAGTCTAGTACTTGTCTCCAGTGTGATATTAGATTCTGACTCTTTATTATAGTCTGCCCTTGCCCTTGGTGCATTCGGAACTACTCTTACAACTCTGTCGCTGAGTCTGATGGAGTGGAGAGGCGTCACCACTGCGAATGTCTTTATTGCTAATTTTTTCTTTATTGCGGCATTCGGTTTGGTGGTTACTGCTCAATGGGAATTGTCCATTGGTAACGGATTTGCTTATACTGTATTCAGTGCTTTTGGTGAGTGAACCTATGTCTCTACCCTCGTCAAAATAAGCAGCCATTGATTGATGTTTCAGGCTTGTTCTACGCTGGCTATGGTGCGATCTTGACGCCTGCGTTTGGTGTCGCCCAAGCCTATGGCGGCGACAGTACAGCGGAATATAACAATGCGGTCGGGTTCTTTATGATATTGTGGACGGTCTTCGTTTTCACGTTCTTGATAGCGTCGCTTCCGAGCAACCTTGCGTATATCCTGGTCTTTTTGTTTGTTGATCTTGGTTTTCTTACTGTTGCGGCGAGTTACTTTGCTTTAGCTGATGGCAAATCGGCTTCTGCGACTGCTCTGAAAAAGTCTGGAGGTGTGTTTTGTTTCCTGGCAGGATTGGTGGGCTGGTATATTGTTTTCCATTTGCTGTTGAAGGAGTCTCTACTTGAGCTACCCCTTGGCGATACTTCACGGCTTTTTGGAAAGAAGAAGAAAGCAAACTGAATTGGGAGTTAGAACTTATACTGAGGGTGAGCTATACTACGGTTAATGCATGGATACACACGCATATGTCCAATGCTAAATCGTATAAAATGCGTTGACAGTATTAATGTATAAAGTATCTAGAGCCGATTACTTGCATCATATAAACCAATATGACGGAGTGTTCCAACTTACTGTAGAAGTAGAGAATGCATAAAATGATGCGAGACCAGGGAGAGTGAGACAAAGTGCGGATCTGACGATTTTAAGGTTAAGTTAATGCATAGACTATCACAATTCCGTCCTAAGGAATAAGCTATTATAATCCACTGGCTGATCTTAGAGAAATGATAACGACATATGCTCTCAGGTTGACGAAAAGCGCTCAGATCTAATTTTTGGGCGTTCGTGTTCATTGCGTGATAATCCTGGAGTAGCATGTAATGAATTACTCGAATTACTCGCCCGAGAGATGAGCATAGATATATTGTTTGCTTTCCCTATAGATGGAAGAAACCAATCGATTTTGATATTCTAAATTCCAACTCCAACTATGGCCCCAATCCCCGAGACAAACCCTGCTGTCTATGCGCAGTATCAGACCAAATGGTCCGAGCTTCCAAGCACCGAAGATGCGTGGGTGGCTAGAGCCCAGGAGGTCGCCAAGGTGCTGGCCCAGGACGCTGCTCAGAGAGACCAGGAGAACAGGTCGCCGCGCGCTGAAGTTGCCTTGCTCAAATATTCCGGCCTACTGAAACTTCTCGGTCCTAAGAAGTATGGCGGTGGCGAACAGCCCTGGAGTGTTGGATATAAGGCTATTAGAGAGGTTGCAAAGGCCGATGGGTAAGAATTTTGTGTCTTAATATAGTCCTACGTTAATCTAACAAGGAACTAGATCTATCGGCATGCTGCTTGGTTACCACCTCCTCTGGTCAACCACCGCAAATGTGGTCGGCACACCTGAACAAGCCGATCGGACTCATCAGTTGATCATTACAAACAACTACTTTGTTGGTGGTGCAGTGAACCCCCGCGACAGTGATTTGAAGATCACGGCGGATGGAGACCACATTGTTTTCAGCGGAAACAAGTTCTTCAACACTGGTGGTGTTGTGTCTGACCTGACAGTCCTTGAGGGTGTTCTGGACGGCACTCAGGATCATATATTTGCCCTGGTCAAGACCGACCAACCTGGCATCCAGTTTGCGCACAACTGGCACAATATCGGGTTGCGCCTTACCGAGTCTGGGGGCGTCAAGATCGACAATGTCCGGGCACCGTGGACAGATGCATTAGGATGGGATGCATCGACTAAGCAGCCGCGTGAAGATACCTTGAAGATTGCATTTGCGACCTTACTTCTGCCAACGTAAGTATTCTTATATGCTCTACCCGCCGTCTCAATACTGACTTGCTTTCCAGCATTCAACTCGTCTTCAGCAACTTCTACCTCGGCATTGCTCTCGGCTCATTGGAATTCGCCTCGAAGTATACCACAACCGCAACACGCGCGTGGCCCTTCGGGGGTGACAACAAAGAATCGGCAACAGACGAGTTCTACATCCTGGAACGATATGGCAACTTCTTCGCACACCTACGTGCAGCAGAAGCCCTCGCAGATCGAGCCGGTGATCAGATCTCGGGATTGTATGCTCGTTATTCATCTGATAAGGCTGTTCTCACACCTCGCGAGCGTGGGGAAGTTGCCGAGTGGGTGGCCAGTGTCAAGATTGTCACCACCGATGTTGGACTGCGGGTTACTTCTGGGGTCTTTGAGGTCACTGGATCTCGAGCCACCGCATCGAAGGTCGGCTTGGATCGATTCTGGAGAGATATCAGGGTCCATACCCTTCATGACCCGGTGGCTTATAAGAACCGGGAAGTGGGGCGATATGCGCTGTTGAATGAAGTGCCGGAGCCCAGTTGGTATACCTAGATATTAAAGATGAGGTATAAGGACGCAATGCAATGAATTATGTGTAAACGAAAGAATGAAGATGTAACGTTTAGCTTGGCAGTGTACGGAGCATATAGTAGTAAAGTGGCGGCGATACGAGCGGGCCGATACCGAGAAAAATTTCCCCTCCATTTTCTGTGGGAACGGCGCTTGACATTTGACAGGCCTTTTTTTCTCCAGGATCGTCTCTATACTTTTCTCTCCTACACACCTCAAGTCCTGTCCTGTTCAACCGCCATCATGACGCAAAAGTTCTACGTTACTTATAACCAGGTATGATCCCACATGGAATGGACTGTTTCTTCTGTCGCACAAGGACAGGGAATATACTTTCCCTGCGACAGCGCAGACTGTCCTATCACAGCCTACAAGGCTTTTTGAGGTTAAAATACTAACAAACCACCTCAGGTCCACAAGCTCTGCCAGACATCGGCGGACCAAATTCTCAAGGACTTCCACCCCAACCTTATGATCGCCATCGGCGGTGGTGGTTACGTTCCTGCTCGTATTCTCCGGTATGCAACTCTACACTACACCTGCAGTCTGCGAAAATCCAAATATGCACGCCATATCACACGTGCGACTGCCAGACCACAAGTCCAAGTATGCTAACGCCCACTCTCCAACAGATCCTTCCTCAAGCGCACCGGCGACCCCAACATCCCCATCCAGGCCATCGGTCTCTCCCTCTACGAGGATCTCGGCCGCGGCGATGCCGAGGAGGTCCCTGGTACTAAGGTCACCCGCACTCAATGGCTTGACATGAGCTCTCTAGAGATGGCCAACTTGATCGGCAAGAACATTCTGATTGTTGACGAGGTTGATGATACCCGTACAACCCTTGAGTACGCTGTTCGCGAGCTCCAGAAGGATGTGGAGATTGCTCAGAAGCAGCTTGGTCGTGAGGGCGAGAAGACCAACTTTTTCGTCTTTGTTCTGCACGTATGTGTTTCCCCCCTCCTCCCTCTCTTCCTCTCGAGAGAGTGTTGGGTTGATATTGGTGCTGACAATTGGAATAGAACAAGAACAAGGAGAAGAAGGGTGTGCTGCCCGCTGATATGATGGAGAGTGGTCGTTACCACGCTTCCGTTACCACCGATGATGTCTGGATCTGCTACCCCTGGGAGGCTAAGTATGTTCCTCAGACTCAGATCCTTTCTGCTTGATTGAGACTAACATGGTTGCAGGGACATTGATGAGCACGATGCTCTGGCCAAGGAGAACCCTCTTATCTAAACAGACGAGGGCATTTGCATATAGCATTCTGGTTTGCGCGGCGCTCTAAAAGCCTGCATTGGCGGCCATTTTGGTCGTCGATTTTGCTTTCCATGCTCAAGGTTCAGGTGCATTACCCTGAGCATGCACTTTTTACGATATCCTTGATGAATTTATAGAAAAGTTCCTTTCTTTTTGGCACATCGGCAGATTGCCCCAGAACATTCCCTAATTAAACTGCACTTCCATACTCCAAACATCCCGAGCATACTCTTATAGCCGTCGAGAGACTTGTCGTAATCACTCAGAGGACAGCCCTGGAGGCCCGCCTGGGGTTTAGGAACACATTCCTCGCGAACCAATTGAATCGTAGACGGGTATCAAGAGAACATTGCATTGATAGCGAAACGAAAGCTGGAGCATAGCGTATTATATCGGATTCGGGGCGCGCCTTTTAAACGCCGCGTAGACAACTTCCGCGTCCAAGGACCAATCCACAGCCAGAACTCCCAAAGAACTCCCCAGACCCTATTTGAGGGTGGGTTAGGTTATCTGGCTACCAAGCTAATCTGTGCACACAGACACAGAAATTGCGCATTTAATCGACCTCAACCATGCCCTGGCGCAGCTCAATCTTGGCCTGCTCGATCTCCTTCTGTAGCTCGGCGTGTGCCTCGGGGACATCGTTGAACGTGAAGATCGCAATGCCCAGACGACCGAGGAGGTAGCATCCGAAAACTATGACGGCGTAGAAGGGGAGCTGGTTGGAGGTATGGATGTTAGCTTTGGCTTCATTGACAATGTGTATTTCACGACTCCGGCGGGCTCGAGGGGTTGACGGAGCGGGCGACATACAACTGGGATGACCTCAGTCTGGACGGTCTCGTTCAGGGGGACGAGGCCCAGGTAAAGGACGAGGTAGAGCTGATCAATTGTTAGTAAGGTGCAAATGGTACTGCATTTCCCCTGGGAGGGGACTTGGAGCGTACGGAGGAGACAAGGAGGAGGACGGAGAGGGCTTGAAGAGCGCGCGTCATGGTGGGTAGATTTGAGATGTTGGATTCACAAAGGAGAGAAGGTTGGTCAAGTGTGAAGAGACGAAATGGTTAGGCAAAATGAGGGACTTGGGGATGTTGTATGCGGCAGAGGCCAGCTTGGGCGATGCGCTTCTTGGCACCCGGATCAGGTCACTGGGTCTACAGTCGGAGCTGGGCAGCTATAGGGCTAATTGATGACTACATGATAGTTGGAATTGCAGTTTAATCTATTCGAGTTCTTTTGTCTTCATTGATATCTCATTAATATAGAGAAACAGCGAGAAAGGTGCATGTATACCTTCTCCGCCTAACCTAAACGGGGTGGATGCCTGAATCCCTGAGGCAGCACCCCCCGTCCACCAAGCTAAACGCTAAACATTTGTGATATTCCTACCATAAGTGCGTCCACTTCTGGTCATTGTTGCCTGCCTTCGTCGAGTGGATCACTGCTATCCGTAGCCCCAAGGGGAAACCAGGCCGCCCTCTAGGCTCCATCTACAATTTGAGAGACCATTTCCAGTTCGGGCAAGGAACTCTCATCTGGAGTCCACACAGACCCCTTCTGGTCATACAATTCTCTGAAGGCAACTATCGGTTCTCCATTTGGCAAGATGTCTTCCCAAGCTGGTATATCTACCGCTCAATCCGGCCATGGAGCTGTCGGCCAGTCAGTTTCAAAAAAGGGAGATTGGGACCTACCTCCCATCGAAGATATCCTCTCGGATCTATCTGGATTCTCTTCTTCTCTACCAGCACGAGGCGCTGAAGCCGTTGACTCGGAAGAGCAACAAGGGATGTTTCGTGCTTTGCGGGACATCATCGAAAAGGCCCAAGAGAGCGATGAAGCTGGAAACAACTTCGATCTCCAGGAGCTCCATGCTTCCCTTGAAGAGTCAGATGCTACCACAAGAAGAGGACGCCGAGATGCGGAGACTTTACAGAGTGTGATAGATACGCTGAACAAGCTGTGGACCTGTAACTCGGAATACTTGGTTCAAGCTACTGAGATCATTGCGAATGGGAGCAGAGATCGTGAGTCAATGTGATGTATGTGTCGACTAATTGACTTGCTAATTCCAATTCAGCGTTATGGCGTGCTCCATTTGGCCAGTCAGGCATCTTGAAATTCTTTTTGGATGTGATCTCCTTGAAAGATGAGGTCGATACCGGCTTGCTACTTCATTCTTTGCGAGTTATCGGCAACTCCTGTGCCGACACGGGTAGGCTGCCGTTTGTTTGTCTTATTTATTTATAAGCTGATGTCTATTCAGATGAGAACAGAGATATTGTCGTCAAGGGAAACTACACTCTTGCTATCATCCGATACTTCCTTGATCCACAGTTGGTTTTCATTGCCATTCCGGTGATTTACAACATCTGCATGGACTATGGTATGTCTCAGAAACATTATTTGGTAATACATGTCTTGCTAACATGGTCTCAGAACCCGCACATACTCAGATTGCTACTAATCGGACTGCCTATATATTGTTGAAGTTGATCAAAGACGGAGAGATCGAGAATAACGAGGCTCTGCTCAACTTTTCCTACGACTTGATTGAACTGGCCTCAGAACAAGGTACGATTTACTCCAAGATTTAGTACATTGAGCCCAGATCTGACATGATGCATTTACAGCCGAGGGCATTGAGAAATCACCTGATGGCACCATCTTGCTGCTGACGGAGCTTGCCCTCGATGAGACTCTTGAATTTTCGCACTTCTCATCCTTGGTCACTTCTCTTACCGCTTACTTAGAAAAAGAAAAGTTCCAGACTGTTTGTGTATCAAATGGCATGGTAGAGGGCATACTCGACGTCTTGCGTCGTTCGTTCTCAATTGAGTTCGATCAATCCTCTGCCGAAGATGTCAAGGCTATCGCCCAGCTTCGGCTCAAGATCAACCAAGCCTTGGCTGAGGTATCTGCGTCCCCGTTGTTCGCTCAGCATTATCCCCTCGACTCCTCTATTTCACAGTCGTTGAAGTCCTGGGTGGTTGCAGATGAAGACCAGCTTCAGATCTGTGCATGTGTCATGCTTGGCAATCTGGCTCGGTCTGACGAGGTCTGCCAGGTGATGGTCCGGGATCTGAAGATTCATGAAGAGTTGATCTCCGTCTTGAATGGCGAATCTCGGGGTGCAGTATTGCACTCTTCGCTTGGCTTCCTGAAAAATCTGGCAATCGCTGGTGATAACAGAGTCATTCTTGGAGAAGCTGGTATCATTCCTGCCGTTTCGCGGTTATGGGCATATGAATCTGTTCCGCAGGTTCAATTCTCTGCCGCGAGCATTGCGCGCCAAGTGATCATTTCTTCAATTGATAACATCTCCCACCTTCTTGCTCCTCTCTCACAAGACCCCGACTCTCCGGCTAATCAGCGGACATATCTCTCTTTGCTATTGTCTCTTTTCGAGAAGTCAGATTCTATGCCAATCAAGACCGAGATTGGACGTACGGTTGCTTCGATTTGCCGTACTCTTAGCCCCAAAGCTCGTGATGGAGATGAACAAGCAAACACTTTGCTCGACAAGCTGTTTACCCTGCACGAGGGTGTTGCCCTACCATTGGGTGCTATGATCACACAGACTCAATGGCCTGTTGTCCGCAGTGAGGGCTGGTTTGCTCTTGCTTTGATGGCGACGAATAAGCTTGGGTGTGCCGCGGTTGTGGACTGCTTGCACAAGACTGAGGTCACCGAATTGCTCAAGACGACGCTGGGCGCGGAGACTTCAGGTCAAGATGGCGCCGAGGAAGAAATCGACAAATCTCAAGAGAACAAGGACCGAGACAACGCTTTTATTCTTGTGAAAGAGCTGCTGAAGAATGAGGTGAGTTTGGTGCCCAAAAACGATGAAAAGCATTTACTAATTGGATAATAGGCTGGTGCACTCCCTGTCGGATATAGAGATATGCTAGGGGATTTGGTGAAAGCTCATACTTTCCAGTTGGGAGCTACTGCGGACGCTTAGTTATGTAACTTCAACATGAACTTTTGGGATGCACCCTTTCTCACGTTCGTATACCAAGCCAGTATAGATTGAGCAATACTTATAGAACAAAGACCCAAGAAATAGTCTTATTCGGCTCTTAAGCTGTAGCGAAAAAAAGATCTTCTCCCTTTTCCTATTGTTCTAAAATTGTAGAAGAAAAAGTGGTTGAATTCTAGTATGAGAATTAAAAGGCCATTGATAGCCGAACAAAAACATTGGGTATTTGTATATACATCATCTCTTCCCTCCCCGACACACCCTTGACTCGTGCTCGTCAATATTACTCTGTCTGCAAGCACACTCGCTCTTCTGCATATGCTCGATAACGAGCCAGAAGATCCGTAGCATCCAAACCAGCCGCACCTTGGCGGGAAGAATAATGCGAAACAAGACCCTTGCCATCAATGATGACATGCGGGCGATTTCCATCCGGTTTCTTTGGATGAGAAGTTGCTGTCTTGCTGTTGTGGCGGAACATATGGTGCACAGCCACCGCATCATTGCCCCAGAAGCATCCAAAGTTTTGGCTGATGGGCTCAGTGGGATCGACCCAGATCGGGAACTTGTACCGTCCCAAGTCATTGTCTTCGAGGTGGTACAAGAACGAATAGTGCTGCTGTGCACCAACTGTCCAGTCGTCTAGGGTTGGACCAGTGTCGGTGTATACTGAAGCGGAGATAGGGTCTCGATCAATGCTCTTATCGCTAGGCAGCAACCAGCGGTGTCCTTCGAAAGGCGGCTCAAAGTCTTTGTGAATTCTGAAGCTCAAGGGGCCTTGCCAGTGTGGGAGACTTGAAGCTCGCCAATCTTGATGCAGTTCAGAGTTTGATCGGGATGATTGGTCGACGTGGTATAGCTCTGGGAGATATGGAAGCGCAATACCCGGATGACTGTGAAGTGATGCGAGAGCTGCCTCATTCACGACATTGGCTGACACCATAATGGAGCTGGGATTATTAAGTTTCGTGTTGACAATTGTTGGAATGGTGTGATCTTCCAGGAACACGGTGTCGCCGTCAATTCGGATGTACATCACATTGTTCATTACGGACTTCCACTCCATATCCTGGCCGGCTGGAGCAATAGCATATTCGGGTGTTTGATTGACGATTGAATACAGCCATTCCATGCTAAGGGCGTCATTGGCCTGCGGCACAAAGACAACCTGGTCAAGGAATCCATCATTATGAACCAAATTTTTCTGGGATATGTTAAATAAAACCATAATAGAGATGCAAAGTGACTTACCTGCAGATAGCATTCCAGAATTGATGTAGGCTCGTGGTTAGCGAAAGGAACCAGAGCGACAATCTTGAAGCCCTGGGGCTTGGAGTAATGGTTCGATCCCTGCGAGAATGCGAAGAACGGAGAGATCTCCTTTCGGAACAGTACTGAAGTGACATCGAACGGTAAGATCCCCGGGTTGAAGTAGGTTAGCACCGTCAAGATGATGCACATATAACCCAAAAAGCTCCACAGGAAGACCAAGACCCAGTCGCGCCAGTTGGCAGGCTTCTCCTCTTTGTTGGCCTCGACATCGCGGAGGTTTCGAGTGCGACGCATAATTAACCGTTCCCGCGCCACCTTACAGGTGCTTTGCTAGCCGAGAAAGTTGGACAAGCCATTGTGAGAATCTGGGGTATCAAGGCCCATTTAATGGCGGCCAAGACGGTATTTCCGGTTGTTTGAATAAAGCTTTGTGATCCGCTTTCGGGAGCTTATCACCCGCAGCCATTGATCGAGTCCGCTGTCAACCCAAGATCGACCATCTCACCTCTTTGTTCTTGACAAAGCAGTTAGGATCAACCGTGTACTGCCGGATCGGGCAATGGTTGACGGCGGCAAGCGGACAAAGGGTGAAGAATGTGGCTGTGGAATGTGAAGGGCGACGACTTCGGAAGGGGAGCAAATCGAGATTGAGGGCACATATGCATCTATTCATAATTACTTGATCCAATGCATCTGTGAAGTATGCACATCTCTGTCTCTGTGGTGCTAGTCAATGCTTATGTCCATCTCTGTGGGTCAGGATGAAGTCTCATAAAGTGGACCTTGATTGTTTGAAAAATACAAGACATATTGGATTAAATTGATTTAGAGTCAAGTATTCCAGCTTCAGAGGAGTGAGTGACGTAGTTCTCTGTGGTATAAAGTGTAGACAAGTGTAGATGTGATGTTGTCTTGGTTCCTCGGATATGACGTCGCCAGCACGTGTTTATGCATATCCGAGCTCACCTTACACTCTCTACACTCTTCTCTACATTGCAGTATACACTCTGTTCCATGTTAACATATCTCTACATGGAATCATGAGGACGGCCGTCCTGTTCGGCCGTTTCTGTCTCAAGCGCGGTCTTCCGCGTCTCCCTCGACACCATTTCGGTCGCCCGTCATGGCCGCGGCAATTGCCTACGGGCCCCTCGCGCCGGGGACCCATCATAGGAGGGCTGTTTATGACTGCCCTGGCTCCAGTCGCATTCTTGAAACTGGCGGAGGATAATGATGGTCAAGGCAAGACCGCTGAGATGCAGATGCTGGAGGCCTCGCGCGAAGAGGTTCGGAAGACGGTTTCGCCTGACGCGCAAGGTCTCTCCAAGTTCTGCCAGACAATATGGGTCTACTTCTACTACTACGTATATGACCCTGTCGCCACAGGGTTCCGGTTTATGCACCTCGCCATCATTTTCATCCCGGTCGTCGCCGCGGTGCCGGCCATTTGGATTGGACGAAAAGTCCAGGATCACAACAGTGCGCGGACTGGCACCCTGTGGTGGTATCGCTTCTTGGTGAAGGCTATGGAGCGTGCTGGGCCAGCATTTATCAAGGTAAGCTCTCCTGCCTGGCAAGCCGTTTACTGTGTACTAACCTGAACAGCTCGGGCAATGGGCCGCATCGCGAACAGATATCTTCCCTCCTGAAATGTGCAACATAATGTCGTCTCTACACTCGAATGCGCCCGCTCACTCACTTTGGCAAACGAAACGAATCATTCGCAGGGCATTCAATGGACTGCCGTTCGAGGATATCTTTGAAGAATTCCAGGAGGAACCTCTCGGAGTCGGCGCGATTGCGCAGGTCTACAAGGCGAAGTTGAAGCCGAGCTTGGCTGCTTCTAGTGAGCAAGAACTGGGCATTGAACCGGAAACGCTGGGCGCGAAGGTTCGGAAGAATGTCGACGTACTGGTCAAAAGTTCACCGCAGCGAGTGCCATCCTCGTATGTGGCGATCAAGGTTCTGCATCCCCGGGTTGAGCAGATGATTCGCAGAGACTTGAAGATTATGTCGTTCTTCGCCTCGATGATCAATGCTATCCCTACAATGCACTGGCTATCCTTCCCCGACGAGGTCCAACAGTTCGGGGAAATGATGAAGCTCCAGTTGGATCTCCGGATCGAGGCTACCAACCTGGTTATGTTCCGTCAGAAATTCATGTCTCGTACCACTGCCTGGTTCCCGTATCCGTATCTGGATTACACCACCCGCGAGGTACTGGTCGAGGAGTTCGCGCAGGGTATCCCGTTGGCCACCTTCTTGGATATCGGAGGAGGCGTGTACCAGCACGATATTGCCAACGAAGGCCTAGATGCTTTCTTGCATATGCTTCTCATTGACAATTTCGTTCATGCGGACCTCCACCCAGGAAACATCATGGTTCGGTTTTACAAACCTAGCGAGCTTAACCTTTCCCTCCGCAAACGTTCCCGTGCATTTGATGCCCCGACAAGGGCTGAAGTTGACGTGACGGAAGCAGTCCTCAGACGCTTACGCCCACACTCTCATAACCGCGACGATTGGAACGCTGCTCTTTCCCAGCTCAATGACGAGGGGTATCGACCGCAGCTTATTTTTATTGACACAGGTCTCGTCACTCAATTGAATGACCTCAACCGACGAAATTTCCTAGATCTGTTCCGGGCTATTGCTGAGTTTGACGGCTACCGGGCTGGTCAGCTCATGGTCGAGCGATGCCGGACACCCGCAGAGGTACTCGACCCAGAAGTATTTGCGCTGAAAATGCAGCATCTAGTTCTGAGCATCAAGTCAAGAACCTTTGCTCTAGGAAATGTCAAGATCGGCGATGTTCTAAGTGAAGTATTGACTATGGTCCGCGGTCACCATGTGCGGTTTGAAGGAGATTTTGTAAACGTTGTTATTTCTTGTCTTCTTCTTGAAGGTATTGGGCGCAGCCTCAACCCCGACCTAGATCTGTTTAAGAGGTGAGTGCTTCCCCCGCGAGGTTTCAGTCCGCTGCCTCTTGTGGATTGTAGTGACTGACATTTCTCTAGTGCGCTTCCCATTCTACGACAGCTGGGATCTGGCACTACATTCTTGCAGACTGTACGCTCAGGTGACACCTCGATGCTTCGAGTTTGGGTTGGCTTAGAAGCTCGTGGGTTGCTGCAGGCCAGCATCGAGAGTGTAGAACACTGCGTCAAATACGACCAACTGTCGCCTAATATATGAGCCCCTTCACCCATTTTGTACTATAGACATGTTCCTTTTTCACAGTTGATATGAGTGATTAGATGAAATTACACGAATTCACCAGAGACATGTTTAGTTTGTATCTAACGTTGGAAAATAAGCTAGTAAATGGATCAATAATATAAACATCTAACTCTGGTCAAATTAATGCGAATATCATTATCATGCGTGTGCTCACATAGCCTAGCAAGAAGAAGCAAGGTTGTACAAGACAAGAGGGAAGAAAAGAACATAATACAAGCATAAGCGCCGAAGATGAATCATGGAACGCCTGCGCCATGTCTTCAAAAGTGTACAAAGTAGAGTGGAGAAGCAGTCAGCCCGATCAACGGTAATTTCAGTGTTGACGCGAAGCCTGTGCAGCCTGTTCACGAACAGAGGCGCCGCTAGCCCTCCACCAGACATCACCGCCCCATCGCATTAGTCGTTCAACAGCGGCTGTGGGCGAATCCAATGCGGGACGGATGTCGAGGTAGAAGACGGGCTCTCCGGTGGGTTCGGGCTCGCCGGAGTAGTAGTCGATCACGTAGCGAACTTCCTTGGGGCCAGCAGGAGTTTGGCGGATGACATACCAGTCGTGACGGTCGAATGGGGGTTTCGTCCTGTTGAGATTGAAGTCAGTCTCTGCCTCATGAATTTGCATGGATATTGGAATTGCTTACTCAAATTTGCTTGGGTACGCCCAACCAAGGGCCTGGAAGATCTGCGCCTTGGGAGTCAATTCTTTCGGCCGACCCTGGAATCGGAGCAGACGAGGCTCGGAAGACTGATCGATTTTACCAGTCATTTCATCGTGGTACAAGTCAAAGCTCAGGTTTTCCTCGCCGCGTCGGCACCTTTCCCATCCAGCCATGAGACCCTTGGCAAACACGCGCTCCCATCCGACGATCTCGTTCCAGGCGCCTTCATTCAGGAAATTGTGAACCGCAACCATCGACTCGACAGCATCCTGGGGAGTGTCGGTATGTCCTTTGCGCAGCATCGCATTGTACATTTGTTGGGGAGACGGGTACTCCCAGTTCCCTTCCGCGTCACCCCTAGGAATAGAAGAGGGCTCACGGTCAACAGGGAGGTCGACAGTCTGGTTCTCAGCGCGCTCTTGGGAGATGGACGCGAACATATAGTTCATGGGGTTCAGTCGCGACAAGGTAGAGGACTTGGCCGGGGTCGGCGCGGGTGGCTGCGGCGTTTGCGCGGAGGATGATTTCGGTGGTGTATAGAATGGCGAGTCGGCGGATTTCATCGGGCAGGCATCGGGAAGTTCAGCGCGCACTGGCGCTGCTCCAGACTCGTGCATCGGGCATCCCGGCTGCAGACACGGGTCAGTCTATATAATCCAAGTATAGTTTGCACGGGAGACGGACTGGAGGAGCGGCACCTGAGGATCCATGCGGAGCCGGTGGTGTAGGAACCTTTGGAGAATCTGCCCAAAACCAACCCATTTTGTAAAATTTCTTGTTGTAGAGAAGATGAGAAATCGCCTTCACGCGATAAAAGATGGAGCAGGCGGACTTTTTTCTGATGACATAAAGGTCCACGTGATAGACCTAGCCCAAAGCGGTGAAGTTTAAACACATCTCTAGCGCAAAGTTATAAGTTATCGCCTTAGAGTCTCCAGACGGTGTGTATAACAACGAGCGAATACAGTTTCTTAGGCAAATCCTATCCTATTACTATGGCTGATATTTAAGCATTTTTGTAGTCCACTTTTCAGGCCATTTGAAAGCGATGCTAAAATATCTAACACATAGTTTTATAGCTAGTTAGGGACTATTAGTAGTATTAAGCACGACAGTACAGCGATGTGAAGTCAATTATATAGCCATTATTGTTTCTAGAGGTCAAGATTGAATAGCGGTGCTCTGCACCTCCCGATGTCTTATGAAATGGGGTTATGTCTTATGAATTGGGGTTAAATTGGTTTATAAGCGATGTAAGAATGGTATGAATTCGCAATAAGTTAAGTCTACTATCACATGTTTACAAAAAGTTAATGCCAATCCCCAGCTGCAACCCTTTGCGGCCTTCTTCGCCTTTTCTCAACACTAGAGGCAAGGAGAAGTTGAGCTCGAACCGAGCAACAGGGTGTGCATAGACAATACCAAAGCCAGCTGCAATGCTGGGCAGGCCATTTTGTAATTCAGACAATGTGGAGATCATGGCATCTTGCACCTCACCATTGGTAGTGGGAGTGGCCTTTTGGGATGTTCGCAGAGGCAACAGACGACCACCGTTCAGGAAAGCCTGGAAGCGCACAGGCTTCTCAGCACCAAGTCGAGGAAGAGGGAACAGCAAGTTGGCGCTTCCGGCAGCGTAGACATCGCCGCCTAGGGAGTCGGCTCCCTCACGGGGGCCGAGACCGCAGAGACGGAATCCACGAACATCGGTAGGTCCTCCGAGGAGGAAGCGGTCATTAACACGGGAAAGCTGGGGGCGAGAGTTGGAGTCCAGTCCGAGGGGGTAGAGAAGACCGGCACGGAACCCAGTGGTAAAGCTGACACCGCTATCACCTTTGATGCCGGGGACGGGGATAGGGATAGCACCCTGAGTTTCAATCTCCGACTTCCAGAAAGAGACATCACCCTTCAGAGGGCCAATGCCGGCAACTTCATTAAAGGCCTTGGCGTAGTAACCGCGAGATGGCAAGAGGGCATTATCACGCTGGTCATTGACCCAGCTGTGGAAGATGCTACTCTTCACGCTGTCACCCGCATCTGCGCGGACGGTAGGGGAGGCACTCTCTGCAAGGCCAGTAAGCTGTCTCCAGAAACCATTGTAGCCCAACTCGTGGCGGTGTCCAGATTTGCTGATCCATCGGAGCTTGCTCCAGCCGCCCTTGACGACCTCTTCGTGGCTAGCCCAAGACTTTTGAGTAGAGCTTGCAATGCCACCAACTTCCAGGCGGAAATCAGGGTCACCCAAGATTGGAGTCTCGAACGCAGCCTGGTAAGCGGACCGCGTGCGAGTACCGAGCGAAGCATTCAAGTTCAGAGTCTCAGCGCCACCGAAGACATTGCGCCAGAGAAGGTTTCCGTACGCTGAGCCCTCGGCATTGCCAAGGTCAGTTCCGGTCTTCAGTAGCACGCGGGACTTCTCCCGGGTGGCCAAGTAGACATCGATGTTGCGCATGCCATTGTGGCCCTGTGACTCATCCAAGTATACGGAAATAGGCTGGTGGAACAGATCTTTGTAATTGTTAGCGAGTACCCCACCAATACCATGATTTTTTTCGAAGACCCATACCAAACCGACCAAGCTTATCAGCTGTAGCCGACACCTCCCGCAACGCCTCCGACAGTGTATAAGGGCGACCCTTGTTCTCGCTCAAAAGCGGGCTCAGGCTGCGCTCTAGGAAGCTGCGACGAGTGTGAGGAGCACTTGTCACTTGGACCGAGGAGATTGTACAGGGCAATGTTGAGTTTTCGTCGATCTAGATGTCGAATTCACAATCAGCCGGGGGCTCCGCAGGCAAGCAAACGCAGATTGACAGCTATATTCTGCTTCCAGGGGTTGGGAAACACACCAATTCTGCAAGTCTGCTCTGCGCTTTTTGGTAAATAGCTTGCATACGCTCATTCACGGCATTTTGTTGCTCTTCCAGCACCTTGGGGTCTGCGCGCTGTTGTAGACGCTCGAAGACCTAAGTAAAGGTCAGTAATGATGCGACATGGCAAACACAGTCTGTCCCTATATACTCACGCTCTCATCTCCGGCAGCAAATGAGGAAGACATTATTGCGCCGAATGGCTAGAACCTCCTCCGGGGAAGCATTTCGGAGTTCGCGTGCCGAATCCGCGAAGATACGGGTGGGTAGGCACGTGACCCAACGGCACGGCCGTGCCTTATGCGATGGACCATCACTCTCCAACTCTCTTTTGACATCTTACTCCCTCTTCTGTTATTGCTTTACTCTCGGGTCAGACCTTTTTGTCTTTGTCGTTTTTCACGTTTTTAATATTCTCCTTCGAAGATGGCAACAAAAGCAGCCTTCAAACGGGTAAGTGGCGAGCTGTCGCAGACCTATAGCATCTGCCCAATATTGGTCTAACAATACTACAGCTCACCCGTGAATATCAAAACATTCAAAAGGAGCCTACACCATTTATTGTCACTCATCCCTCTGAGCAAAACATCCTTGAGTGAGTTGACTTACTCTCCCCGCATTGCAGTGCGGAAATCTGACTTATCTGATATAGATGGCATTATGTCCTCACCGGACCTCCCGGGACCCCTTATGAGAAGGGACAATACTGGGGCACATTAATATTCCCTCCCGAATACCCATTCGCACCTCCCGCCATCCGCATGCACACACCCAGTGGCCGATTCCAGCCTTCCACTCGACTGTGTCTCAGTATCAGCGACTTCCACCCCAAATCCTTCAACCCCGCCTGGGAAGTCTCCACCATTCTCATCGGATTACTCTCTTTCATGACCAGCGAAGAAATGACCACAGGAAGTGTTTCTGCTTCAGAGAGCGAACGGAGAGTGCTTGCAGCGCGATCGCGGTGGTGGAATTCAACCGGAGGTGGCTCTCACATCAGCGCCACCGCTGGTGTCACTCGAACCGCCAAGGGAATCAACAATGTCAAGGCAGGAGACGGTGGTCTAAAATTCCGCACAGAATGGCCCGAACTAGATCAGGAGAACTGGGCTTGGATGAAAGAACATCGCATCGACACCAGTACCGGCCAGATCTTACCCGACCCCGATGCGCCCATCAAATGTTCGCCTGATACGAGTGCCCTGCGCAGACGACCTAACGGAAGTGTTCCCGCATTTGGTGGCGTTATGGAAGGAGGGAATGTTGCGCGAGAGGCAGGTCAAGGCTGGGTTCGACAACACCGAGTTTGGATCGGCGTGGCCCTCTTCTTTGGCTATGCCCTGATCTCCCGACTACTGAGTGATATGCGTGCTTGAGAGGCTATAGAATACCTTCTGTCTTTTAGCGGGATTTGCATGGCAAGGAGTTTAGAGAATGCAATGCATGTCTGACATGTTACACCGTTGACCACCAGATCATCCCAGGCGATTAGCGCTGAATTGGGCTTGTGCTCACCCCGCGTTGGCAATGTCACTACTTCATTTCTCTTCTAAATCCGCCGTCCCCCACTGCATAGTCTCTATCCACTTCTTTATTGGGTCTGTCCCTGTTTTGCCTCTATTCCTTTGCATTCCGAAGCCTTGGCCGGGATGGACCATCTGCAGCCGTTCACCTTTGGTCCCCGTTTCCAGTCAGGTCAGTGCTTGTGCCAGTTGCAGACTGCAGGGGAGCCCTGGTTCCCAAACTCTGTTCATGAGATGCTTCTTTCAGGGCTTCCTTTGGCTCCCGTTTGTCTATTGTCATGGTTGCACCAAGGGGATCGGTCCGAGTGGTTCTTGTACTAAATCCCCGTCCAGAGCCCAAGATGAAACCTGCGCCGCTTGATCGGCCTTCGTTTACGTTCATCGATCACGATGATGATCTGACCTCCAAGAGGATCAAAGATGTCAATGCTCGCAAAGCCATTCGCTCTCATGTCATGCGCGATGTGCGCCGGCGTGAGAGGCTTGCAGGATTGAAACGAACCTCCAGACGTGCTCAACATGATGCTCCAAAGGTTGCCGAGGACGAGGACGAGCAAAGATTGGTGGTAAGGGCTCAGTCGCAGTCATCTGCCTATTCTTCAATCCTAGACTCAGACAGTCTCAACTATCCTTTGTATCCAAGAGGACGTCCAGCGAGATGGTCTGCTGGTTATCCTTTGCCACTCCACTCAAATCCAAACCCACCCACCTCATGGTTCCTCGATCCGTTCTCTACCTTACCAGGCACCAGTGAGCTTCCTTTGATGGTTGCCCACTTGGTGTACTACTGTGAGTCGTGCCATCTCCTCGACTTTCTAGAGTTCTGGCATTTCCATCTTTCAAACTCCATGGGCCTCCCAGGAATGGAGCTGACTGCAGGGTGAAGGGAAAACCGTATTTGTCCCCATGACATTTCCCAACACGGGCAAAAGTTCAACACAAGAGATGGAGCTAATGGTGCGGTCCTCATTCTCGGATAAGGGCAGCTTCTTTGGGTTAATGAGCATGTGCGCTGCACATCGAGCCGTTCTCGCGAGCCAGCATACGTGTATAATCAACTCAGACAGCCGAAATCAGGCACTCGACCCTGATTATTGTATGATGAGGGCAAAATCTATTGGAGAAATGAATGCGAAGATGCAAGATGCGAATCGCAGACTCAGTGACGAGGCATTTGATACCATCATCAACCTTCTAACTGGCGCGGTATGACTTGACACTTGAACTCCATTTTGCCGCCCTTCTAACGATCAACAGCTTATCATCGGCGAGTTTGAAGAAGCTCATATTCACCTCAAAGGACTTAAGCGTATGGTTGAGCTGCGAGGTGGAATAACAGATGACAGCATTCGTTCGTCTTCAATGTTGTCTGCTATCATTACGTGCGTTGCTCCAGCCTACCCTCCTACTACCCCATGCTCACTTTTAGGATATTAGCACCGACATCAAAGCAGCGTCCGGATTAATGACCAAGCCTGTCTTTCCCTTGACTTGGGATGCCCAGCCCATTCCTTCAGATATCCAGCAGCGCATTATGCCACAAGCTTTGTCCCCTCTCAATAATCTCGGATCGGGGTTTTTCGCCAATTCCTTTATCAGTCCCTCCTTGCAACGAATTTTATATGTGCTACGGGATATGCTTTTCTTTAGCATCATGAATCAGATGACACCTGCGGCTATTCAACCCATTGATCAGGACTTTTTCCGAGTCCTTAACTGCGAAGCAGAGCATCAACTGCTCAGCTATATATATGCAGATGACTCTCCCAATCCGCTGTTGAAGCTTCATCCTATTGAAGCCGTCACTAGAGTGGCTTCTATCTGTTTCCTTAATCATTTTATGATTGTTTCGCCTTCATCCTCTGGCCTGGGCCGAGCCCTTACCAAACACCTCACGACGGCAGTGGAGACTTGCAAACTATCTTTTCTACAGGAGCTACCGAAGGAAAACTTCGGTCTATATACTTGGGCACTCTTCGTCGGAGCTCAAGGGTCTCAAGGCCAGGCTGAACGAGCCTGGTTTGTGGGGCGTCTGGCCCACGTTGCAATGATCTGTGTGTGGCAGTCGTGGGAACAAGTCTCAAAAGTAATGGCCAATTATTTCTTTGTTATGACGTTGGATGGCTTGAGCTGGCGATCTATCTGGGACGAAGCAATGACTGGGTTTGTGATCTCTGAGGCGGACGAAATGGAGTGTCTTTTTGAACGAGATGCACCCACCAATTAGCTCTCGATGTGAGCCTCTGTATATTTCTTACGGCAGTGCCAGTCTAGTAATAATAATCAAAACCCACCAAAATGGGAGAAATACTTGTTGTTGAGCTATGTACATTTATTAAACTATATATATTGACAACGAACTTTTTTTATAAAAGAGGCCAAAGAGGAAGCCAGTAGGAGAGAATGAGCCTAAAAACAATCAAAAAGAGATTCCTTATTCAGAAAGAGACTGTTTAGTCCGTTTGATGGTTTTATACTTCAGGCCCCGAGCCGGCGCTTAGTAATCACCATTGAGGCCATTTGGAGCTCCGAAGCTCCAACAATCCAAACCCTCACTCAAGAACACCACAAGCAAATCCCACGCCAAATCGAATTCCGCGACCTTTCACCACTCTATCCGCCGTCCGTCGCGGCAATGGCCCAATACTACCCCCAACAACAAGGCTACGCCCCCCAAGGCTCCGCACAGAATCTCCAGTTCTTCCCCTCGTCCTACTCCTCAGTCTCCGGCCACACAACCCCATCACAAGCATCCTATGGCGGCGGCTTCGGTGGCGCTCCCAATCCCTCAGCGCAGGCCTTCCCCGCCGCTGCTGGTTATGGCGGCTTTGGATCCCCGGCTGCGGGCGTTAGTGGACGGATGGGGGAACAGGGCGGCTTGAGGACGGGTTGGTTGGCTGCGTTTGGGACGGAGGGGTACGATGGCGAGCCGCCATTGCTTGAGGAATTGGGTGTTAACTTCGAGCATATTCGCACGAAGGTTAGTTGTGTCTTTGGTCGTTGTTTGGAGGGTATTCGTTCAGGAGACGTGGGGTGGCTTGTTTACCCCGGGTTTTTTGGTTCGATTGGGTTATGGCTTGTCTTGGGATAGGATGGGGACTTGCACAATTACTTGGACAAACAGCTAACAATAATCCTTCGGTATCCAGACTTTGACCGTTCTGAATCCCTTCGCTTCAATCGATAACCACCTCATGGACGACAGCGACCTCTACGGAGCCTTGCTCTACATCGTCCTATACGGAACCTTCCTCCTACTTTCCGGAAAGGTTTTCTACGGATACATCTACGGCGTCGCCGTCTTCGGCACCGTCGCCCTTCACCTCATCCTCAGCCTCATGTCTCCGGCCCTAGACACGGTCCCAGCCGCCAACGCTGCAGACCCTACCAACTACAACCCTCACCACAAACCCTCCATGTCCAACGCCTCAGCGGCCGGCCACTTCTCTGCTACTTTGACCTTCCCTCGCTCCGCTAGCGTTCTTGGCTACTGCTTCCTTCCCTTGGTGCTTACCAGCCTCATTGGTATTCTCATTCCTATGGATACGCTGTTCGGCTACCTCTTGACGACGGCTGCCGTTGGCTGGTGCACGTACAGTTCGTCGGGTATGTTCTGTTCTGTAGCGCGCATGAGTGGCATGAGAGGCCTGGTTGCGTATCCGTTGGCTTTGTTCTATGTGGTTTTCGGTATTATGGGTATTTTCTCTTCGCGCGGTACGGGTTCGTTGGCTGCTAAAACGGGTGCGGCTTGAAACGCAGGTAGATTTGTAGGGGGTATATAAATCCTCTCTACCGCCCTATTGCTCTACTGCCCTGCGAAATTAAAGTCTGTAGGTTAGTGGCTGCAAAGTCTAGGATCCAGCTTGGCCCGGGCTTTGCTTTTAATCATGAATATTATGAAATTCCAGCTGTTATGTATCGTTATGCATTATTAGATCGTCAACCATATCTTCACTCCGGTCCTATGCTATGCGGATCTTCCCTAAATGCAAGTGTAAATGAGAGCCGCATACTAAACGCCCAAAATCACAAGAGTTGACTTGTTGGTTTGTCTAGCTTTGCGTTGGAGCCCATTTTGTTAGCCATTCTCTTGTCTTCTCCAGATCACCACTTGAAGCTTCGGTTCCTGCAATGCACCATGCCAGGTCATATCCTTTGCCCTCCATTCCGGCGCTTTCGGCGGCGATCAATTCGGCCAGGGTTCGACGATGTTGACTTGTCTCATCGGTGCAGAAATAAAAGGGTGCCGTGTTTGGCACATCGGGCTTGATGTTGAGAGCTTCAACAAGAGGACGCGTCACCTTCATGATATCCGCCACGGCCATGGGGGCTGGAGGACCAGATGCATTTTGCTTCTTCTGCTTCGCCGTCTTGCAGTACTCATTTTGACACCAGGGCTTGCCACACCCAGTCATCATCTGGGACAGGTATTTGCGTTCAATACGGCGCCGCAGAGCTTTGCCTTCTGGGTCGTGGGTGTCCACGTATAAAGGTCCGAAACAAAAATTGCATAGACCCAAAGTCTCGTTTCCTGTATTGTTCAATGTACGGCCACAGTTTTGGTTCACGCATACGCGAGGGGTGGGCCGAGATAGGCGCTCTAGTTCGTGATGGCGGAGGTGGGTGTTCATGTCTCGGAGTCGGATGATCTTGTTGCAGAGATGGCATTCGGTAGTGCGTCCTCCATCTACCAGCTCGTGTGGGGTGAGGCCGGAAAGCATCACCTCGGGATCGTGGAAATCAGGATCGGAGTCGCCTTTCTGGGGCACGAGAAGGTGACAAAATTGGCAGAGAATCAACTTTCCTGGACAGTTGCTAGTGCGGTGCTGGGCAAGAGCTGGGAGACCTTCGAGGACCAATTCACAGTCGGGACACTGGTGGTTCGCGTGGAAAATAGTGTCATGTTTTTCTTTGCTCGGGGCGTCGTTGCCATGGCCAGAGTCGTGAGGGCAGTGCCAGTGATTCTGCCATTCTGGAGATCGTTTCTGAAACACGGTCTGGCACTGCGCACAGAGGATATTATTGCGGAGACAGAAGTTCTCGTGCAGAACGAGTGTCCGCTCAGGAACCCATTGCTGGCAGTTCTTGCACTGCACATCGCCGGGCTCGTGATACTCGTTCTCTTGTTCCGTTGGACCAGAAACATCAGATGGGTTCTCTGTAATTCGGATATGATACTGCGAGGGCGACTGCTGCGGCAACTTGGATGACTCATTGCCCGCAGAATCGGCATGAACTGAAATATAGAGGGCCTCGGCGCCTTCCAAGGCCACATTCGTGGGCCGAAGTTGGAACTTCTTAGGCAAATGGCTCGAAAAGTCCCCCCAGACATGCATATCTGCCCTCGGGCGACATTGTTGGCGGGGAGCAAAAGGGCTAGCGAAGAGACTTAGGTCTGGATCATCCGTGGTGAGCTCGATCTGGATGATATCTTCCCGTTTGCAGTCTCGAAGCTCATAATCCACATATTCCCCAGGCAAGACCTGAGCTGTGACATCCTCTCCGAGATTAAGAATACCCCCGATAGAGCTGCCACTGGTCGTACCCGGCGCGCGAGAGGCTTTTTCCAGCCTCTTCTGCAACGTCTCCCGAGCTTGCTCTTCTGATAATGCCACGATATCAACCTCGAGATCAGTATCCACCACACATATTCCTTCGCCTTCGGGGAACACTTTGTCGACCAAGAACCTAAACGACTCGCTCCGCGTACCTTGCACTGTCAGAAGCTCGCCAGTCGTAAGAGTCGTGAAGTTGTCCCGCAGATATCGTTCTAGCAGAGCCTTCCAGTCTTCTGGGTCGTACCCGGCTTCCAGGGGGCGCAGACGGACGTATGTGCCTTTGGGTAGCTGCTTCGCATGCACAGTGACAGCAGGGCCAGTTCGCGGAGGGTTTGCCTCGGTTTCCGGTGACGTAGGGGCCTGTGCCTCTCTATCTATACCTAAGAACTCTTCATCCTTGATATCAAGCGAGTCTCGCAACAGTGCACTTAGTGCGACCTCGCTTTCTTCGGCGGAAAATTCGCGGATGCCGGCGTAGATGAAACGGCCATTCTGGGGATTGACGATTCGGAATGTTAATGGGTGGGGTAGCTGCTGCTGACGTTGCTCGACTTGCTGACGGGCGAATGATTCGGCGGCGAAGGTATGGTGGTTGAATGGGTCGAACGTCGAAGTATGCGCACGATTATTGCTGGGAACAGCTTGAAGCGGGGCGGCAGCTAGGAGCTGTTCAAGTGCGGATTGCGGCAAGATGATCTTGTCGCCTGGTAATCTAGGGGCGCGATCTGGAGGCGCGACCAGAAGCTGAGACGACCAGACTAGATCCATGATGAATATTTACAAGAAAGGCGGAAGTGGGCATTGATATTGTGAGGCGGAGAGAGATAAGTTGATAAGCAATTCTGGAAGACTCCATGCGTATACTTCGACTTCGACTTCCTATGTTCCACGTCTAACTCTCGGTTTCTAGTGGATTATTAAGAAATTAAATCATATTGAAATATTGAAATATGGAAATATGAAAATATCTGTTTAATAAAAGTCACCTCGCATTCGGTGGCGAGAACTGGTATTACACCAGTCACACTGCAGACAGGTTAGTTGGAGCCCTGGAATTAGGGCTAGAGACACTTACCAGTGTGGACGAGCATCCTTCATTGTGCTGAATACAATAATCGCCTTGGCAGCCTTGGCAAGTGTGTTGGCACTCTAGCTTGCAAGAAGCACACTGTAATGGTCAGAGAAACCAAAGGTCTATCAGATGGAATTAACTTACGGTTGGGCCACACTCCCAGCAATCCTTGCTTACACCTCGCTCTTGCAGCTCGCTGTCATGTTGGTCGGAACGAAGGGCTGTCTGGTGCGGTGACAGGGTTACTCGGACACGTTGTGGATGTGGCAGACAGTTGCCACAGAACCACTTATTGCATCGATGGCACCAGCGGTTGGTGAGGCAGTCTGCACACCGAGCAATGAGAACTGGATGTTCCCCCGGAATTGACTCAGGGCGCTTCGCCGCAGCAACATTCGAAGAGTGCAGCGGTGGGGGACTGAGCATCGGGAATTGAACATCTGGGGCTTGACCCCAGATAGCCGGGCCCTCGGGGGAACTGTGGCACCCGTCACAACCGCGGGGCCCGAGAGCTACGGTGGCCACTGCGGGTCCGAGCAACGGCACCTCCACTGGCGAGTTCTCACCTGTGAATAGATTGGCATCGTGTCTCGGGCCGCGACAGAGGGCGGCATCGAAGGCGATGATACCCTCGCACTTTTGGAGCACTTGAGCCCAGCCATCCTCAAGGCTATGCTTGAAGAGCTTTCCTGTTGAACTGTACCACTCATTTTGTTGCTGCTCTACCGAGGGTTCCGATGCTTCCTGATCGGAGACTGAGCGAGTTTGGCTGGGGCTTCGTGTTCCTACACGGGAACCCCACCAATCACGATATCGGGGTCGTGCAACTGGTCGCGGAGCTGCATACATTGGCGAGAAATGATAAATTCCCTTGACTCGTGGCGAATCTGCGGGACGTGTAGGCCGAACGGCATGTTGAATGACCTGCATGAGCTTACGCTCATTGAGATGCTGACATTCGCGAATGGACAGGATATTCACGTTAAAGCGGTCGGTCAAGAGAATCTCGGCCACGAGATCTGCGGGCACCGAAAGACCATCCAAGATGAGGGTGCGTACATCCCGTAGGATGCCTCTGCGCTCGAGACTGCTGAAGATGCGCTTCAAAGGAGCCGCATAGATCTCATCCTCAGTCTGAGAATCGTTTTCCTCTGGCGTGGTGGTAGGAAGCTCGGCACCCCGGCAGCGGGACAGATCAAGATGTCGGAAGACATAAGGAGTCTGTGTGATGACTGTGTGCAGGCGGCGGGACGTTGAGTCCAATGCCATCAAAGATGATACTGACAGATAAGGAGCCATCTGGTCAAGAATCAAATTGTTGCTCAGCAGATCCTCCAGCGAGGTTGATCGAGGTGGCGGTATAGATTGCACTGATACCCGTTCGACAGGTAGTTCGCGCACCACGGGCTCCAAGCCCAGCTCCTTTCGGGTCAACCGACGAGAGCCATAGAAATCGGGGGCACGGCCAATGAGGTCCTGCCTGTAAGCGGCCATGGCACCGACAGCGACCTCATCGCCTAGGAAGCCGAATGGGGAGGCATTGGGTTGGATCTCCTGAAGAGCGGCTCGGGCTTTGACCAGCTCACTCTCCAAGAGATTGATAGTAGTTTGAAGGACGGCAGGCATAGCTTGGGTTCTCTTGGGGTCAATGGCAAGGGCTATAGAAGACCACAGATCGGACATAGTCCGGTACAAGTTATATACTCCAGGAGAAAAAGGTAAAATAAGAAAGGTGGGGAGAGAATAGGTTAAAATGGGAGAGAGTCGGGTAAATATGAGTTGTCAGATTCAGTAAGTATAACGTGGAGACGGAAGACGAGATCCGGGGAGATATGAGTAAACCGATATGGTCAACTCTTCTATTCCCAACAAGGACTGTCGGTCAGCGGAAGGGCCAAATGCAGCAGGTCCGTGATTCTATAGGTCTATATACACTGCCTAGATGTACCTAGTGGACTATGCTAAACCCTTCTCGAACCCAACTTTAATTGTCTAATGGTCTGAAAGATTGTCCTCTTGGCCTGTAAGGGAGAGGATTGGCATTTGGATGGAATACCAGAAAACGACATATGACCAAGTGCCTGGTACATACTCCAAGTATGGGGTGACCCTCAGTGGATCCTGTACCTAGGACAAGGGGGTCAAGTACCTCAATATCAGACGTTGGGAAATGATCCACCGGTCACGCGCATCTCTGGCCGCGTCAGTGTAAGGTGGCAAGTCGTACGAGGAACATGGTTATATTACCCGATATCATAGCCTTATGAGATCTTACTTCTTTCAGGGTCCAGAGCTCAGTCTCTAGAGTCCTTCCTCAACCTTGTACGTGTACACTACACTCTACTGTACTTTACTGTATAGTTCTGGCATTCTTCATTCCTCCTCTTGGCATTAAAAAAAGGAGTCTGCCAAGACGTTAGCTAGGGATCTCGCGGACTGCGATTTCCGCGCCAAGCGAATGCTGGTCCCTGTCTCCCTGAGGATCTACACGGTCCGCAACATCATTGCCAAGTCCTGCTATCGAGGCTGAGCTACTGTATACGCGATTGAGCATAGGCTGATGGGCTGCCAAGTCCTGCGGATGCAGATTGCTTCATCCCTTTCTCCTTTTGATCCCAGGAAAAGCAATTTATCCTGCGGCCAATTTTAGGGCCCGGGTACATCATAGGCCCCAATATTGTACTACCGAAAGATAGTAGTTTCTAGGCAAGTACGCTGCCAAGGACAATAGTTACACCTCTACTCCGTACACCCGAATGGGATTTAGACACGTCGTCACAATGCATTGGGTTTGGGGCGAGAATGATCAGGGTAGGATTAGAACTAGTGATACAATGTCGTCGATCAGATCCACCCCGCTGCGAGGCTTCTCTACTTCCATAGCTTCGATACCGCAACCTCCTTGTCGTCGTGCTTGTTGAGAATCTTGGCAGTGGCCAGATCAAAGTCTTCTTGTGTGACATGCACCCGACGCTCACGCAGTGCATACATGCCTGCCTCGGTGCAGACACCCTTGAGCTCGGCTCCGGAGCACCCGTTCATCTTCTCCGCAATCTTGGTCAAGTTGATACCACGGGTCAGGTTCATCGAGCGGGAGTGGATCCGCAAAATGTCAGCACGAGCTTCGACCCTACATAAATAAGATTAGCATCAGAAAGGGTTGCCAGGGATGGGGGACTGACGATGGTGGGGGGAATTCGATCTTCCTGTCGATGCGCCCAGGCCGAAGCAGGGCTGGATCGAGAATGTCCAGTCGGTTGGTGGCCATGATAATCTTAATGTCCTTCGTTGGCTCGAATCCGTCCAACTGGTTCAACAACTCTAGCATGGTTCGCTGAACTTCAGAGTCACCGCCTCCAGCTGAGTCTATCCGGCTTGAACCGATGCTGTCGATTTCATCCATGAAGATGATACTAGGTGCGTGCTCTCGTGCCATGACGAACAGCTCACGGACCATTCGGCTACCTTCACCAATGTACTTCTGCACCAGCTCTGAACCGCTCACTCGGATGAATCGACAGTCGGTGTGGTGAGCGACTGCTCGAGCGAGCAGGGTCTTTCCGGTTCCTGGTGGGCCGTAGAGCAGAACACCCTTCGGCTGTGCGATACCCAACGACTCGAACAACTCGGGGTGCTTGAGACCCAGCTCGATCACTTCCTTGATTTCCTTGATCTGCTGATCCAGACCACCAATCATGTCGTAAGTACTGTCGGGGACCTTCTCAACCATCATGAGAGACACCAGGGGGTCGACCGAGGAAGGCAGCATCTTCTCCAGCTTGTAGGAGTCAGACAGAAGAGCGACTCGCTTGCCCACGGTGAGCTTGCTAATATCCACACCGTCGGAGATATCCACCACTACAAGTAGACCGTAACGTTAGCATAAGGCGAGTCATCAATGACAATGACATGGAAACCTACCGTATTTCCCCTCCGGGTGTACCTTCACCAGAACCTTCTTGGTGCTCATCACCTTCACCACTTCACCAACGTACGAGCCGGGCTGTTGCAGCAACCCAAGCTCCTCACGCAGTAGACGCACTCTCGAGTTGTAGTCATTGCGCTGGGCTTCTAATCGTCGTAGAACAGCTTGGCCTTGAATAATCTCGAGTTTCATGCCCTCGATCTTATTTCGATAGTAGTTGTCCAAAGCCATGATGGCGAACGGGGTGATGACGCTATGGAGACTCAAGGGCTTGCCCGTCTTTCACGGAGCGGATGCAGCAAAAGAAAAGACCTTTCGTTATCTGTCCAAAAGAGAGTATATCGAGGAAGCGTCTGGGGGATATGGTTCGGGTCGGAGACGAAGAAATTGAAGCTGGGGTGTGGAGAGCTGAGCAGTCCAGCTGTACGTGAAGCTGCGCGCACCTGTTCGCCGCGGCTGACTAAGACAAAATACTCCTCAAAATTCAGGCGCCAACATGCAAACTACACCACCCAGGCAAACAAGACAAACAAGTGCCTCGATCCCCACGGTTGAGAGCTCCCTCGTAGGCTTAGTCACCCGTCAGCTTGATTGGGCGCGGAGCTGCCTGATGATCGGGTCATCAGCAGGAGAAAGTACAAAGCGCAAGAAGGCAACGGTCAAAGTGCCATTCTCCTCTTCTTATTACTCTCGGGCTCTGTCCTGGCCCTGACCCTGTATGCATCTCAGCTAATGGAACTTTCATCTTTCGAGTTTTGTGTTTCGATTAGATCTACTTGAACGATGTCACTGGAGATTCCAAGTGTTTAGTCGTTTTTACTTGCTTTTGACACCGCATCTTTTGTGTCTTTGAATCTGTGTTTGTTTGTTGTCTGTGATCTTGCCAAATCACTTGGCAATGGCGGATAAAGGGAACACTGACTCTTCCGAGTCAACGCGACCATCTGCAGCAATGGGAAGTGAGACCCCGACCCCCAGGGCGGTTCCTCCAGTGAGATCATCTGCACCTGGTCGGAGAACATACGGTACGTTCGTCTTGGTGTAACCTGTGGCCATGACTTGAGCTGATCCAGATTTGCAGGTACACTCGATTCGTCTTCACTTGAAGCGACAAATCCAGAGGCGCGTCTCGATGACGGCCAAGAAGAAACGATGAGTCGCGTATTCACAAACCAATCGTCTGCCGACCCCGATAGACCTCGCAAACCATCGGTCTCGCGACGCATGTCTTCCAAGCGTCAAATCCCCCACAAGGGGCAGGAGTTCTCGACGGACGATGATGTCTCCGAGGTCCACCAATACATGGCCATGAAGGGCCCCAATACGCAAACATCCCCAAGAATACGCCCCTTGCGAACGCAAAGCTCGACCCTCAGGCGACGTCTCAGTGCTCGGCCCAGTCCCCTTGCGAGAGGGGAGTCAGAGAGTTACAATCCAGATGACAGCGGGTTGCCCGATCCCGGGTTAGATGTCGACGAAGAAATCCCTTCTTTTAGCCAGGCTGATGAGAATAGTGGGATGGATAGTGATGATGATGAGGTCACCGAAACGTTGGAAGATGATGAAGACGCTGCCAGTGACGCGGAGAGCTTCACCCTCAAAGATCGTCAGCAAGCCATCAACGAAACTCACCCATTTGGTATCAGGATCTGGAAGCCTGCGTTGTATAAAAAGAGTCGCTCTGTAGAGAAGACCGCCGAGGGAGATATTCACTCTTCACCAGGCGGCCGTGTCAGTCCCATGCTGTTCTTGACTAACTTGTTGTGGTCTTTGTTCTTTGGATGGTGGCTTGCCCTTGTTGCTCTTCTGGCTGCGGTTGCATGCTTTTTCTTTGCCTACTCATCGAGTGCTATGGCATACGGAAGAGTATTTGCGGGTCTTTCACGATATCTGCTCTACCCCTTTGGGTCGTTTGTCCTTCTAGAGACCGACGAGCATTATGCCGAAGAGGACGAAGGCGAGGGACGCAGTATCAGCGAATATGAGCAATGGCAGAATGGAGATCTAGAACATGGCCGTCTGTTCTTTGGGCCTCGCAGGGATCGATCACTCGTCGGCAGACGAAGGAACAGCGTCGATTCAGCCGGTGAGCAGGACAGTCTGCTCGGACGACCCCAACGTGGACAGCATGATGACTTTCAGTTGGCCCACTCTAAACGTCGCCTTTTCGGGCGTGGCGAATGGACCTTGGGTCGGGTCGTCTTCTTCGTGTTCTTCTATTTCCTCGTCGGACCACTGATGCTTCTGGTGTCGCTCACCTGCTGGCTGCTGGTTTTCTGGATTCCCATGGGGCGCGTCACGATCACTCTAGTGAGCCATCTACGCAGGCACCCTTTGGCGCTGTCCTTCCATTCCGATACCACCTATGCTAGATCGAGCACTACTTCCTCGTCTTCAATCCTGCTCTGCACCTACCGAGCAGCGGGAACCAGGTACTGGAAGTACACTGTTGATGGAACGAACATCTTCCTGATCAACTTGCTTGGTGTGGTCGTCTTTGTAATCGTCGACTATTTCTTCCTTGGGAAATTCTTGGGCCTGGAGAACTGGATCACGCATCCGGGGCTAATATTCACTCTGGCTCTGCTTTCCATCATCCCTCTGGCCTACTTCATTGGGCAAGCCGTCGCCTCGATTTCTGCACAGTCTTCGATGGGCCTGGGTGCTGCCATCAACGCTTTTTTCTCCACTGTTGTAGAAGTGTATCTGTATTGTGTTGCCTTGACCGAAGGTAAAGCTCAGCTTGTTGAGGGAAGCATTATCGGCAGTATTTTTGCTGGTATTTTGTTCCTTCCTGGCTTGTCCATGTGCTTCGGTGCTATTAAGCGCAAGACTCAACGGTTCAATGTGAAATCAGCCGGTGTCACCTCGACAATGCTGTTGTTTGCGGTGATTGCTGCATTTGGGCCCACCCTCTTCTATCAGGTTTATGGCAGTGTGAGTTCCGATTTCCCTTCTTCAAACGAGAATCAAACTGACAGTGTATAGCACGAACTAAATTGCCACTCCTGCGTCAACTCCATCGATTCCGAGAGCCGGGATTGTCGACGCTGTTATTTCTCTCAGACGGCGGCTATTAACGACCAGTTCTTCCAAAAAGCTGTGCAACCATATGCGTGGTTCGCCGCTGTCTTCCTATTCCTGTCATACATCATCGGTTTATGGTTTACTCTGAGAACCCATGCTGCTCTCATCTGGGCAACTGAAATGGAAGAGAAGAAGAATGCTCAGGCCACTCAAGAGTCATCCTTCTATGAGCCAAGGCACCTCTTATTCCCGAGCGGTCAACCCGAAGCTTCCGGTGCTGTCTCTGGAAGCAAGGATTCAATCCGTGAATCCCAGTTGTACAAGCGAATCCTAGGCCAGTCCCTGAGGCACTACGGGTTCGAGGACAATGACACAGGCAACTGGGAGCCGGCGGAAGGTGAAGCAAGAACAGAATCAAGAAACAACATTCCACACTTGGTACCACCGCGGTCTAGCGGCGACGACAACTGTGGGCCAAAGGCTGTCGGTGGTCTATCCACAGAAGACAACGAACGCCTAGTACGCCAAGTTACTGAAGTGGCAGCGACAGCTGCGGCAGTGGCTGCCCGGGATGCAACTCGAAGCCGCAAGCCCCCTGCTCAGAGTTCTGCCAACCGACAGGCTGGCCGTGCAGCAGCAGAACAGCCTCGTACCCCTGGAGAAGAGCTTGAGGATATTGGTTTGAATGTCGAGGCTGCCCAGGCCGGTGGAGGACATGATGCACCCAATTGGAGCAAAGCCAAGAGTTCTATCATTCTTCTTGGAGCAACATTCCTCTATGCAGTTATCGCTGAGATCCTTGTCAACACGGTTGATGTTGTCTTGGAGAGCGTGGACATTGACGAAAAGTTCCTCGGTATTACTCTTTTCGCACTGGTCCCCAATACCACAGAATTCTTGGTATGTTGACATTATGCTAAACTAACTTCTTAATTCTTGACTAACTCGTGGACAGAACGCCATCTCCTTTGCCATGAATGGCAATATTGCATTGTCGATGGAAATCGGTTCCGCCTATGCACTGCAGGTCTGTCTGTTACAGGTGCCCGCTGTGGTTCTTTTCAGTGCATTCTATGGACGCATGTTGGACCCATCTGAGCTTGTCAGCCACTCATTCAAGTAAGATCATCTTTCCTGGTCCCGCTTCTATCTTCCTTGGCTAACTTTGTTCCAACAGCCTGATCTTCCCTCAATGGGACATGATCACCGTTATTCTGTGTGTGTTCCTGTTGTCATATGTCTACGGTGAAGGAAAGAGCAATTACTTCAAGGGCTCCATTCTCGTTCTCACCTACTTCGTCGTTGTTCTTGGCTTCTACATGTCAGGCTATGTTAACATAGACAGCATGGGCGTAGACCGGTTTGATACTCTCGCTCTGGGCGGCACAAGCAGCGCCGAGAAGTTCTACACGATTGGCCGAACAAGAGGTGGGGAGGCCTACTAATTAAAGTACATACTGACGGTAGCTTTTTTGTTTGATCTGAATAGTTGTCGAGATTTGTCTCGACCCAATTTAGCATAGCGAACTTTTTCTGTCATGCGTTTCTAGGATGGCCCTGGGGTCATCTCACATATTTGTTGATCTGAACTGTTCGGGTCCTGCATTAGATATTACGTTTACATGCATTACTATTTCGAAATTGTATCTGAGGATTTTTATCCTTGAATTTTGATCCTGCGGTAATGACTGATGACACCCGAAATCCCAGTATATAATCACTCAATTTTTTTTGGCATTTTAAAGAAAGAAAATTCGTCTTGGTCGTCATGTAAAATTAGGTGGAGTTCCACGCGCCCACAGCGTTATCAATCATCCCACGGTACTTCTGCTGCTTGAAGCACTGCTCCAGGAAGACCTCATACTTAACCCGGAGCAAAGCTTTCTCATTCGCATCCTCCGTCGGCAACACCTTCTTGCCAGGCTTGCTCATCCGGTCCATGATATCCCACAGATCTTCGGTCTTACCCTGGGAATCAGCACTGGCAGCCTTAGCACCTAGCATGGCAGCACCGTGGCACACCGCAGCGTGAATGTACCGAGGAATTAGCACGGGCATTTCACAAGCTGATGCAACAAGGTTGACCAGAATATCGTTCTGGCATTGCGAGCCTGACATGAACACCGAGGCGATACGATGGCCTGCCTTGTTCATTGTCTCGACGATCTGCTTGGTTTGTAGCGCGATGAACTCGAGAGTGGCGTAGTAGTAAATTGCAAGACCATCTACTGATTTATCGCTCGTTAGGCCGAAGATCGACCCTGTCATGTTTGGATCGGCGATGGGTGAGCGGTTACCCCATAGATCACCATAGAAGAAGAAGTGGCGTCCGAGGTAGGATACGCATGGAGCACCTTGGTCGTGTGCCATTTCCTTGAGGTGCTCGTTCAAGTACTCATAGATGTTGGTATGGTATGACTCGGCGATTGAGTGGGCCTGTTGGAAGGCCGGGTGCGTTTCAATGACATGCTTGAGCAACTCGCCTGTGGCTGATTGTCCACCCTCAGCCATCCAGTATCCGGGAAGAATGGTATCCCGATACGGACCCCAGACACCGTTTACGAAGACGGGATCAGGCGACATAGCAAGATGGCAGGTCGAGGTTCCTGCCACAGCCGCGAGACGTGAGAAGGCCTCCGATCTATCGAGCTTCGGTGCCTCTGCGAGGGATTTGCCTGATCCTAGATCGACCTTGGATCCCACGGTACCAATCCAGCCGGCGTAGGCATCGATCACAGCACTGCCGATCGCAATACCGGCTGGCAGGCCTAGATCGGCGGCAGCCTTATCACACAGAGTGCCAACCAACTCACCAGCACTCAGGTAATCACCATTCTGTTCAAGGTGAGGTCAGTTATTAGTTACTTATCAATTAAGGAAGGCTCACCACCCCGTCAACTCCGCCCATGCGTTTGAAATCATCCTTGGTCAAGTCGCCCAATCCAATATCATTCAGGAAATCTTCTTGCCATCCCTTGACGCTCCCATCAACACCAACAGGCACATATCCTTGCTTGCAAACAACGCTACAGAAGCTTCGTTTCTCATTGCCGGTGGCAATATGTGTAAGGGCATCTCCTAGATCATAGAACTTGCATCTTTCGAAGAGTTCTGCTGGCATGTGGTTCTTCAGCCAGAGGACCTTGGGGATCTCCATTTCAATGGACATTTTGCCGCCAACATAACGCAGAAGGTTATGGTTGGTGGCGTTTATCTTGGCCGCTTCCTCAACGGGACGGTGATCCAGCCACAAGATCACGTTGCGATCCGAGTCGAAGTTCGGACCAGTGACTGAGATTGGCTCATCCGTGTCATTGGAGAACACAGACAAGGAGCATGTTGCGTCGAATCCTATACCCCGTACAGTGTCAGGGTTGATATTGTGCTGGCTCACAGCACGCTGGACGGCAATACAAATGCAGCGCCAAATATCAGAGGTAGATTGTTCCTAGACAGCAGGTCAGCTTCTATACTTCATTGCGTGCCAATTGGCAGGGTTGCCTACATAATAACCATGCTCTGGTTGCCAAAGGCCAATGTTCTCAGAGGCCAACCCCACAATATCGCCCTTGGCATCGATGATACAGGCACGAGCACTGCCAGTTCCGACATCAATGCCGATATAGTGATCAAGGTGGACATCCAGCTCCTCCCGGGGGTCAGTGGAAGCTTTCCGGGAAGCCTGGACGGATGCACGACGGTAGGGCAGCGAGGCCATTTTGTCGGCTGTACTTGGTATGAAACTAAGATCTTTTTGTTTTCATCTCAGGGTTAGAGCTTTGGGAATCACGGAGCTAGGACAATTTGAGGTCGAAGTACCTTCAGGCTTCCAATTGAGCTCACTATATAAAAGAGAGAGAGGCGAGGGGTATTGAATATGACAGCATCGTTTGCCTCACATTCCTGTGGGGTGACGGAGCGGTGCTGACCGGTACCTTAGGGGTACTTGAGTGGTACTTGGAGGTACATAAGTTCCCCGCCATTGCCTGCCCCTGCGAGGTACTCTCATGTACCATATAGTTTGGAATTTGTAAATTGAGCATCCCTGCTCTGTATCTTTTTAAAATCATGGAAATGAATCTCTACAAGCCAAGCACAATACGCACACAGCCATAAGTAGTTATAAATAACGCTACATGTACTTGTACACACGGCCGTGTAAGTTAATGTACTCTCAGGTATGCTGTGGAGCTCGGACCGCCTGTCTTCTCGAACATCTCTCTCCAGCATCTCCGACAAATTATCCCCATTCCCCGCCATGCGGTTCCTACAGATGATTCTCAGCGCTTTGTCGCTCCTCGTTTCTGTCAATGCCTCTTCTCCTGCCACCGATATTCTTTACTGGCCCGTGGGGTCTACGCAGCCCTCCGTCCTCGCACATGTCACCTATGACCCGGCCTCGATGAAATCCGACGTGCTCTCATATACCCCTCCAAAGAACGAAGACGACGGTCTAGTGCGCGTTGGTCTCTACACGACAACAGCTACAAACAACAAGCAATGGGTTGGCAGTCTCGTGTCGTTGTCCTCTTTAACAGGCAGTGAGCAACCAACATTCCGCCTCCACCTCGGTCCCGCCAATGAGGTCTACCATGTCTCCCTAGCTGCTTCATCTGCTGCTCAGGGGTCTGCCGCCGGTGCCCAGGTTGACCTTGTCTCGAATGAGCTTGGGGTGCAGCCACACTTGAACCGGCCAGTGGTTGTTAACCCTGATGGTGGAAACGCCGAGGAACCTGTGGAGAAGTCTCTCTTGCAAAGGTGAGTTAGGGATAATTTAACGATGCTATCTCCTACCATGCTAATTGCTGGGTATCTAGGTACTGGTGGGTTCTGCCCATCGTCTTCTTTATCACTATGTCTGGTGGCGGCGAAGGACAGTCATGATCGGTTGCTTCGGCATGTTATACAGCACCTGGGTGTATAGAATAATATTGTATCAATCTACCACTCTCGGTAACTTTATCGCTGGTTATACTATTTCCGCGCACAGCAAGTTACTAGCATTAGCGGACAAGTTCCTTTCCTCCTTTGAGACGTAGTCTCACCAGAGCCTTTCTCTTCAACATTTGTTTAATCAGAAGGCCTTCCTCAGAAGACTCCTCGCCAAGATCAGCTGTAGAGTGACAATAGATTCGGAGGTGCGACAAACCCACCAGTTGATGACCCTGTCGTCGCCTTCCCCAAACTCTAGTCTTTGACCCAGTATCTCTGCAGCTTGCATTGAATCTGTTTTCACCACTTCCAATAGACTTTCGTAGTCTATAGGCGCATTCTACGTGGACCACGGCTATCTTGGCCGACGAGATTGGGGTTGATGTAACAGTCGTCGGCTAGCAGATCCGACTCTTCTCATTATTTATTTGCCGATGCTTCAAGTCAATCCCACAATTTCATCTAGAGACCTCCCAATAACGCAAACCAGCTCACTATCGAAAAACTATCCAGATGGCAATAACATCGGGTGAGCGCGTCTTCCAAGGCACCGCGCAAGTGAAAGGAGATGCATCAGGAAAGCTCATGGCAAGCGATCTGGAGTTGAGCTTCTGGGGTGGCGTAAACCCCCAGACAAGCGAAATTATTGACCGCCACCACCCGTTGAGTGGTCAATGCCTTCAAGACAATATCCTCGCAATTCCTGGTGGTCGCGGTTCTTGCACCGGTAGTGCGGTTATGTTGGAGCTGCTTCTCAACGACAAAGGACCAAAAGCCATGATATTTGAGCGGCAGGAAACCATTTTGGTTCTCGGGATTATTGTTGCTGAAGAGATATTTGGAAAGACCATACCCGTTGTGATGCTGGATCCGAAGGACTTTCGCGAAATCCTCCGGTTCAATGGCACTGACATTTATATCAGAAACAGCCAAGTCTCAGTTGGCCCAAAAGCTTGGCCCAATGATACCGCAAGCCTGACTAGAGCATCTGTCAACGTCGAACTCTCGGATACTGACAGAGCTTTTTTGAAAGGCGAGTTTGGCGATGCCTCCCGCGCAGCAATGAATATAGTGCTACGGATGGCAGGCATCCTAGGGGTGAGTGAACTTATGGACGTCTCCCAGGTCCACGTCGATGGATGCGTCTACACTGGGCCAGGCTGTCTTCTTTTCGCAGAAGATCTATGGGATCGGGGAGGCAAAGTCAGGGTTCCAACATCTTTGAATTCCATCTCGATCGACAAGAATTTGTTCCAGGTTCAAGGGGCCAACCAGGAATTCACAGCAGCAGCTGGGAAGCTAGCAGATGCCTATACCGATATGGGGGCACGTTCAACTTTCACATGTGCTCCATATCAACTTGACAGTGCTCCAAAGTTCGGGGACCAAGTTGCTTGGGCCGAGTCCAACGCCGTCGTCTATGCAAACAGTGTGCTAGGGGCGAGAACTATGAAATATCCTGATTTCCTCGATATATGTGTCGCCCTGACTGGCCGTGCCCCGAAAGGCGGTCCACACGTGCAAATCAACAGGATGGCCTCACTCATCGTGAATGTTGAGGGCATTGAGAACGCCAACATTGACGATTCATTCTATCCTCTTCTCGGCTACCGCGTGGGAGCCTTGGCACCAAGCCAAATCCCTGTGATAGTAGGTATCAAATCGCTGGCTCCATCCAAAGATGATATGAAGGCCTTTGGGGCGGCATTTGCGACGGTATCAAGTGCCCCCATGTTTCACATTCTTGGTGTCACCCCCGAAGCAGTGGAGCTTGGGGCTGTGGTTGCGAAAGGTCCCGACGTACGCTCCATCAGCGTACATCTGAGTGATTTGATCGGGTGCTGGGATGAACTGAATAGTGCATCAAAAGACCAACCAGTTGACCTGGTGTCCCTGGGCAACCCTCACTTCTCGTTTGACGAAATTCAAACGCTCAGTGGGCTCTGCCGAGGCCGCAAAAAGGACAAAGATGTCGCCATTGTGGTGACATGCGCCAGATTCACTTACAGTGCAGTTTGCAACGCCGGATTGCTTGATGAACTGGAGGAATTCGGGGTTCAGTTCGTCACGGATACCTGCTGGTGTATGATCACCGACCCAACCATCCCCCGCTCCAAGAGTGCAATTATGACCAACTCTGGGAAATACGCTCATTATGGCCCTGGACTCACTGGCAAGAGCTTCTATTTTGGAAATCTTGCCAGGTGTGTTGACGCTGCGTGTGGGTATAGCTATTTGGAAAGTCGACCACAATGGTTGAGAGAGTCAAGTCAGTGAGACCAAGTATACAAGCCTAGTAGAAGATTCAATTGCATCTATTCGCTTCTATTTAATTCCTTATTATTATCTATACAATCTACTTCAGCAAATCATGTTTAGAAAGGGCTTCGTTTATCCATGGATGCTTCCAGGTAACTTAACTAGTTACTAGTTCTGCTAATGCCTAGGAAAAGGGGCTGCATGGCAATCCAACACTTGATGTATCACTTTCACATTGCTTCTCACTTATTTAGTTGTTTGTTGAAAGAGCCCGCAAAAGCCCGTGCTTTATATAAATCTCCGCTGACCGCATTCAAGCTCCACACACACCATGCTTCGTCTTCCAGTTGAGTTGGTCCAACTCATACTTCGGCACTGTGAAACCCCTGCCTATTTCCAAGCTGCTTTTGCGAGTCGCAGGCTTTTTGAAATTGCATCCAGCAGCAGAGATGTTATCCTGCTCCAACTACACAAAACCCCGGGGCATGGCTTCAAGCTTCTCCGGACAACAGAGCTGTTTCGCATCTTGATGAAGCGATCTTTGGAGCAACTAGATGGCGCCGAATTCCACACAGATCGCAAGCTCTATCAATTCCAAAACGTGATCGATAGCCGGGCATCAACATTCGAAGATTCCATAGACGAAAACGCGCTGCTTGTCTTCAAAGACAACAGTACCGTTCACCTGGTTCATATTGGCAATGGGATCCTAACTCATGAACGTGAATTTAAATCTCCAGGAAAAGACATTGGAAATGTCGAGGTTCTTCGGACCGCGTTCGATGGCGACAATGGTATCTATGTGCTGCATCGATTCAAGCCATTCCTCGACCAAGAGCTTGACACCGACCATCCATTTGTCAAGCATGCGCTGCAGTCTCATCCCCATGGAGATATCTTCATGACCTATTATAAATTGGATTCTTTACTTGTTCGCATGTGTGCCTTCCCCGATCGTCACGACTACAGGCCTCTAGCTCTATCTGCTACCCCTGGACAGTTCGCAATCTCATGGCAGCACATATTGAATCCCCACGATTATAACGTTGAACTTTACACCTGGGTTGATGAGGGAGAGGAGGAGGATGAAAGCGACAGAGAGGCCATTGAGGAAGATCTGGAGGCTGGGGACACAAATGAAGATGCCAAACCAAAGAATGAGGCAAGCAGAATTAGATATGCCGCTTATGCGACCAGCTCTCTTGCAGGTTCAGACGGGCATGACTCAGATGATGATCCTTTCCAGGGCAGAGGGCCCGCGGTGAGGTTGGCTTTCAACGATCGAGGCCACCAGTTACTCTACCACTACAGGGCTCAAACTCTTTACGGATCCTTCCAACGACTTCACGCTCCTCATCAGTCGAGACCGGCAAAGCCACCGAGCGCGAATGAATGCATTGTGCCATATTCAAACTCGCTTTCACTGCGATTCTCTATTGGGATTCCGTTCTTTGGTACCCATGAATCCCATAATTTATTGCCGGGAGGAAGCTGTCATTGGCAATACCTTGCCTTCGGAATTGCTACTCATCGGGTCGAAAAATGGACTGTGGCATGTCTTTTGAAGTCTGAGGCCTTCCCTCGAGCCCAGCACTGTCACCATATCTTTAATCTTGGCCGCGGAAGGCGTTTTGATAATTGGCAGATTATGGCGCGGCTTGGGGGATTTGAAGAATCGACTACATCGCACGGATCTCGTGTGGCTGCTTCACCTCTCGGGACTCGGATCGCCGTTGCCAATTGGAAAACGCTCCGTGTCTGGGCACTGGAGCCACATGAAGTGATTGCAGGAAACACCACCGGCTACTATTCACCATCGTGGGTATCCGACTCAGGTCTCATCGAGCTGCGACCTGTTGTTATCCCGTTAGACGCGGTCTGCTCCCAATTGAAATTCACGGACAAAGAAGACGAGCTGGTTGCGATTACTGACCGTGGGTTGATGTATTTGAATATTGGTCCCAGCGGTCGAGGTCTTCGACTTGTCGACAGACAGGGACTTGAATAGTCTCTGGAGAGAATTTCCGATAGTTTATGGTAGCTGAAACATCGTGATATTCTTAAGAGCTAATTCGAGCGGACTTTTGAAATATAGCGATGAACGCTGCGCTAATGTGACATTATGTATGCTAGATAATGCAATGTTTCTTAGATGCAGTACAATATCGACATCCTATCGACTTGTTGATGTAGCTTGACTTCGCTTTCGCTAGCACATGCTTGTCCTGGGAAGAATAAGCAATTTCACTTTCGAAACGGAGTAAATGCAACTAAATCTTCTCCCAGGCCCGGATGTCATGATGAATGCTTCACGCCATTTAACAAGGATTGACCGAACCATTTGATAAAACCCAGATCTTTCAGGTTTATCGCTGGATACTTTAGATAGTCCCTAGTCTTATCCGCAGGAAATTATACGCGAACAATATGTAATTTCAGATACAAGCGTCCCCGGACAAATGTATCAGTATTACACTTGGGGGACACAGTCGTTGATTGAATGTATACTGATATGCGATGAGCACTATATATGTATCTGTTTCTTTTTTTCCGGTCTTAAAATCCCAGAAATTTCCAGGACACCAGAAAATGCATGGGCAAGACAATCATCGCGAGTTGCATGGCATTGTAAAAAGTAATCATGAAAAAACCATGACTCTGAGCATGCAAGGCAGAATAGGGGTATCCCAGTTTCATCATCATAGCTTATAGAAAAAAGTAAGAGGGGGAGATGCATGGTCCTATGGCTCGCTATGGTCCATCTGCGTAACGAGCCATTCGAGCACACTCTCGTAGCAGAGCGCATATTGACTCAAGTTCTGCACCATGCTCGGCCGTTGCCTCCGGAAGTCCTCCACAGTCTTTGCAATTAGGTCGGTACTGTGGTCTCCAATCCAATCAGAGGAAGTGGTAGGGTTTTGGTCCAAGCCTCCGCCATTTTTGCCTTGCGCAAGTTGCCGTTTCAGCATGTCTAGCACACTATCGACGGTGCAAAAAGTCCCTGTGCGTCCACAACCCGCGCTGCAATGGACGAGGATTGGCCGCTGACCCTTCGGTTCTGGTTGCTGACTGCTAAACCCAGTGTTGCTTGTGGCACGAATGACCTTGTTGCACTGCTCGATCAGATTGAGGAGATGGGTAGGTTGAGACGTGGTTCCGAAATCAGGCCAATAAGGGTACTGGAGCTGGGTGATATCCCGGAGCGGTTGAAAAGGGAATGCTGTGTGAGAGACGCTGAAATGCCGCACAACGATGACGGGGTTTTCGTTTGTGCCACTGGGCTTTTCGGCTGATGCATTAGGGTTGCGAATCGTTGAATTTATTGGCTGGCCTTTGGATTCAATGTGGATGTGCTTCTCCGAATATGCTTTCACCTCGAACGGCCCATAATTTCCGGATTCCCAATATCGGTCGCATTTTACCTGTCCTCGCTCAATTTCGGCCGTGAGAGAAACGAGTACTCTAATATCCTGTTCCCAAACCACGCGCCAAAAGTCCTATATCATGTGAGTAACTTGGTGAATAACATTGAAAATGGCGACACTCACACTAAATGTATCAGGAACGGGAGCCTGCGTAGCGATGTATCTCCGATTGCTAAATTCCGCTTGGATGTGATTTGCGTTGACATAGTCACAGGCCCCAGATGGGATACCCTCGAGTCGGACGCGTGTATGATCGAATGGGTAAATGTCATTGTAACGGTTCTTTGTTCCCTTTTCAATTCCAGCGATGCGATATTTCTTGGAGCCACCAGCGGCCTCTGCTGCAGAACCTTCATACGTTAGAGCCTGTTTCATGCGCTCTAGTTCCATTTTCTCGAGATCCAAAAATTTGTTGGAGACGAGATGTCCTTGGTCCTTGGTATCGGAAGCGTCCCGTAACCAGGGAGGAAGTGACTGCCGTTTTTCATCGGTAAGGCCATCGGGCTGTTTCAAGGGAACCTGTCCAACTCCACCGAGAAGATCCATATTTTGTCGAATGTTTGAGAAAAAAGGATTAATAGCGGAGGATGATTCCGGTAGGGCACACCCACCAACGGCAGGAGCAACAGACTGCAGATTAATGCTCATCGGCGCACGGCGTTTGGGCGATGGACCTGTCGTGTTTGACTGTGGCCGTTGAATCAAATGCGGGAACTGAGTCGAGAATCCCTGGAATCCGTTTTTTAATATTAAACCATCCCCTTTCCAGTCTTCCGCCTGAAATTTATTGAGAACGTTCAAAAGGGGCGCTGCATCTTTCGAATCGGCAGCAGCAGAGTCGTATACAATGATCACATTGCAGTTTCTCCATCGAGCAAACTTTTGTTTATCAGTGTCCTCCGTGAAGGTGCCTTCCAGTTTTTGGGTATCAAATGAGCGTCGTTTGAGTAGAGTGGTTGGAATGCATAGATTAAGTGATCCTTTAATATTGGCTTGTCTGAAATGAGCAAATGGGCGGACGTCAAATAACATAATATTCGATTGTGATGATCCAAGGAGATCGGCACAGCGTTCGGATGAGACCCAGGGGAATGCAGTGGAAGGGACACCTGGAGGAACGGTAAGTAAAGGATCAATTGTGTGGAGATAAACAGCAGAACAACGAAATTGGGATTCAATAATCAAGTAGAGAGGAATCATACTGTGTGAAGGCACTGGACTTGCGCCAGCTCCTACCCCATTTCCGATTGGGTGTGAGGATGATGACTTGGACCATGATGGTCTTCCGTGGGTATCAATGTTGGAGGGGGTTTCATGAAATGTGGATTCACGGCGTCTTCGGTTGGCCTCAGGCTCAGTCTTCAATATATTCATCAACCCCGTTGATACAGACTCCTTCTGGTATACTTGTAATTTGGGACTCGGGAGAGAGTTTGTGTGCGGTGACACACCCCAGCTCTTTTGCGGGGACACTCCTGGATTAGACGTCTGCGAGTTGGAACTTGGTGCCGCCATGCCAAAGTAGTTAGGACTCGGTCGTTCCGAGGTATTGGGCGACATGCTAGGGCGGAAGGACTGTGTGACGCCATCACGATGACCGCTCTGGGTACTCTGCACCCAAGGCGAGGATGGCGAGCGTCCTGGGCCTGTCATGGCCGAGAAGCTGGCTTCCACAGCTCCAGATCCCGATACAAGATCAGCTCAAGGAGTCCGAGTGTGCACAGGTCCAATCGTCCACGGGTAGGACCAGTAAGTCTAAGATATCAGGGTTTTTCGAAGACCTAGGGTTGCAGCAGAAAAGCTCATAAAGATGACAGCAGGGAGAGGTCGTAGAGAGGTCGTAGAGAGGGGCAATAAGAAGCGATAGACCAGGGTCCAGCCGGGAGAAGGCCAAGGTGGGGGATGAACAGGTCTGATATCAGAGCACCCGTGTCATTGCTGAATAATAAAAACCAGCCCTGGAGCCGGAGGATATGGGCGAAAGAAGAAATTTGGGGCTTCGAGAAGTAAGGTATGACGTTGTTGTGTGGGGATCACGGGTTCTCGGTTCTGACGTCGTGGCGTGACCAAGATCTAGATCGAAATATAAGATGCATATAGGGACGAGAATATAGGAAATAGTAAAGAGGCAGGACTATAGGAATACAGATATAGGATATAAGATTGATTTTTGAATATATACATATATACACATGTCACCGTCTCTTCACGTCGATCATCTGAAGCGCTCTAGCCGGGACTACTATATCAGGCTGAGTAAGCACCGGTGTCGGCTGGTCAATGTACAGGATTTGCATCGAGTTTGTATGCTCTATTCAAACTGATCTCACCTTTATGTGGTGGTCGCTCCACTTATGCAGGTTGCACGTCAATATGACAAGCGAAAGATGAGACAGTCTCGAGTGGAAGAGGAGCATGGTCTTGACAGTGTCGAGACCTGTACGCGTACGAGCTTGGAGTAATTCGGGTTTCCAGGGCCAGTTTCAATCCGTCTCAGTGTATACCAGCTGCAGAAGCCGCACAGACTGGAGCCTTTCCGCTTTCTTCGCCACATTACACTGTCATGCAATGAGCTCATGCGCTGGGTTGTTTTGATCGCGCTAGAGAACGCCGCAGCACTCGGTAGTCGGGGTCATAGCTTCATAGCCTCCCGTCAGGTTCGCCCTTGAATCGCTCTACTCGCTTCTGCTCCCACTGATCGAGGTCTTTGGCCATGAGTCTCTATAGATGCAGTCAGCATTCAATTCATGGGGTTGAAGTGAGTCACATTTCAAGTTACATACGTAGTATTCTTCCTTCTCATCACCTACAATCCTTCGTCTCGGATTGCGTTTGATTCCTGCCTCTCCGTCAGGACCTTTCAGTCCAAGGTCAAATGCTTCCTCTTGGCTCAACTGCTTGACCTTGCGGTCATAGCGCTCATAGCGGAGGGCAGCAGCAGGTGTCAATGCAAAGGACCCTGCTACAATCACAGTAATAAATGGAAGTCCGAAGAGAATAAAAGGGTGCCGTGCCAGTCGCGCCCGGTACAATGCACCGATCCGTTCACTGAGTGATGATGATTCTGTAGCTGCCCTCCGAAATGTTTTAGATTGAAAGGCAGGCATTGTTGCACGTTGGATCAATTGACCTCAGTTGACAAAAGGTGTATTAACGAAGCGATCCATTGGCAATCAAACAATGTTGAATAGCAAATGATACGAGCGGATCGGACAATGGATGTTCCGAAATGCCGGGTTGAATTGTTTAGACAGAGCTTCTCAGCCTCTTCAGGTGCTCATTGACATTGGCTTACTCCTAGTCGCTTGACTATTCTAGTCGACATAAAAGCTGGGCTTCCCCAAAGCTCCGTCTTTTGTGTTCGAAGCCTGAGATTTACCTGCCGCACTCCGTGTTTCTTTTTGACCGGTCTTGCAGCTTTTCGAGTGCGCGACGTCCAGTTTTCTTGTGAGCACGTCTTCGCTTAACTGTCAATAAAGCATAAACTGACAAGGCGACCGGCCTAGTATCACTCGGCTTTTATCGTATCTTTTACAGCTTTCTGAATCGACGTGTCCGCCATGGCCTCCAACAGCAGCTCTTTCTTCGGAGGGGGTGGTCTTGGGGCCTCGACAACACAGTCGAACAGTCTTTTCTCCGGAAATAAGTCCACCGCAAGCCAGTTTTCAGGTCTAGGTGCTACATCCACCCAGGCCACACAACCCCAGTCCTTGTTCGGAGGCCAATCCCAGACCCAGCAACAACCCGCTCAGTCTTCGTTCATGGGGCAGACCCAGCAGCCCGCTCAGTCCTCGCTCCTGGGACAAACTCAACAACCCAGTACTGCGCAGACTCCAGGGCAGCCTCCAATTGCGTCAACACAGCCTGCCTTCTTCAACAGTCTGCTGGAGCGCGGCAAGAAGCGACCATTGTCATCGGTTGGCCAAAACAGTAACTTCGAAGACGTGCCCAGTCTCCAGTTGGGCTTAGATGACATCCGGAGAAAAGCCCGCGAGTTGGGCTCAGCGGGACAAAAGGATGCTCCAAATGGCGCTAATAGTAAGGCGTGAGTTTTATCTACTAGTCACCTTTCTCTTCGTCTAGAATGGACCTAGCTAACCTTGAGATACCACCGAATAGTCATTATCTACTTGCAGCTTCCGGGATCTCCCCTGGCCGAGCATTGCGCGACCTCAAATCCCTCGATCCCCAGGCATCTTTAGCGACCCCAGCGAAAGAACAGGACAACTTTGACCCCGACAACCAAAGATTCTTGCGGAATATCCAGCAGCGCGGTCGTCAAGTCATGATCACTGAAAGTCTTGCCAGGGCTCATAGGGACTTCGATGCCTATTTGGAGGAGAAACTCGACATGGACTGGGAGGAGCAGCGTCATAAAATCTTCCGTCATTTCGGACTCGCCCAGAACGATGACTCCGGGGAATTCAAATCCACCACAAGGGGCGCTTTCGGTCGGTCAGCAAGACAGTCTAAACAACCTGGTGGCCCAGCCAATGGACCCTCGGCCGCATCTCGCCGAAGCGTCTTCGGGCGTTCCGGCCTTGAAAAGTCAGTCATTGGGACACCGGGGACCGGACTGGCAAGTCGTCAAATCTTTGAAGACCAGAATGAGCGAAGTGACGGAAGTTTATCCGAGTCACCCGATCTCAGATTCCATCGCGAGAAGATGGGACAATATGCCGAGAAAGTTCAGCAACTCAACCTTGCGAGACTACAAGGGAAATGTTATCCAATTCTTGATGAGTTTGCGACAGTTGAGATGCACACCGGTGGTGATGTAAGCTAAACTCCCATACCCGATCATACATCACGGTTGAATGTTCAGCTAATCGCATTCTAGATTCCTCCACAACTCTTCGCTGCATACCAAGCCTTGATAGGAATCGTCCACGAGAAGCCAAACATCGTCAGCCCATCGGAGCCTGGCGCGGTGAAAGAACGACAGTATGCTGAAGACTATCTTGATGAATCACCCAAGTCCCGCAAAGCTATCAATCTGAAGAAGCAAATCCTTGAAGGTTCAAGGACCTTCCTTGAGAAAACTTTCTTTGAGGAAGTGGAGATTGCCATCGCCAAAAATCCCCGGGAGGCACAGCTGGGCGGAATTCCGACTGTGATCAACAAAATCCGTGCTTTCATTCGACTCCGAGCTGCGAGAAAGGATCTCGCACCAGATGGAACCGAATTGCAGATGGTGAATCAAGACTACTGCTGGATTCTCATTTTTTACCTACTTCGGTGCGGATTTGTCACCGAGGCGGCTGAATACGTGAGCCAGGACAGCGGGTTCCGCTCTTTGGATCACAAATTCGTGACCTACATGACAACCTACGCGCAGAACAGACGCCTTCCCCGGGAACTGCAGTCAAAAATCAATGGCGAGTTCCAGCAACGCTCACGGAATGCACCTGAAAACACTGTTGACCCTTACCGAATGGCATGCTACAAGATTATTGGCCGTTGTGATATCTCGCGTCGTCGTCTGGAAGGTGTGAATCAGAGTGTAGAGGACTGGATGTGGCTACAGTTCAGCCTTGCGAGAGAGGATGACCGTGCCGAAGAGGTTGCAAGCGACGTTTTTGGTCTGGAAGACATCCAGACTGACATTCAGGAAATCGGTCAACGAGTCTTCACGAAGGGCCAAGAAGGACCTGGTGGCTATGGAACTTACTTCCTCCTCCAGATCTTGGGAGGAATGTTTGAACAGGCTGTACATTATCTCGGCACTTATGCACCGGTCACGGCTGTCCATTTCGCTATTGCCCTGTCTTACTACGGTCTTTTGCGGGTATCCGACTTTTACACCTCTGGCGAAGAAATCTGTAAGCATCACCTCGCCTATCCCTATATGCTACCGGCTCTCTGGAGTGTTCTAACTTTGTTTTGCAGTATCCTTTACAGTGAAACAATACCCTCAGATCAATTTTGGATATCTCTTGACTCAATACACGCGAGAGTTCCGCACTGGATTTGTTGAAGCTGCCATCGATTACTTCACTCTGATCTGTTTCAACGCAGATCTCCCAGGTACTTTGGGCAAGTCGCAGGCATCAGTATGCCATGAGGCCTTACGGGAGTTCATCCTGGAAACCAGAGACTTTGCCAAATTGCTCGGTGATATTCGTGCTGACGGGACCCGACTGAAGGGAGCAATCGAGCAACGTCTCGATCTGATCAGGCTTGATGATCAACAAGAGTTTTTGAAGACCATCACAGTTCAAGCTGCTGCCGTCGCAGATGATAAGGGATTGATCACTGACGCCGTTCTTCTGTACCACCTGGCTGAGAATTATGACCGCGTCATTGACATCATCAACCGTGCGTTGTCAGATGCCATCGCGGTTGATTTGGGTACTGTCGTGCCGAAATTGCAACCCTTGCGCCCCCGAGTCGACCAAAGCGAGCCAGATGTAGTCGACGCAGGAAGCAGCCTCAGCTTGACTGCTGTGGATGATCCCGCTGTGCTTGCCAAGAACATGATCAGCTTGTACAACTCCAACAATATGTACTTTGGAAAGATTCGACAGGTCAACCGCGATGCTTGTGGGTTGCTGCTACTCATGATTGAGGCAAAGACTCAGGTTGAAGCTGGCAGATGGGCTCCAGCACTTGACGTAAGTTTTCTTCTTCTTTACCCCACAGATGTCCGAGTTACTAACGAAGAGATTAGGCTATCAATATCTTGAATGTTCTCCCCTTGCAGGCACGAGGTGCGGTGCCTATGGTTCGAGCCGCTGCTCAATCCTTCGCATCTTTGCCTCCGATCATCTCACGCAACATCGGGCATGTCATCATGTGGAGTATCACCTGCATTGGCCATGAACGCCAGAAGCAAACCTCCGGGGCCTACGAGAATGAAGTGCGCCAGGGATTGGCGGACACTTTGCTTGTTATGGCCAAGGATCTCATGGTCTTCTCGGGCATGGTCAAGTACAAGCTGCCGCCACGAGTCTATGAGACCCTGGCTCGTGCTGGAGCGGAGATCGGAGCATACTGAATGTGTATAGCTTGATGCCCTTTTGCTTAGTAGTCGCCTTAATACGATGAATGAAGAGAATCCAATGAGGCTTACATGAGACCAAGGTGCAGACATATATGTAGACCGAATATACATCGGGCAGTAACTTAAAAGCGGAGCATGTGTTCCGCCAAGCTTCTGAGGGAATCTTCCATGCTCCGCCCCTATGGGTAGCTCACCTATCTTTCACCCGAGGCCTTTGTGCTTAACCGAAATGGCTGTTTTGTCATAGCCGAGAACGAACTTCTGCGTTCTGCCTTTAGGTTCCCCAGAATGGACCATGCTTCCAACGCGTCCGGTTCGAGCGAAGAAGCATCCGACAGCGAAGCGGGGTCCCCGCGCAATGGCTTTGTACAGGTAGAGGACGTGTTGAGGACAGACAGAGGGGTTGGACTGGTGCATACCCAGACACAAAAAGATGCGATGGATGACGACCGGCCGCAACCCGAAGCCACCCCTATCAACTTATCCGGTGCTCTCAACAAGCAAGCTTTACGCGGCGACGAAACTGATTCGAGCCAGCTTCGTACAACCACCGATTCGAACGAGGCCAATAGCAGCAATGCGCCAACAACTTTTAATGCGAAGACACCCAGTCTTTTCAACAATCCACCAAACCTAGCGCGAATCCGAAAGGTTTTGTTTGAGTGCAATGACCCGATAGAGATCAGTCTGGAAGAGTTTGAGACATATTGGCCCTTTATTGACAATGTTTGGGTCAAGCAAAGATCGAACGCTAGCAAGGAGGGCCATTGCACTACAGACTATTACATGTGCCGTTTACGTCGTCCAACCCACCGCACATCGGAGACTCGGCCACTCCCAGAGGGCAAACGCCCTCGAAAGAAGCGTGTGCGCGAAGGGGGCATCTGCAACTTCCAGATCAAGGTTGTACGTTTCGAGGGCGCGTACTCAACCGTGACTATCGCGAGAACCCCAGGAAGCTGCAGCGTTCACTCGCACGATTTGGATTATATTGACCGGGTGAAGCGGAACTCGGGGTTAATGGAATATGCGCGAAAAGAATCCGTGAAAGGATACCTTCCTTCTTCTATCTATACCAAATTCCAAGAAGAGCCAGATAAGCTGTGTGAGGCTGGAGGGCGGTTCTTCACAGTGACTGATGTCCGCAACATCTCTGCTAAATGGCGCATCCAAAACCCGGAGGTCAACTTAATTCCACACGAGGGCTACGAATACCAAAAGGGCCATGGTATTGTCAAGACCCAAAGCACTGATGGGGTCAATGAAGTCCCGTCGCAACCAAAGCCAACTCCATCTATCTCATCATCTTCATTACCTCCAGACACGCTATCATTTCCTCAATTCTCGCTAGATTTTCTGCAGCCTTACCTCCCCAACAATTCTGAGCGACGAGAGTTCCCTCATGTCACATTATCCTATGCATCGTCAATGGACTCAAAGATTTCGCTTCAACCAGGGATGCAAACGGTGCTATCTGGGCCAGAGGCCAAACTGATGACCCATTACCTCCGCTCCCGGCATGATGCCATTCTTGTCGGAGTAGGCACGGTTTTAGCAGATAATCCCGGTTTGAACTGCCGCCTGGAGGGCGCTGGTGGGTTTGGAGGGCTGGGCAGAATGTGGCAACCCAGGCCAGTGATTATTGATCCCATGGGGCGATGGCCTGTCCACCCTGAATGCCGAATGTTGCGAACCGCCGTGGACGGTAAAGGAAAAGCCCCATGGGTCGTGGTATCCCCGGGAGCTCAGATCAACCCCCAGACATTAATGATGCTCAAGGGCTACGGCGGCGATTTTCTTCGCATTGTAGAGTTTAACCAACACTGGCGATTACGTTGGGAAGCTATCTTCCGTGCTCTTGCATCAGAGGGTATTAAGAGCGTCATGATCGAGGGCGGCGGAACAGTCTTGAGTGAACTATTGAATCCCGAGTATACCAGCTTCATCGATTCGATCGTCGTGACGGTTGCTCCCACTTACCTTGGACGCGGCGGAGTGAATGTCAGTCCGGACTCCAAGCAAGATCCTGGGGGTGCACCCAATGCTGCACTCAATCCTCGAGAGGTCAAATGGATGCCCTTGGGGCAGAATGTCATTATGTGCGGCAAGATCCGGCCAAGTGCGCGCCCGGAGGAAGCACAAAGAGATTGAAATAATCCATTGTTTGAATCTGGCCTTTTTGCGCTGGAACTGCATGTACATGTAATAAAGAGATAAAGAGAGCATAGGAGAATCAATACAAGTCGAAATACGCAAATTCGGGGGGCCGGGAGAATGCCGCATTATTTACGTCCTGGGCTTGGCACCTTTTTTTTCTTTCGCGCGTCAGCCTTTCGACCCTTTCACGGTTCCCATACATTCCTCCCCCTGTTTCCCCATTCTTTATTCTTTCTCCGCTAGATCCAGCTTGATTTACAATGCCTCCTAGAAAGAGCACATCCGCTGCGCCGAAGAAGCCAGCTGCTAAGGCTTCGACGGAGACCAAGACCACTGGTCGGACCAAAAGGACCGTCACAGAGACCACCAAAACCGTGAAGGAATCCAAGTCGCGCAAAATGTCCACTGCTACTACGGAGACCACAAATGCGACAAAGAAGCGCAAGGCCGATGACGATGAGGAGCCCAGTGAAACAAAAAAACCTCGCGTCACACAACCCCGTCAACTGAAGGCGACAAGGGCGACGAAGCCGAAGCCCAAGGTGGTCATCAATGAGGCTCCGAAAACCAAGCTGAATGTGTTTGTCTGCGGCGAAGGCAGCTCTGGAGAGCTTGGTTTGGGTGCGGCAAAGAATGTCATCGACGTCAAGCGTCCACGTTTGAACAAGCTTCTTGGTGCTGAGGAAGTTGGTGTCGTGCAGGTTGCTGTTGGCGGTATGCACTGCCTTGCTCTCACTCATGACAACAAGATTCTGAGCTGGGGTGTGAACGACCAGGGAGCTTTGGGAAGAAACACCGTATGGGACGGCGGCTACAAGGACATGGATGCCAGCGACTCTGATTCGGACGACGATGACAGCGGCCTGAACCCTCACGAATCCACGCCCACTGCTATTCCTGCCAGCGCATTCCCCGAGGGAACTGTTTTTGTGGAAGTCGCTGCTGCCGATAGCTCGAGTTTTGCCTTGACCGATGATGGTCTGGTCTACGGTTGGGGTACCTTCCGAGTAAGAATTGTCTCTGTTTCATACCAGTGATATTTGCTAATGATCGGTTTAGAGCAACGATGGAATCCTCGGATTCGACGCCACTCACCACGTCCAAATGACTCCTCTCCACATCTCGTCGTTGAAGAAGATCACGCACTTGAGCTGCGGATCCAACCACGTACTGGCACTTGGCGACCAAGGTCGCGTTTTCTCCTGGGGCTCAGGACAACAGAACCAGCTTGGCCGTCGTATTGTTGAGCGTAACAGGCTGAATGGTCTGCAGCCTCGCGAGTTCGGGTTGCCCAAGAACATTGTCCACATCGGTAGTGGCTGCTACCACTCATTCGCAGTTCACACATCTGGCAAAGTCTTTGCATGGGGGCTTAACAGCTTTGGCGCAACGGCTATCCGCGAAGGTGCTGGTGATTCCGAGGCTGCCATCGTGCATCCTACTCTCGTTGAATCGCTTTCGGGAAGAAATGTCACTCAAATTTGCGGTGGCTCTCATCACTCACTTGCCAGAACAGCTGATGGCGAGTGCTTGGTATGGGGTCGTTTGGACGGCTTCCAAAGCGGCATGAAGGTCGACACGCTTCCCAGCGAGTCTACTATCAAGGATGAGCGAGGTCGCCCTCGCATTCTGATTGAGCCCACCCCCATTCCCGGAATCAAAGCTAAGACGGTTGCTGCGAACTCGGACCACTCACTTGCCATCGATGCCGAAGGCCGTGCCTGGTCGTGGGGATTCTCCGCGACCTATGCCACCGGCCAAGGTACTCAAGATGATATTGAGGTGGCCACAATTATTGACAACACTGCTGTTCGAGGCAAGCAACTGAACTGGGCGGGTGCCGGTGGCCAATTTTCCGTATTCACAGAGGCCGTTAGTGCGTGAACCCAAGAAATCCACTGATGGGTTGAATTTTCCTGTATTTTAACATATAATCTCCCTTTATTCAATGTTGTTCCTTCAGAGTGTTCGGACCCTCTACGCAATATCCCATCCTCAGCACTTCGCATGCGGATATGTAACCTGTTACCACTCTGTGACTGCCTTGCTTTTAGTGTTAGTTGGGTGGTTCATTTGAACCAGTGACCGATCTAGTATTCTCCTATCGCGGAACTGACACATATTTCCTCTGAGCCATAAGGTAGATAGGGTTGCAGAAGGTTGCGGCTCGATAAGATGAGATTGAATGGAATAGATTAATTGCCGTCATAAAAGTCTATCGTAGAACTGTTTCCACAGCTACATCCCAAGTTCCTTCATGGCTTCATATTCATCGTCATAGTCGTCGTGATCGTCAGGCGGTGGCCACGAAGATAATGCGGCCACATCGGAGGGACGATCGGCCGTTGGCTCATCTTGTTCCTTGAGAAGATCATCTAGATCATCGTCCTCGGGTTCAGGGTAGCTGGTAGTGGGTCGTGTGCCTTCGTGATCTGGAATGAATAGGTCCCCGTCGCCTGTCTCCTCCTTGTCTTTGGTAGCCGGAGCTTCACCGTCATTAAAATGGGTTGTATTCTTAGGAATTTGAAGGCTTTCAAGCATTTCTCGCGTAGGCTCTGAGCTGTCAAAAGGCCTTGGTTTCTCCTCGTCAATCCATTCTCTTCGCATGACCTGAATTCTTTTTGAATGACCCAACTTCTCGATCATTGTCAGGCCGTCTGCGAATTTTGCGCGTGGATATAGATCGTCTAGCCATAGCTGGTAAAAGTTGAGAAGGCGTGCAGCATCCGAAAACTAAAGGAGCATCTGGTCAGCTGGGACACCCTCCTGGGAGCGTGTTGGAGAACAAACCTCGTGCCCTTTGCCTTTGAACTTCAGCTTGTGTTTTGCAGATTGCCGTAGCTTGGGGATTCCCGCTTGTGAGAGTAGACTAGCCCAATTAGCATGACCATGCTTGCTGCAAGAGTAAGGATGCTCACCGGCTTTCATCGAGTTTGGCGACGGGTTGCCGTTGCTTTGTGACCTTGACTTCTTCGTCGAGACCGAGGCCCAGTGCAGGACCCCCTCCTGTAGCGGGCTTGGTGTTGTTGGTGGTGTTATTATCAGGGATGATCTCATCCAAGCCGACATCATAATCAAAGAGATCGTTCAAATCATTTGCTGGACTTCCATGCTCTGAAATGTTCGCGTCCGCCATAGTTCCAATAGGATATGACGCTGGGGATTGATTGGGTATGTATTATGTTGAATGCCGGTTCATATGAGTATCTCAGGAAGGTCCTCGAGGGAGTCAATTGCTCTGTGGTCACTATCAGACGCAATCAATCAGAGGCCGCCTTGACGCGTGACGCGAGTAGCCTGTTATCTACGCTCTGATTGGCTGTTGGTGATACTGCCCGCCTTCAATGCGCTAATCCCAATGAGGCTAGTGTACCCTCCTCTCCTCCAACTCCCAGAACTTCAACCTCGCTGCACATTCAACCCTCCAGTCCCAACATGGCGACAGACACCAAGACGGCCATTGTGCCCCCTAAGCGGGCTAGCACCGATTACCCCGTATGATTTCCTGCGTATCTTCTGGGAATCGCATTTTGCTTCCCTGTGCGCTTCTTGGCTCCTGTGCTAACATATCCCACAGTTGATCGATTCCGACCCGTACGATTTACCCCGGATTTTAAGAATATTGACTTAAGCTCACACCATTGACAGGCATTTGAAACGAGTGTTCGGATATGCCCGGCCTTCCGACTACGCCGTGGCCGGTGGGATGGCTTCAGTTTCTCCGATTGCCTTCTGGGTCATGGAGAGAACCAGCCCGTCGCATGTGGGCCGCGGTGGCTTCGCGCCCGTCATGCGCCTCGCTACAGCTGTCGGTCTGATTGGCGGTCTCCATGTGCTCTATCAGCGATCCTGCAGTATGCCAGCCTTCATTCCCGGATGCTTTCGCGAGATTTTAACATCGCCGCTTACACCTTCGCAGGACGCTTCTACGGCTTCACCGAGAACTCTAGAGAGGTTGAGATGGACACCCGCGAGATGGTGGATAAGGTCAAGAAGGGTGAGCCTTTGTACGGCGCTTCCAAGGTGTCCTCCTACCTACAAGGTGTTGCAGCCCGGAACTCGCGCTACTCGGAACTCTTCATCCATGTCCTCCCATGGATCAATGTCGTCAACCACGACCAGGTAAGTTTATATTCTGGCTTTTTAGCAGATCATGATATTGATTGTTCCACAGCATGGTGTCGACACGGCCAAGTACTACCAGCAGGCTGAGCGGGAATTGGAGGCAGAGCGGACTGGCTCCTCATGAATCACCCAGGAAAAATGATGGAGAGCCATTCCGGTGCAGACTTGTACACATATCCGCTTTCGTGTGTGTTTTTGGGGCGCAATTGCTATTTACAATACAGATTCCCGTTCTGATCAACCTTGAAATGTTTTCATTTGAGAATTTATGGTAAAGTAATATTCAGTCGCAGTAAACCGTGTCATTTTGTAGAAGGTGGACATCTACAATGTTGGTAGCCCTTCTTCACTGCCATCCTCGAATCTAGTATTCAACTCTCGATTCTTCTTCGGCCTTGGGTTAGGAGCTGACATGATGTTAGCAGCTGGTCGGCATCCAAATCCAATCACTCTTGCCTACCTTTCTCGTTTTCCTGGATGTAGAAACGACGGAGCAGCATAATTGCTTCTTTCTCGAACAGACCACCGCACACAGGGTATGGCGGGTCAATTGAGGAGCTAAGTTGGGTCAGCCTTGCAAGGTTTCTGAGTAGCTTTTAGGCCTACTCACTCGGAATGCAAAGACAGCACGCCCCCGGTCCCCCCAAAACGATCATTAGCACAACCGAAGTACACTCTGCGTATGCGGTATTGCTTCAAGGCAGATGCACACATCACACAGGGTTCAACCGTCACATAGAGATCCGTATGTTGCAATGCTGATCTGGGGTAGGATTGGAGCATCTCTGCAATTGCTATGAACTCGGCATGCCGTGTCCCCTTCGTAGGATTAGCAGTTTTTCAAACGTAGCAAGGCCTTCCACCTAACCACGTACATTCATGGATCTATTCGTGTCGTTCATGCCAAACCCCACAATCTGATCATTGTGCACCAGAACGCAGCCCACGGGGGTTTCACCTGACTGGAGTGCCTTCTCGCCCTGTCATCGAAGTCAGCATGAGTTCTCGCCGTGTAGGAGCATCATACCATCAGCAAAGCTTGTCTCATGAAATAGCCATGCCTTGAGTCCTCCGCCACCGCGGAGTCACCCTTGAACTCTACAGCAGGTCCAGCTTGAGAGGGCTGTAGGGTCTGCATTGTTTTTGGAAAGACGGCTCTAGCTGGGAAAATCCCATGCAGACCCCAGACCGAGGATGTGGAAGACGTTGGAAGGGTGATGATGGTGAGTGGTACCCGAGATTTCAAATGAGGTCAACCATTTATGGAGCTCTGATCATGTACGTTCCAATTCGGGCAAATACATCAATTAATTTGAAATTGCGGGACGTTATTGAGGCTCAAGGATCACGAGAATCATTCAAGGCAAATTTGTATACGCGGTGGTGGGTTAATGGTGCCTCAGGTGTCGACAACATATCAACTCCGCGTATCTGCACCTCCTTCATACAACTCCTGACACCTTGTTTGCGCACTCTAAATCTTGATCTTCGCCTGAACATGTGTGTCCCATATGGCCACCGAGGGAGACAATGAACGGGTCGCCGTGTCTGGGAATGGTTGGAGACCTGAACCCGCCTCGTCGATCCTTGCTGCACATTTTGCACCGCGTCTTGCCTCCCAAGGGCACGATGCACATCTCACAAGAGAAACTTTCTCACAGCTACGACAGGAACTTCTTGGTGAAGTTCACAATCAATTACGTGTGGACGAGGACGTCACCGATATCAACAAACTCATATGCATTGTCTTAAAGGCTGGGCTCGATATCAGCCCAAAGAGCAGCTCTCCGGAGCAAAACTTAGAAGGACAAGTACTCGACTGCTTGGATATTATTCAAGCAAGTATTGAGAAAGCCCCCCAAACTCTGTGGGAACCATCTGACCCACTCATCTTGGGTGAGGATACACATGCGCCTCTCTTCTCATGGTTAATTCTACGACTGATTCGACTTGCCAATACCTGGACCTCCGAGACCGTGCGAGACAAGATTCAACTTGTCTGGTCTAGTTTAGCGTATTGCAGCCAAAGGCAGGCTCGGTCATTGCCTGCAAGTTATGCAGTTGCTGCGTTTCTGCGTACTTGCACGTCAGGTCTGTTTCTTTCTTCGTATCTAATCTCGGACAAGGCTAACACATTTCAATAGATATATTGTTCTCCCTTGAGACGTTCCAATTCAATGCTTCCTTGTCGTCACGCCACGCAAAGCTGACAATGCCCGCGGAAGATGGAACGCTCATTGAAGACATCAAAAACCTAGGTCACTCACCTGGTTTGTTTACTAACCGCACAGTCCTTGGGGACTTCCACCAATCATTTTCACTGGCCTGTCGATTGCTAGACTCATTCAGCCCGAATAATGATGTGGCGTCCCGTGCAAAATATCACGAGTTGAACCTTTCGTGGACGCTGAACGGATATCATCGCCTACGAAAGGTCATTGTCGAGTGGCTGCACCTCTTTGGAGCCCAACTAACTCCAAATGAAGAATCTTTGTCTTTGCGATACCTGGCTTGCTTGCAGCGTTGCAGCGTCTCGGGACCCCATGCTTCAAGTCTACTTTCAAACACGAGCCTAACTTCTACATGGTGTCAATGCCTACGTGAATTCTTGGCTCTAGGTATCCTAGATCGAATGCCTTCTGTTCAAGCACTTCTCAGTTGCTTCTTAGATGATCTTTCGCAGATAGCAACCGACTCGAACACAATGGTACAACAGTTGAGGGAAGCCCTTCCAGCTTTGGAAGATATCAAATTGAATCATTCCAATGACCATTTCTTTGAGTCACATCTATGGAATTCCCTTCAGACATTACATGCCAAGTTGGAGTCGTCCTCAACTGATGCCTCGGCGAAATCGGATCCCGCCGTCCAGAGACCGAGTGTTTTATGCCAAGAGGAGCCAAATGAAGACGTCCGGGCACCAAAGCGGTTGTGTCTTCCAGGGCTGCCGATTGAATCCACGAGCCAGGACTTGCTCCAGGTGCTTGTGGGGAAAATGTCTTCAGTTATTCACTCTGACTGTGGCAAATCAATCTCAGAATTGCTTGCTGTCGTCCAAGAATTGCACGAAGGGCTTTCCGACCCCCAGAAAATCGAAATGCTGGACATTCTTGGCAAAATCGCGTGTGCAGCAACCAGAAAACTTCGGAGGAAGCCTTCTGATATCATAGAACGAGTCACCCTCTCCTGCCAAACATGCGATATTGAAACTGGTCCACATAATGATGAAGGCACGGAATGTCCCGATTACGGGGAAATCTGGACAGTGTTCAATTTCATTCTACCCAGGCTGACGCGCACGCCTGGTCCTCGGATATCTGCAATGGTTGCCTTGAGAAGAATTCTAATGCATGCCCCGAACTCCAACCAAATGCATCTTTCAACCTCCGCCTCTGGGGAGTTCTGTCTTCATTCACTTCGAAGTTCAATAAGGGAATTGCGTATTGCGACTGGGCATACTGTGGTGGCCTTTGTCCGTTCAAGTCTTCCAGCAGACATTCGTCGAGCCAATTTTGTCGTTGTACTCGAGTGGGTTCAGACTCTCTCCGGGAAAGATGATATGCCAGTGCAGGAAGCCTGTATTATGACACTTTGTCGGCTAGCGACTGTCTCGGAGGATGAAGAAAAGAATATCATTCTTCTGCGGCTCTTGGAGTATCTCGGACATCCAAATCCCTACGTTTGCGCCGTGGCTTACAATGAGCTATCCAAACTAGCACAGTACTTCTCTTTGACACCTGCTGGCCTGTTTCGGCCTTACTGGAGAACCCTCTCAGTGACTGTTGTCAAAAATCTTCAATCTCGCCCACATATGGCTGAACAGCTATGTGACTTACTTGGCATGAAGGTGGATGGCTTCCTTCGGCTGACAGAAGTTCATGTCTTGCCTTACTTGGTTTTGACTCGGAAACGAGACATTATTTGCAGAATTGGGGCTAGTCGCAATGAGGGCGAATCTGCTTTCGATGTTTGCTCGGAGAAGAACAATCTGGCTGCAATCCTTGCTTTTCTCTTGTCGCAGCAATCAGACAACCCAGAGGCCATGATCATGTCCCTCTTGGCAGATATAGATCCCGCTTTTAAGGGCCGATCATTGGCAGAGTTGGTGCGAATCGAACCAATTCTCATCACCTGTGACTTGCTGAAAAGCCTTGGTGATGTGGGCGAGCAAAAAAAGGAAAGGTTTTATCAAGCCCTTCAACGCCTGGCCACGTTCGTCCCGCGAAAGATCTCTCATGGAAGCACGTCGAAAAGTGCAGATCTGAGTCACTTCATTGAGGAGCATGTTCTCGGCATTATTACCCAGTTCGCGAATGCCATCAATGACTTCCAGGTGAGACAAACATTGGCAGAAAAGAGGAGAAACATCAAAGGTATCGAAGAAATGATCAACATCGCCCAGGGTCACGTTAGCAGTGCTTTGCCCCAGGTTTGCGCCTGTCTTCGTTCTGCTCTTGAAATCGAGGAACTATGCGACTGTGCATTCTCTGCATGGAAGACCTTGGTCAGCTCACTTAGTGAAGAGGATCTTGAACCGATAATTGACCAAACTCTGGCAATTGTGATTAGATACTGGGACAACTTGACCGAAGAGAGCAAAAACCGTGCCTGTCAGCTCATCGATCACATCTTGACAAATCATAGGAGCCTTGTGAGAGATACATTCAACACAATGCCTTCGCTTGCGTCTATTCCAGAATTGGCCACGTTTGATGCCAAGATCAATGACCTTAGGGCCCAAATGGATGTGCGCAGCCAGTTCCTGGCACTTATACGTCGCTGCCAAAGTGAGAATGCTACCGTCGTTGAACAAGCATTGATGGAGTTGGCGCCTTTTCTGTCAGCAAATGAGGAGTTCCTCCACGACTCTGTTCTAAGTGAACAACCAGATCCTGTGATTGCCCATCTGACCAGGTCGCTGTTAGACTGTTGTGTGAAATTCAGCACCACCTCGGACAGCATTACGTTGCTGTCGGCACGATGCTTGGGGCTTGTCGGCTGCCTTGATCCCAACCGAGTAGAGACAATAAAAGAGAAAAAGGACATACTCGTTTTGTCCAACTTCGACAGGATGGAGGAAACAGTTGCCTTCATTCTTTTCTTCCTCCAGCACGTGCTGGTGGAGGCATTCCTGTCTGCTTCTAATACAAGAGCCCAGGGCTTTCTAGCATGGGCTATGCAGGGCCTACTCAAATTCTGCAAGCTAAATTCGGTGTTTAATCAGCGGTCCCGCGATCTTCAAGGCGACGAAAAGCATCAACGCTGGATGGAGCTTCCGGAAAGTGTTCGGAACACTCTCACGCCCTTTCTCACATCGACATACACGGTCACTGTTGTAACCAATCATGCTGAAGTCAGATATCCGCTGTTTTCCTCTAAATTGACTCACAGCGAATGGCTTCGAGCTTTCGTGCAAGATCTTCTGCAAACAGGTAATGGAGACAACGCAAAGATGGTCTTCTCCATATCTAGTCGTGTCGTGAAAGGTCAAGATATTTCCATATCTTCGTTCCTTCTGCCCTTTGCGGTCCTGAACCGTATTGTAGGAGGGACTGAACAGGAGCAACAGGATCTTCAACGCGAGTTGATGAGAGTTCTTTCACATCCTGTCCCCGAGACGAACAACAATACCCGTGAGACAATCATAAGCAGTAGTCAGAGCGTCTTTGAAGTGCTTGATTACCTGTCCAGGTGGCTACAAGGGAAAAAAAAGCACCTCAACGGCCTTACACAAAATTCCAACCATTCGAGTCGTTCCCATAAGGATTTGAGCCGTGACGCACTCATCGACAAATACTCATCACAGATCAAGTCTGTTGAAGCGCTTCTATCTTCCATACCTCCCGAGATTATCTCTAAGCGTGCTGTTGAATGTAAATCATTCTCCAAAGCACTCTTTCATTGGGAGCAGTACATTCGAAAGATCAAGTCGCACAGAGAAGAACAGGATCGCAGCAGCCTTGAGCCTCTGTACCAACGATTACAAGACATCTATAGCCAAATCGATGAACCGGATGGCATTGAGGGCATCTCAAGCCACTTGTCCGCCTTGAACATTGACCAGCAGGTCCTTGAACATAGGAAAGCCGGAAGATGGGCCACAGCGCAGAGTTGGTATGAACTACAGCTTGAAAAAGAGCCCAACAATGTTGACGCTCAATGGAATCTCGTGACCTGCCTCAAAGAATCCGGTCAACAAGATGCTATCCTTACCCGCTTCGAGGTTCTCAAAGAAAGCGAATCAGCGGCTTCGCGATTCCTTCCATTTGCAGTTGAAGCAACGTGGATCATGGGCAGATGGGATAAGCTAGAAGGCTACCTTGGGTTGTGTGCTGAACAAGACACTGAAGAGTTCAATGTTGGCATCGGGTCAGCCCTTAATGCTCTTCGTCAAAAGCAAACGGGTTCATTCACAGACAAGATCAACGAGCTCAGGCTCAATGTTGCTCGATCACTGACCACAAACTCGGTGGCATCACTACAATCATGCCATGACGACATGCTTCGGTTGCATGCTTTGTCGGAGGTAGAATCTATTGCCAAGGTAGAGTCTGGTCGTTCGCATTCAGGCTTGCTCGATACGCTGGACAGGCGGCTGGATGTTTTGGGCGGTTACCTGTCTGACAAACAATACCTTCTCGGGTTGAGACGTGCCACCATGGAGCTAGCGTGAGTTGCGTCTGGACAAACATCAGGAATTCAACTAATGTGTGATTTAGGGGCGAATTTGCCGATTCTGATATCTCTGCTGCGTGGCTGACTAGTGCGCGTCTATCACGCAAGGGCAACTTCAGCAGTCAAGCGTATCACTCAATGCTGAACGCTGCACGTTTGAAAGACAGATCTGCTACCATTGAACATGCGCGACTCCTCTGGAAAGATGGTCATCATCGAAAGGCCATTCAGACTCTTGAGGGTGCAATATCTGCCAATGAAGCCAACCCAACCACATCCTCTTCAGTTGAAGTTGAAGCCATGTCATTCCTCTCAAGCCGCGGACAACATCAAAATGAATCCACTGCTCTCGCTCATCTTATGCTGGCTAAATGGACAGACAGAGCCGGTCAGACCCATTCTCAGGCCATTGTTCAGAGATACCGAGAAGCCATCAAGCTGTATCCAAAGTGGGAAAGGGCACATTATTACCTTGGAAAGCATTACAACAAGATCCTGGAATCCGAAAAGGCCAAGCCCATGGGAAAGGAAGCTCAGATATATCTGAGTGGAGAAGCTACAAAGCTTGTCATTGATAATTATCTCCGCTCATTGACATACGGGACCAAATATGTCTTTCAGACACTGCCCAAGCTCCTTACTCTCTGGCTTGAACATGCTTCTATCGTTGAACAGCCACTTGATCCTAAACGGGGGGATAATGAGGATTTCCGGAGACATACGAAAGCCCAACGACAGAAGAGTCTGGATGAAATGCATGCACAGCTGAAGAAATACATCGAGAAACGCTTACAAGCAGCTCTGTTGTTCACAATCCTGCCCCAAGTCGTTGCCCGGATCTGCCACCCCAACAGCACAGTCTACGATCTGTTGACGCGGATCGTAGCCAAAGCGGTTCACAATTTCCCACAGCAGGGTCTCTGGACTGTCCTAGCCGTGGTCAAATCCTCCAACAAAGAGCGAGCCACTAAGGGCTTCACCTGCCTGCAGAAGATTATGGTAAGTAGCTACTTCTTGGACCCGATCACATAATAACTAACCTACCCAGGATTATGGAAACAAGTCCAAGGGAGAGTCATCATCGGCATCCGATATTCGCCGCATGATAAACCAAGGCCAAAAGTTTTCCGAAGAACTACTTCAACTCTGTCTTGCTCGAGTTGAGGGGAAAGTGTCCAAGGTCCAACTGGGACGAAACCTAGGATTCAACCATAAAGTGACACCGTGTCGACTGGTTGTTCCTTTCCAGGCGATGTTGATTCCAAGCCTTCCTGCCAGCCAAAACCTTGAATACATCAAAGGATTTAGGGCTTTCCCCCGGGATCCAACCACCATCGAGGCTGTTCTTGATGATGCTCAAATTTTGAATTCGCTCCAAAAGCCACGCAAGATCAGCATACGAGGATCTGATGGGAAGATATACAATGCACTGTGCAAACCCAAGGATGACTTGCGCAAGGACCAACGTCTCATGGAATTCAACAACATGATCAACAGGTTTCTCAAAAGAGATGTCGAATCAAGCAAGCGGCGCATGTGTGAGTAGTTCTGCTGTATGTTCATCCAAGCCAAAAGCTGACGCTGAATAGATATCAAAACATACGCTGTGACACCTTTAAACGAGGAATGTGGTCTTATCGAGTGGGTTGACAACCTCCGCACGCTGAGGGAGATTATTATCAAGGCTCTACGCGAGAGAGGAATTTCACCAAACGTAAGTTTATGGGGACCATATCAGGATTGCTGGATTAGCTGATTAGCTTGTTGACGAGCGCAATAGTACAACGAGATCAGGCACTATTTGGACGAAATCTGCGCCGATCCATCATTCTCAAAACTGCCGTTGTTCACGACCAAAATCTTGGCCAAGTATGTTCCAAGATAGCTCTCTTTGTCAGTGTTCTCCCATACTAACAGGCATCAGGCTTCCCCCAGTTCTTCATGAGTGGTTCATCGAGATGTTCCCCGAGACAGAGGCATGGTTCACAGCCAGACTGCGGTATACACGATCTTCTGCCGTTATGTCAATGGTGGGATATGTCCTGGGGTATGTTAGATCGCCATTCTATTGCCCCGAGGGCTTCTTTTACCTTGGTTCTGCGACACTAATACGGGTTACTTCATTATAGTCTAGGCGATCGACATGGCGAGAACCTCTCATTCGAGGAAGGCACAGGTGGCCTATTACATGTCGATTTCAACTGTCTCTTTGACAAGGGTCAAACATTCGAAAAGCCCGAGGTGGTACCATTCCGACTGACCCATAACATGGTTGATGCGTTTGGCGCTTATGGATACAACGGTGTGTTTGGATGAAACCTCGGCGTTAGTTCTGTACTAATTCTAGAGGTATAGGTCCCTTCAGAAGGACCTGTGAAATCACTCTCAGTCTTTTACGACAGAACGAGGACGCGTTAATGACTGTTCTCGAGACCTTTTTGCATGATCCAACAACAGATTTCATTGGCAAGAGGGTGAGCATAACTTCATTTAGTTTCTCAATGAGCTGCCGCTAACGTATACCCTTCTTTCCCCCTCAGCGTCGCGCCCATGTCAATGTCCCCGACACACCAGCTGGTGTTTTGGAAGACGTGCGAAACAAACTTCGGGGCTACATGTCCAAACAGCCCATTGCCCTTTCCGTGGATGGCCAAGTGGATGAGTTGATCGTGCAAGCAACAGACAAGAAGAAGCTGGCCTCGATGTATATTGGATGGTGTTCATTCTTCTGAGCTGTCAATACGATGCCATTACTTTGATCCATAGTTAGAAAATGTAGTTTACCATTCTAAGAAAATGACAAGGAATGGACCCCGAAGGACATTGTTATTCATTTAGGTGCTGCTCCGTAGCTTCGGTTTCTTTCTTGATTTTAATACATTGATTGTGGATGTTTTGTGGAAGACATTCAGTTGCCTGCAACAGAAGGCCAAGCAGAGAAGGTAAATTTTCGCACCAAGGAACCACACTCCATGAAGACAGTGACATGATATTTTGAACCATTGGGTGCTCAGTGGCGGTTTCGGCCACGGCTTCTGGCTGGACTGCGGCTACGACTGCTGTCACCATAACTGCTGTAACTTGGGCTACGGCGCCTGCGGTGGCGCGAGTCTGCGCGAAGACTACCTCGTCGGGGTAGGGGAGACCGTGATCGAGAAGAGTACGACCGAGAACGAACGGGGGATCGTGACCGAGATAGAGACCTTGGTCTGTAGACATCATGACGTTCCGTAGGCCGTCCACCTCCATGTCTCCTTGGCGGAGACTGCTGGCCTGCATATGGTCCCCGGCCATATCTAGGACGGCCGCCAGTCCCACGGTTTGATGCAGGGGGTGGCGAGTGTGAGAATTTCCGTCGAGGAAGAACAATTGAAACATTCAAGATGGCCCCATCAAGCTGAGCCTCGTGCATGTGAGCAATAGCGGCCTCTGCATCGGCAGGGTCATAATAGAGAATATACGCCGTTCCACGGTTGGTCATAACTAAAATAAAAGGCGTTAGAACATGTACGTCGACGCGTGAACGAGAAGCAAGTCTCACAAGCCTTGTTGATTGGAAGATCGAGATACTCGATGTCTCCAAAGTCCCCAAAGATCTCTCGGATGTGATTTTCCGTAACATTTTTGGTCAATTTCTCTACCACAATCTTTCAGTAAGATGAACGTTAGCACATTCTTCATGCCCTTAATATCTTGGAAGGGACTATGCGTAGAATTGCACCAACACTGACCTTGGAACTTCTCGGGGGGCTTTGATTCGGACTGGGTGACCGACTGTCACTCTTGCTATGATAACGACGACCGCCTCGGCTGCGACTGCGGGATCGGGTTCTGCCACGAGAGGGGGATCGGGTTCTTGAGCGATACCGATCGCGACGTCCATGGGACGGACTCCGACTAATGCTCCGGGGAGTTTCACTCAGGGGCCTCGAGCGACGTACAGAATGCGACCGCGATCGCGCTCGGTCCTGCTCGAGTGAGCGTTGTGGTGAAGGACCACGAGGTGATCTCATGGACATCTTGAAGACTGGGCGCTCGGGGCGCACGAAGACCTTATCAGGTACGGTAAGAATCCAGGAGGTTGAGATTAGAAGAAGAGGTGCGATGTCAAATGGAAAGCGCAAAGAGCAGAGAGTTGGATTGTCGCAAGTGAAGGGAACCTCCGAAGGGATGCGTTCTAAAATACGCTAACCCGATCTAGTAATCACCTCTCAAGTATAGTTCCTTTGACCTTTTCCTTCACCTTCGCCTTTTGCCCTTACTCTTGGATTTTTCTTTTATTGTACAGCATATTCAAGTTCCTCCTAGCCATCCCTCCACTGTTCATACTCTTTGATGACAGCATCCGTAATCTGGCGCCGCACTTGTCCCAGGGCATATTCAAAGTGCTTCCACTTCACATCCTGCTCCTGCTGAGTCTCCTCTTCTTCATCGAGTGCAGCATCTCCGGCAGTTTCACAGATACTGACTATCTCTGCACCTGAATATCCCTCGGTCAGAATTGCCAGGTCGTCCAAGTCGACCTCCGGATTCACCACGGACTTGTTGGCCCAGATGCGTAGGATTTCCTTGCGCGCTTCAACGTCTGGCGGGCCGATATAGAGGATGTTATCCAATCTTCCAGGGCGCATCAAAGCCGGGTCTAGAACATCGGGCTTGTTGGTGGCCGCAATGACCAGTACATTTCGGAGCTCTTCAATGCCGTCCATTTCGTTCAGCAAAGTCGTCAAAACGTTGACACCTCCCTGGGAGCTGCCGCGTCGCGCGGCAATGGCATCAATCTCGTCGAAAAATATGATGCTAGGCCTTGCAGCTCGAGCTTTCCGGAAAATCTCTCGCAATGACCGCTCGGATTCTCCAACATACATGCTAAGAATCTCGGCGCCCTTGACTGCCAAAAAGTTCAACCCAGCTTCGGTTGCCAGGGCCTTCACTGTCAACGTCTTTGAACAACCCGGTGGTCCATAGAGAAGAACACCCTTTTTGCTATTGACATTGAGTCTGCGCATCCGTTGGGGATACTAGTATATAAGGTTAGTTTTTTTCAATTTATTGGGTTTGGAATTCTTCTCACCTTCAAAGGTCGCTCGACTGCTTGTTGGAGACGTCTTTTAATATCATGCTGTCCACCAATGTCCGACCATCTAACCTTGGGGGTCTCTAGGAAAACTTCCCGCATGGCAGTAGGACGAATCTCCTGCAGAGAGGACATGATATCTGGCTCCTGGATCACCAGCGGGGTGACCATGTCACCCACGCTATCACCCCCAGGATGTGAGCTACGGGGCTCTATTGTGGAGTCGGCTGATGTTACATGGGAACTCTTTTCCAACAGTTGCCGTTGTCGAGCTTTGCGGCAGACTAATTGCAGGAGAGCGAAAAGGTCAGCCCCTACGTATCCGTGTGTTTTTTCGGCCAGGAACTCCACGAGCTCATCGGTTAAGCCAGCAGAAACTGGCCCACGAATGGCACGTAAAATTTCCGCTCTGTCCTGTGCGGTTGGAACTTGCAGTTCAATTTCCGTCCCAAGTCGATGGGGAGTTCGGAGGGCGTCATCCACCTGGTTAGGGTGCCGTGTTGCGGCTACCACTAGTATTGATGTACCTCGAAGGGCATCCAAGTTTTCACACAAGACAGATGCAAGAGACTGAGATTCGAAAGAGGTTCGCTTTGGGGCAACAAATTCCAGCTGGTCGATGATGATCACACTAGGTTTAGAGCGAGCTGCCTCCTGGAAGATATTGCGCAGCTTGGCCTCGCCTTCGCTGGTACTTCTGCCCAGAGAGGAAGTCCCGATTCTGAAAACTTGTCTCCAGCCAGCCTTCTCGATCTGTTCCAAAAGGCTTGTCTTGCCAGTGCCTTTTGGTCCGTAGAGTAGAATGCCTCGGCTGTTCTCGTAAAATGATGGCATCGCTGGTTTCCACGGATCAATGTTAAAATCAGACAAGCTCTCATTGATGTCCTCGATCTGCCGGGATAGACCTCCAAGGCCAACAGACTGGACTTGAATGTCAGAGGGCTTATCTGCCGTAGATACTTCTGTTTCTGCTCCAAGGGAGATTCTGGAAGCCTCTGTGAACTGGAACAATGTGTGGCTGGAGTTGGGATTCTTAGAGCGGATGTTGACCACTCGGAAACTCCTGGGCTGGCCCTTGAGCTCCAGTTCGAAGGTCAGTCCTGTTGTCAGAGCGCCGCATCTGAGAAGCTTTTCATCCAAGGCCCATTCCCAGTGAGGCCTGTCGGCGTCTGAGATGGGACCGTACTTGTCGATCTTGTCGGCATCCGAAGAATCTGCTAATGTCACCAATTCGATGTCCTCCAGGGAGCCTTCGACCTTGGTTATGGAAACTTTTTCTCCAATTTTGATACCGTAGCAATCTTGCAGGGTCCTTGACGTTTGCATGACAGTATTTTGAATATTTTCTGCTGCATACCATGCTATAGCAGTCTTGGGTGGCCCATCAGCTTGCCTTAATGTGCAGATGCTGTCAGTTTGCAGCCTCAACGCAGCCAGCGATGAGGAATTAAGATAGACCCGAAAGGCATCTTTCAAATCCTTCCGCGCCGTTTGTTTCGACAAAGGTCGAGCAGTAAAACTGCGAACCTCAGCCATGTTGAAAGTTGGTTGTGGTTCAAGAATTGGTGGGGTTGAGTTTTTCCCCTCCTATATAGAATACAGTAGTTCAAAAGGTTGCAGGCAAAGTCTGGAGTATCTCGGGATTCCCTGGAGATCAACTAGTTTCGAAAGAAGTTGTATCTCGACCGGAGAGAGAGATTTTTTATTTTTTTTTTGGAGGGGCAACTTCGGGAACGGTACACAGCAGAATTCGAGAAATGTACCCCAGAAAGTGGGCCTGTGATAGGCATATAAACTACGGACATATACAGTACTGCAAAAACTTGGACGTTCAGACATGCGAAACCCAGAAAATAATAGAATAATAGCTCAAAGACAATGGTAATACAACTAACAACACTTTCCTCCAGAGTTACCGTTCAGACCCGAGCCCTGCTGGTCTATACTCACCCCCTGGGAACCCGATTGTTCGGTCTTGGATGTGTCCATCCCCTTCTTGATATCCGATGCAAGGCTATAGAATGCCTTCTCAATGTTGATGTTGTTCTTGGCTGACACCTCGAGGAAAGGAATACCGAGTTCATCGGCGAGCTGCTGGCCTTGCTCGGTAGTAACCGCTCGTTTCTCTTCCCAGTCACACTTGTTTCCAATGAGGATCTTGTGTACGCCTTCGCTGGCGTGCTGCTCGACGTTTGAAAACCATGTCCGAATGTCTAAATGGAGAGAGGTGTCAGGCACAGCCCACTGGCAAAGAAAAGGAGGGACTCACTTTGGAATGATCGCTCGTCAGTCACATCATAGACAAGGAGGATACCCATGGCGCCTCGGTAGTACGCCGTCGTGATCGTGCGAAAGCGCTCCTGGCCTGCTGTGTCCCAGATTTGCAGTTTCACCCTCTTTCCGTCCAGTTCGATCGTGCGGATCTTGAAATCGATACCGATGGTAGTGATGAATGATGGGGTAAAGGAGTCTTCACTGAATCGTAGAAGACAACATGACTTGCCCACGCCGGAGTCTCCGATCAACAGTAGTTTGATCTATAACCATGTCAGATTGCATCTCTTGTACGGCGGTGGATACTGACCAGGAAGTCATAATTCCGTGTGCCCGCCATGATGGATGGTCGCGATGTTTGTGAAGAGGGGTGAAAGGTGGCAAGGTGGACAGTCTGAGGATCGAACCCCGTTCAAGACTTGGGTTGTAAGGAAAAGTAGATGGGAATGGGGGTATTTGGAGAGAAGCGGAGAAGCAGCGTGGATAAATCGGAGCCTGGTAGGTTTCTCCCGAGGTATCAAAGGTTAGAGGAGAGAAACGATGCGACCGATATCAAATGTAAGAGGACAAGGGCGTTTACACAAGCGTAAGTTTTGACTTTGGGAAAGGAGGTCGATAACCAGAGTGGAGGTGATGACGGTACGCAACTACATACCTTATGTAAGCATCATGTGTTCAGTCTGTAACGTTATAACTAAGGAGTAAAGAGATGGCATGGATATTATATGTTATTCTGTCAAGTCCCTCTATTGAAAGTATGACCATCTCATCCTCTCAACCACGTGAAGCTGCTTATCGACTCCATCTTGTACATTAAGCAGATCCTGGATGTCTTCCCGGAACTCTTGATACTTCATGCTGCTAGAAACTGCTCTCATCTGCTGGAGTAGAGCCTCCGCCTCACATATCAGCTGTCCAGAATCTTTGTAAGGGATGGTTCCCTTGGATGAAATCGCAGAGGAAGTCAAAATCCGGGCCACATTGCTACAGTCATCGCGGTTAGTATTGGGGGAAGAATAGTTTGACCAGTTAGGAGCGCCTTACCGCAATCCACGCTTGAGTTCATATCGCTGCTTGCCCTTTTGCAGGCCTCGCCGGCTACCCAAAAGGCTTCCCAGCCATCTCAGGGCTGCAAAGGAGACCAGAATCCCCGGGGTTAATCCAACGAACCTAGCAAATTCAATCAATAATGCTCATGTTCTTCAATTCGGGAGCACATACCCAAAGACAAGTTCTTGGCTCTTTAGTAGAGCATCAATACCGCTGATGGCAATTTCAACATCAACCTTGGTCTTCTGGATTTGAATTAAGAGGGCGCGGATGAGATCGCCTCGAACGGTGCCAACAAGAGGCGACCGTAAGTCCCTTTCATACGCTTTCAGGACGGGGGTCAAGTCACCCTCCTTAACTGAATTCACGATGGCGGTGGTGTCTGCCACTCCTCCATGGAGGTCCGGGCGATCTCGAACAAAATCGACCACCATTCTTTCCAAGCTGGCCCGGTCAGCCAGTAGGCTATCCTTGCTCATGATGGCAATTTCGCTCTTTTCATCATGTCTGATCGTCCCAATGAGCTTTCGGATGGGGTGTACAACCCAGTTGCCCCAAAAGTCGATGGCTGTGGCGCCAATGTTCATAATCCCCTGAATGATTTCCTCTTGTCTGTTGGACAAGAACCTCATTGATACACTGCCGGAAAGGATTGCAGCTGAGATTGGCAACCAGTAGCGGACTATGCCTGAAGGGCGCCCATGGTGACTAACAAACATTGACACCGAAGCTGTATGCTGTGGCAACTTCTGTCGGAGAACATGCACAAGTCGTTCAATTAATTCGAGAGGCTGTTGTACAGGGGATTCACTCTGCGCTTGCATCTGCATCCTATCCATATCATGCGTCAGGGCTGCAAATACGCCCTCTTCCAACGCCTGGATGCTGGGCTCAAGGCTTATCTGGTGAAAAACAGCTTCGATCAGAACCACTGCCCTGTATACTTCATCGCGCCATTTCTTGCTGACGACCGTCGAGGTGGCGCTCGCAGTCGAGTCATCGGCCTCGAACGAATGCAACCCTTCCATCAGAAGGCCAAGGCTGCTGGTGTGAAGGTCCTTCATTGCAAGGATGAAGTCTCTTTTTTGCCGCATCTCCGCGCGCGATGACCTGATGGGAGCAAGCAAATGGCCGCGTATGGAGTGTCCACCTAATTTCCGGACACTCTTTTGGGCAACCTGGTAGAATTGAATCCACCTGTCAGCGATGGACGAGGTACCTTGGGTTTGTGTCAGATACGTGTTCTTGGTCCATCGAAACAGCTGCACTGGAGAGGTCTGGATCGTATACAGGCCGCTGTGCCAGACTGAGCCTAGCATCTCCCCCCAATAATAGGCTTCGTCGTGGAGTTCAAGCGTTTGGTCCAGAAGAGTGTTCATTATCAGCCCTGATGCCTGGACGGCAGCCTTTGCAGCTACAATCCATACATAGTCAGAGATATTCCCAGCGGACACCCCAGATATACTCGACTTTGATTGGAAACGAGAGACAGCCGGGACGGAGAGCAAGTCGGCCAATCGATTGGCGGGTAGAAGGGCTTGGGTTTTCGATGTCACTGAAATAGAATGGATGACATCTTGCAACTGGTCGATATGTTCTTGGGACTGATCGGGAAGGGAAGCGACCTCCAGTTTTGGAGTTGCAATCTGTTGCTGGAGGCGATCCAGCTGTGAATTGACGCCACAAACCGTTCTAGGGAAAACAATGAGTACAATGGTCCTGGACCTTGGGTGGTTCCACCACACTCACTCTCGTATGACCGACATAACTCCGGTGTAGTAAGAGTGAAGCTCAAAGGGGAAAAACGTGATGCCGTCATACACAAACAAAGCAAACAAAAGTGCAAACAGACCAAACTGTACTCGCGTCTACGCGTGTACAGCGCATACTGAACTTTTTATCTATTCTGGTACTCTGTACTCCGTAAGAATAGTAACTAGTAAATTGGAGCCTAGAGACTAAATTAAAGAAAGTGAAGACACTACAATATACCCCCATAACTCCGTACCTTAGATTAAGATCGTACGATTCAGCCATACACAGACGAGGGAATTCCACATTATGCAGGTGGGGTGACCTCGGATGCCGGCCTGCCAGTGGCCTTATGTCCTTTCAGGGGGGAAAAGTCTCGCCACGTCGGGATTAGATTGTCCCTGATCGCCTTTTTTTACTTTTGAATATTTTACATTCCCCCCCTTTCTATTCGTTCTTTATAAGAACTGACAACTGACTACTTCTTTTCCATCTTTTCACGTTTTACATACCTTCTTCTATTTGGAATACGACATTATGTAGGTTCTCCCTTTGACATTTCAGTCTTCTCCCCCCCAAGCCCTAACCTTTTGTTTAGGAACTCAACGGTCTTGTCCTCAGGGACTTACTGGGGCCAATTCGAGGAAATCTCCAAGTACAACACCCAGCTCAATGTGGCAGAGAGGCTGTGGGCTGCCTGGTATGCTTGGATGCAGAATGATGTTCTCGCCACTGGCATCATGTCGTTCGTGATGCACGAAGCAGTGTACTTCGGTCGGTCGCTTCCTTGGATTTTCATCGATACTTTGGGCTTGTTCAATCGCTACAAGATTCAAGGAGTGAGTGATCTTTCTAATTGAAGGAGATCCGTTGCAAGATTTCTAACAACATTTAGAACAAGATTCCCTCGCTCCGCGAACAGTGGGACTGCGCGAAATTTGTGCTCCTCAGTCACTTCACCGTTGAATTACCTCAGATTTGGTAAGAATCTCGATTCTCTAGCCTTGAAAATCCCACCTGACGGACTCTAGGCTCTTCCACCCCATGGCACAATTCTGTGGACTCTCAACCTCGATCCCATTCCCCACCCTTTGGACCATGGCATACCAGATTGCGGTTTTCTTCGTGATGGAGGATACTTGGCATTACTTCTCCCACCGCGCTCTTCACTGGGGCCCTCTTTACAAGGCCATCCACAAGATCCACCACCAATACTCGGCGCCTTTCGGCTTGGCTGCTGAATACGCATCTCCCATTGAGGTGATGATCCTAGGCTTTGGAACGGTCGGCTGCCCCATCCTCTGGTGTGCTGTGACCGGTGATTTACATATTCTCACCATGTACATCTGGATCGTGCTGCGCCTGTTCCAGGCTATCGATGCGCACAGCGGTTATGAATTCCCCTGGAGTCTTCACCACTTCCTTCCCTTCTGGGCTGGTGCTGATCACCATGATCTTCACCATGAGAAGTTCATCGGCAACTATGCTAGCAGCTTCCGGTGGTGGGATTACGTTCTTGACACCGAGTACACCCCGGACGCTCTGAAGCGTCGGAGGGAGAACAAGGCCAAGGTTTCAAACAAGGCGCAGTAAAGGAGCCTTTAGTTGCCCGTCTTCTTTTTTCGCCCTCTTGGCCTCAACCGACTTGTTGTCCAGCTGGCAACAGGCGTTCGTGGAGGCTTTTATGATACCATTTTGAGGATGGCTTATCAAATGTGATAATGTATTTAATACAACGTTTATGTGCTTTCAAGCACTAACTTAGAATTTTAATGGGATAGCCATTGGCCCCTCTACTATATTCATGGGGCCTCCTTAGCCCTAGTTGAGTCTGATCCGGTTTTCGGCAATCTAGCAATCTTTCAAATGTTATTTGACTAATACTCTACCGAATAGGACTTTATGTAACTTGGATCCCTAGGCAATTTGGTGAATATCTCTAGCCCCATCTCCGTCACACCCTCTTGATAGTTAATTCTCTGGTGACGACACTGGACTCAATACTGCATAAGCAATCTGATCCATTTTGTACGTACAAAACGATGCAGTTGCAAGGTTCCTTCGTGTCTGTGGGGCCCTGTAGTGCCCACTTGTATATTTCTATCTCTTCGTCGTGGTCTTCCCACGACCCTTCATGTGGTTTGGAAGCTTGGCATTTTGTCTTAGAATACAGTGCCTTTGGTTTGACTCATGTTCAGGTTTCTCATCATGCCCACCCAGATGAAGCCCAATACCATAAATGCGGTGCCAGAAGCAAGCATTCTTATTTGGGCGTAGCCGCAGGCTTTCACAATGGCATCCCCTGTTAGGCTACTAAATAGGTAACTAAGCTGCGCCAAAAGACCCTCGTAGATAAGGGCCAGATTAGTGATAGCTGATTCCGGTAGGTTTGCTCAAGTTGCTTCAAGAACGTCTCTGTCCAAATCGCTCCACAGATCGCACTACCTACAGCGCCACCAATACTGCCTATGACGAACAACAAGACAAGTACCACAGCAACGTGTTAGTGGTCGACAGAAGAGAGAACGGCAAGCTGCACGCAAAGAATAAAACCACTTCTAGTGACAGAGAAAATAAAATTAGCAAATGACAATATAGACAATATATCCACCTAATTGGCGGAAATGCACCATCAGGCCCAATCCGAAGATGTAAAGCGGTACCCAGACACAGATAATCTATTTGAAGCGACCTGTGATGTGGATGAGCCAGCTAGCAAGGAACAAGAAGACGAAGAAGACCACGCTAAAGGTGTTGCCGACATATCTAGCAGTGGCCACATCCAGCCCGTACACCAAGGATGAGAGGTGACTAGTAAGAGACCTAGAATGTCATATCTAGGAGACGTGCGCCTAAGATAGTCCTGTCATTAAGAAACTTGTAATTTAGGAATGGCATGGGGGCGAGGCAAGCCTCATAGAATCCAAATCCAATGATAAGAATCAAGCCCACCACAATCATGGTAACAATATAGCCAGCTTGCCAGCCGTGGGGTGCAGTACTGGCCATCTGAAGGGAAGGAGAAACATGACAAAGCTCTTAGCAAACAGGGAAACCTAGGGGACTGTATCACCTTTAGCAATTCGTCAACTGTTAGAAAAGACGTCACCTCACAATCGAGTTCTATGATGATCCAACAGATCTGTTCTATGTCGAACTACTGGGATTTCCTTTCCTTAGTGATAATGTCTTCCTTCTTAGTTCTGCGCAGGTTATAGGCCAGCAAAACATATAGGGACATTGCGAATGCCGGCAAGATGACTGCCCAAATTCCGTAACCCCATCGCCAGTTGATATGGCTAGAAATTCCATAGCGGTCTTGGATCCAGCAAATGTTAATATCGACACCGGTGACGAAGCAAATGCAAATGTAAGGTCTCGTTCGCAAATTCGTGACAGCGGACACATCCCAGCTATACGCAGGACCTCCAAAAACAATTGAATAGGAGACCTAGATTTGTGTCAGCGAAGCTGCAGTGGTAAGATCTATGGCCTTCAGCGTCTCACCTCCCCAGCACAGTAGATAGGGAGATCATACGATACAGCCAAAAAAAAAAAAAAAACCTATACCTAGAATGCAGAACCCAACCATCAGGATAAGTCCCATCCCGCGGCATAGCCCCAGAGGTCCAACGTCTTAACATTTGGGATGTATACTGCGGTCATAACAGAGGCCATAATGTTGACAATGGTTAAAAGTGAATGGCCTGCGAAGGAGCATGTTGCACATGGAGTCAAGCTATACAACAGTGGACTTGAGGTTGTTCACAAGTATCATGAACCAGATTCTATCAAAGAGTACGAATGTTGGCTGGAGTCACACACTACGGGAACGGATAAACATTCAATCTTAAGATCTAGCCTAAAGCCTATAAAATCTGTCAGTTCGGTAAAAAGGGTTCGACAAGGACGGCATGTTCATGAACCATGATTAGTGGCCAAGGCTAATGCAGCATATACTAGGGCATATCCAACTTTACATGACTCTATTCGGCTGAATAAATGGCTCCCAAAGCTGAAAATGAGGTGGCGCCGAGTATGGTCTGGCGGAGACGTTGGCAAATATCAGATTATATTGACAATCTTGGTGATCAGACCTCTTCGGTCGTGGCGGATATGCTTGGCACAATTTAACTGGCGCATGAGTACTAACGAGTTAATTACATTAAGCCCATTCAGATCACCTGTTTGAGCTCAGATAATCTGACGTCAGACCAAAAAGGCCTCTATGACTGAGTGATGTCACAGTGGCTGCGTACATAGCGGGCCTAGTGTAGTATGGTAAGCCAGGCATCCTAATAAGTCAGGCACTCTAGGGGTAGACTTCTTCACGACCCAATTGGCCCCGGACCTAACCTAACCTAACCTAGCTTTAGGTTGGGTTTTGTATCCTACCTCGGACCTACGATAGGTTTTAGGTTATACTGGGTGACCTAATAAAACCACTAGGTACCTAATTAGGTAATAAATATTGTAAATATACTAAAATTTTATAGCTTTATAACTTATATATTTTCGAGTACAATTTTAAGTATTTCTATTACCTCCTTTATCTCTAATTTTAATTTTCTTCCTTGACTTTAAATATTGATATATTAGATTATAATTAATTTTATTATTATATATACTATAATTCTACTAATAAGTCTTATATTTTTCCGCTTTGTCTTTAATGCCCATAGCTAGGCGCTACTCTCTAGTAGTAGAGATATAATAATTTTATTATCATCTACCTCTATTAGATTATTAAACCTATTAACTAGATCCTTAGTATTACTAATTAGGTCTATCTTAGTCTTATTAGGCCTCTTATCTTTCTCTTTCTTTACTATATTAATCTTATCTAAAGAGAGGGATCTTTTAAGCTCCTTTACCTCCTACTTTTCAGATAAATCTTAAAATATAAAGAAATATTATAAGTTTCTTAATTATTTTAGACTTTATACGACCGTGGCGATAATAGTATTATCTTGAGTAGTATCCAAAAGTCGCTATACGCTAGTATTAATTACTAGAATTAAGAGAATATCCTACATAAAGAGTAGTAATTATAGGAAAATAGCCTAAGTAGCTTTTTAGAATTAAAGAGGCTTAGAATTGATAGTAAAGAGGATAAAAGGTAAATATTTACACTTACGATTATTAATATATTAAGTCGCTTTATCCCTAATTAGTCTTACCTATAATTTATATCTACTTAGTATCTTGGTTAGCCTTAAGTTTAGTCTTATTATAACGTAAGGGCTTAAAGCGCAAAGAGTATTTAAGATATACTCTTAATACGAAATTAGGGCATTTGGAAAGGAGGTTTAGTATTAATCGTATTAACTATAATTTAATATAATTATCTAATAAGAATAATTAGAATTAATTACTAAAGGCTAATATATTTATCTATAGATAGTACTCGTCTATCTTTTAATTAACTATCTTTAAGAGAGTTAAATATAAACCTTTTCTATAGGACTCGCTTCTACTAGAGCTACTTTAACTTTTTGAGATAACTAAAAATTATATTATGAATATTAAATACTAGATATATAGTCAGTTATATATTAAGTCTTTAAAAGCCTTAGTTACATAGTGAAAGAATAGCTTAATAATATGTAGATAGTTAGCGCTATTTCTTAATATTTAAGTAGTATTTATTTATAATTATACTTTAGATAAAAAAGGTGGAAATATTATATAAAATCGTTTTAATAAAGTATTAGGAATATTAAATTATACTAATTCTTACGTCTTATATTAGGATAATCTTTTGACTCCTTCATTTAGAGGTTATAGATTACCTTATAACGTTAAAGGGCTTATATAAATCTATATCGCGAGATATTATATATGATTTAGGTTATAATGGGTTTCCTAATTCTAGTATCGCATACTAGCCTAGTTAATACTAACTATTTTCTAAAGTATTTTATTTCAATAGTACTATTTAGTGGAACTACCTTTAAATAAAAAGCTAATTAATACTTAGCTAGATAATATAAATAAGATAAGAAGTTTAGATAATATTAATATTATCTAGTAAAACTTACTAGGAGTTAACTAAGATCTTATTATTTAATATGTTATTAGTTATTAATATAAATATCTATTATTCCATCTTATATTTTGAATAATATATTAAAAGAAGAATACTACACGGATTTAAACTAGTATACGAATTAGAAAGGGGCTTAAAACTAAGAAGTACTTCTTAATAGACCTAGTTAGTATTAATAAAATAGCTAGTTATAAGTATAAATACCTATAAAAATAAAGAAGTCTAATAATTAAGCGTAATCGAAATCTTTAAAATTTAGTACAGATAGAGGTCATATGTTCTTACCCACTGCCCCACTACAACTTAACCCGGCAACTAACCCACCATTTTATTTTTCTTCCTACACTGCCCCTATTGCTCCAATTGCAATAAGAATAGGCGTAAAAAATAGCAAAACGGCGCAGCTTACTGTATACAAAGGCTAGCTATTGTATCTGCTCACGAGCGTAGTATCTCGTAGGTGAAATCAGCTACCGATTTCGGCTGTTCTCCTAAGACAATCTACAATACGCTTAAGCGCTATCACGAAGATAGCGCCCTCGAGAATCGTGAAAAAACCGGCCGTCCTTCGAAGTTAGACTCTCGAACTACTACTTACCTCTATTTATAAGCGTGTTGGCACCTATTTTAGACCTATAAATAGCTTAGTGCTACGACACCTAGTTATCCGGCTCGGTCTACTATATGGCGAGTTTTAAAGTAATTCGGACTTAAAAAATAGCGTTCGAAAAGGAAGATACTAATTAAGCCCTCTCTTATAAGGAAACGGCTAAGATTTACGCGAAAATGGCGGCGTGAAAGCTTCTAATCGTAGATCTTCTTAGACAAGTGATCGGTATAGCCAACCTTAAAACTTTAGACCACAATAGTGCTTCTATACGGACTCTAAGAGTCTTTAGCGCGATCTTCTAAATATTAAGGTTTACATAAAATATATTTTTATAATAATTTAGGCTAGAATCTAGCTAGGAGGTCAAATATAATTAATAATTATAGAACGGGGCGAAGAATCGCCTTTAGGGTCAATGCGCATTGCACTGAAGCATTTCCTATACAATATCAATGAAGTGGATTCTGACAAATGCCCTTGTGGAGAGGGTTCCTCTCAGACACCGAGACACGTCCTGCTGCAATGCCAGACGTACGGCGCATTGAGAAAGCGTTTATTTGACCAGTTTCATCGAGCAATTGGGCCATTTGAGCTGTCCAACTATGACAGTATCGTCTCTAACCCGCTGGCAACCCGCTACGTTGCCAAATTCATGCACCAAACCGGTCTTCTTGCCCAGTTTCAACACGCTGAGCAAGAAGGGTCTGATGATGAATCTGGAGACCTTGAGGTCATGGAACAGAGTCCCGAAGACGCTGGGCACTACCCAATGCTTGCTAACAACGTCGACGGTGGAGAGAACCTTGATGCGCTATTCGAATATACGCTGCCGGACTGGGCGATCCCTGAACGGCGTGAAACAACAATGAACAGCAATGGAGGCTGAAGTGAGGAGTCGAAGAACGGGGTCTGATCTTGCCTAGTGCTTACTAGGTAGGGGCTTTGATACGGAGGTGTGTACATGTCTCGTGAGAAGGAGGGCATTGGAGAGGTGGACGGTGCATCCACGCGCTCATTTTTGTATTCAATGCATTGCTGGCATTGAATTTCTCATTTGTACTGCGGGTTTTATGGGCTTTGGGTTTGGGTTACATGTAATAGGCTGGTGCTTCCACTCTTTGAGAACCAGCTTCCCCCTTTTTTTGTACTGGAGCATGATCAGGCGTACGGACACGAGTCTTGCTTCAACCGGAAAGAAGCGCCTGCATAGCCATTACGATACGAGTTAGGCTCCAACAGGTTAATAGAACTTTGATTGATTGATTGATTGATTGATTGAATCGCCTTTAGGGAGGAGTTATACTACAAAGTCGTATATTTCGACCCTTAAAAAAGGTCTAATACTAATCTACATCCCTAATTTAGTATTTTAGCAAGATAACGCGAGGATTTATCTAGTAAAGGACACCGTTAAGAGTGGATTAAAAGTTATAGAGTATACGTCGAAGACTAGCCCGCGCACTTACCCGATTTAAACCCAATTAAAACGGTATGGCGCTAGTTAAAAGTGAAACTTTTTATATTATTTCCGAAGCTTATTAGTGTAGGAAGATCGGAGGTAGACTAGCATTATTTTAAAAAATGCCTAGTGGAAGCTTAGAAGGTATTAGATGAAGCAAAGATAGATACGCTAATATTAAGTATAAGAAGACGTTTAAAGGTAGTGCGGAAGGCTAAGGGGTATTATATAAAATATTAAGCGAATTTTCGAAAGTAATATTATTAAGCAACCCTAAAGTTTAATTATATTATTATAGACCATAAAATGGTGGTGCTATATACTATGTAAGTGATATATATATTTTGAGAGGGGACCTGAAAAAGAGGAGTGGGTAAGAACGTTTGAACCCCCATGATAGTAGTCGAGGAATAGACTATTAAAGTCTATAAGGTCTTATAGTTACTAAATATATTTATAGATAGGATTATTAGCGGTAAGGGTATAAAGTAAGCCCTTTCAAATATACTACGAAATAATAGATAGTAATAAGATAGAAAGGAAGCTAATTAAGTATAAGAAATTATAAGATCTATTCCTCTTAGTCTAATTAAGAGAAAGGAGTAATAGTATTTATTACTATTAAATTTAAAATATATTAGTAGAGTAAGAAGAGTAAGACTATAGCTGTGTCATAGGCCCGCCCCCCACCGTCGCGGGTAGGGGGTGTGCCACAGCCATAATGCAATTAACCTCTATAATGCAAATTTCCTATTTTTGTAGCTTCTAGCTTATTTTCTAGCTATATAAGGTCTAGGATCCTGAAATAAAGCCTATCAATAGCCTTATTAGCTAATAATATATTATCCTCCTTATTTTTAAGTGTTTCCTCTAATTCCTTAGCCGCTAAATCCGCCGCTATTTGCACTACGTCTTTCCCCTAAGTAGAAAGCTTCGAATTATCTTCTTTCTTACACCTACGCTATACTAGCCTATTTCCTAAAATTAACGAAAGAGGGCTTTTTATAGCTCCCTTTACCTCGCACTTAATTTTTAGCTTTATCCTAGGCGTTTTATAGCTAAGGGCGCGCGTAAGGCTTATCTCTATAAGTTCCGTATTATATAGAGACGATTTTTTAGCGTTAATTACGCGCCGTATATACTTCCGATTTTTTTATAAATTAAGAGTTAGATTATTAAGTAGTAGGAAGACTATATTTTCTAATTTTTTAATACGCGTATAAGATTTAGGCGGAGAATTAGTCGTTAAATTTAGGAATTTATAGATAGGTAATAGCTTATTATATATATACAAGGTCTCTTTATCCGAATAGTACCCTAAAGTATCTAAAACTAATTTAGAATCTAGTAGCTAGATACTAGTATATCTAAATAAGGTTTAAATAGTTTTAGATTATAGAGCGCGGTATCGGATAGTATCGATATTATAAAAGAAGTCATTTTTTATTATTTCTACCTTACGCTATAACTTTAGTATTCGCTATTTTAAAATAATACTCTAGACTTAAAAAGGCCTTAGTATTAAGTAGCTAATATAGATAAGGTATATAAGATATAAAATACTAAGGAATAATTAAGTTTTCCTTATAAAAGTCGAGAAATTTGATAGTTATATATAGTATATAATTATCTATTAGTAAAAGCCTTAGTCGTCTATATTATATATGTTTTTCATAGCTTTATGAAATAAGTAGAGCTATTAGTATATAGTCTTACTGTCAGGACCACTACCTGACTGAGGAGGTCGATGACGCGTAAGGCATACAGAGATGCCTTAGGACGTATGTGAATGGATGATCTAGGACCTCACCGCCCACGAATGGGCCAGTCGTGTATATAAGCATTTCTCGCTGGTCCGTTGGACGGACTAGCGTTCAGTCTCTTCACACAATCAACCTTATTGTATTACACGTATAACTAGGCCATCTACCTCGCTTACCTACCCAAACCTAGAGACTGCGTGGTCTCACACTTACTATCTATCTACTAGGCGTTAAATATATAATTTTATATACTAAAGAAGAGGTTAATATATTACGATATTAGTCTTCTATATAGATACCTCCTTTAACTAGAAATTATACAAGTATTACCTAGCTATTCGCAGCGATATATTTAATACTAGTAATAGTTTTATCTTAATCTCTAGTAGTAATACTAGTAATTTAATATATAAAGATTAATATATAAAGATAATATACTAGTAAAGTCCTTCGCTATTTTAGAAGCTAGTTTTATCCTAATTATAGATCTTATAAGATTCGAAAAAGTAAGCCTATTATACTAATAGCTAATAACCCTAGGATCCTTAGCTTAAATTTATAAAGATTCTTTTAGTTTTTAGATAATAAGCTTAAAATATAGAGATAGACGCTATATTAATCGATAGCTAGCTATATATAGAACTAATAACTCTCTCTAAATCTACTAGTTTTAATATCTTTTATATGTAGAGATATATAGTAAGAATTTAGTAGTTTAATCTAGTTAAGTAATACTTTTCCCTAATTTAAATTTAATATATTATTAGTAGTAGGGCGATTAGAGAGAGATATCTATATATTTTTGTAACTATAAAGCTTTAAATAAGATATAAAATAATAGTTTATAGCCTTATACAGGGATAAAAATTCTTATTATAAGTATCTAATACCTTAGCTAGTAGAGCCTTCTTATTATAAGCTTTTTCAGATATTTTTAGTAGATAGAATTACGTATAAAAATTAAAAAATAGAGTTAATTTTAATAAATTTATAAATTAGTTAGTGGTTAGACTAAGTCTAGCTACTAACGTATTTCCCAAGTGAGCTGGTCAGCCAAGCGAGCTGGCCACCCCAAAACACCATAATAAATGCGATAAATTACATAGTATCACGACAACGGCAGGTTTTAGGGACTTTTCCTTAAAAACTAATGCTTTTTAGGTGGTATTCAGTCTCTAACGGGAGTTTAAAGAATTTCTATAACTTAGTACTTGAGATATAATCAGATATTTATATTTCTAGCTCCTAGCAACGTAATTTTCGATACCGTAACAATGCAGGTTTCAGATTTCATCAAAATATATAGTGTTGGAAAGCCTTATCAACAGCTATCAGCAAATAATTTAATAAAATAAAAACGTGGTTGTTGAGATATCAGTTGTAGAATATATCGTATTTACTATGGTGTTTTGGGGTGGCCAGCTCCCTTGGAAATAGGTTAGTTTATAAAGAACGGTAGTAACTTAATTTTACTAGAAGGCTATATACTAAATAGAAGTAATCTAGTATTTATAACCGCCGATTCTTAGGGTATATAATATTACTAAAAAAAATATATGTGTTTTTAACTAAATAATATATTAGAAATATAATTACCATACCTTACCTAGATAGATTTAGTATATATTTACTAGAGTCTAATTATTAAGCATAATAAGGGTCCTTTCATTATCTCCCTAAGATTATAGTTAGCCAAGTAAATACAATAATCTCTCTAATCCCTAATATAACTAGCTTAAGATAGATATAATTAAGGATTTCTCTGCTAAAGACTATCTAGTTTAGTTATTTGTTTACTAGTATTCTATTAGCGTATAAGAGGCTCTTTTTAATATTTTAAGGATAATTTTATATTTCCTTAGTTTTTATAGAGACAGCGGGTAGTTAGGATAAGCTAGATGTTTCGCTATATTTTCGCTAGTATTTTATAATTAGATTAATATTTTTCTAGAATGATCTTAATTAATTCGATATTTTCTTTTATTTCTAGAATTTTAACAATACTTCTAGTATTTCCTATATTTAAGAGTAGTTAGTATCTATTAGTTATACTTAGAGGGCTACCTCTTCTATTTAACTAAATAATATAGTTTATTTTAGGCCTTTCTTTCGCCTTGGACCTTTTTAACTTCTACTTATTATAATCTTTAGCTCTAATATAGATAGGGTTACGCTATTATTTCGCTAATACTATTCGTAGAGTAAAGGAATAGAGAAGATATTATATAGATAGGAGTATTATTATAATAGGGCTAGCTATACGCCTATTTCCTAATATTAGATAGCTCTTAAGTATTTAGTTTATAGATAAAACGCTATTAAAAATCTTAATTTAATATTGCCTTGGTAGTAGAGTTTAGACTAGAATTTACTAATAAAGACTAATCTTTAGTCTAAAACTACTATTTAATAGCCTAAATTAGAGTTCTATTTTTTAATAAAATAATTTAGCTAGTTATATAGTATTAGTTATCGATAAAATAGGTAGGAATGTAGCGTATTTTAAGATAGCGTTTATAATATTATCTTTATAAACTATCTATAGTAAGTAGATAATAAATTCTATTACTAGATCGCTAAAAGGTTACTGGATATTAGTAGTAACTATAATTCGCTATAAAATCGATATCTTCGCGTAGCTCCTTTTAGTATATTAGGTAGGTATTCTTTAATATATTAGGCTATATCCTTTTATAAGTTAATCTAATAGAATTTATATTTTAGTAATTTAGTAGTATGAGTCTAGCTAAAATATCCTATAAGGGGATTGTTGTAATAGGTTTTTAGTAGATTTTAAAGTAAACTATTAATTATAGAGATATATAATTAGTCTTGATATTTTAGAAGGCTATTATAGTCTATTTACTATATTATTCTAACTTAAGATTACTAATCTAATATTATATCTCTACATTTTCGCATTATAGCTATTTAATAAGGGATTTTAAGTCTATTATAATGTCTAATTCATAGACTTATTTAAACTATATAAGCACGCTTAAACTCCTACTAGATAGTTATATAATCTTTTCTAGCGGTATAAACTATTATAGCGTCTTCGACTAGAGGTAAATATATATAGTAGTAATTAACGACTTTTCTAAAAGCTATATAATAGTAATATGCTTAATAATATAGAGTTATTTAATAGTTATCTCTTATCTAGAAAACGCTTAAGAGCGGTATATTTTATAGTATAAAGGTATTCGATAATATAGAGAAGCTTAATAATGATTCTCCTCCCTTACTAACGCTTAATAGCGCTATAGCACTTAACTATATAGGGATATTTAATAGCTATCTCTTCTTTTATTAAGCTTTAGTATTCTAGTCTTTTTTATGGTTTTTAATAGTATCTTACTATAGATATAGCTATATTATAAGATAACCTCTACCCTCTTAGATAGGGGGTATCTTATAGCTATAATATAATTAACCTCTATAATATAAATTTCCTACTTTTTTAACTTTATATATATTTCTATCTACTAAAAATACCTAAAAAAGCTTATAATAAGGAGGCTTTACTAGCTAAGATATTAGATACTTATAATTTATACGAATTTTTATCCCTATATAAGGATATAGACTATTTTCGTATATCTTATTTAAAGCTTTATAATTATAAAAATAGATAGATATCTCTCTATAATCGCCCTACCACTAATAATATATTAAATTTGAATTAGGAAAATATATTAATTAGCTAAATCGAAGTGCCAAATTCTACATATAAAAGATATTAAAACTAGTAGGTTTAGAGAGAGTTATTAGTTCTATATATAGCTAGCTATCGATTAATATAGCGTCTATCTCTATATATTAAGCTTATATCTAAAAACTAAAAGAATCTTTATAAATTTAAGCTAAGGATCCTAGGGTTATTAGCTATTAGTATAATAGGCTTACTTTTTCGAATCTTATAAGATAGCTTATAGATTCTAGTCTAACTATAGTAACTCCTAGTCTAATATTTAGGTTATTATCCCTTCTTAATTAACTACCTTAGTCCGCGATAGTTCTGTAGAGGAACTACCTTACTAAAGCACTTTCAAATATATCTTTAGAAAGAAAAGATAGACTATTAATTAGGTCACTTTCTTATTTATCTCCCTAATTTTTATTTCTTAGATATCGGATATATTTTTCCTTTATTTTTCCTTTATTTTTCTTTAGTAGCTATATTATATATAGATAGGTAGTAGAAGGAGATAATGTTTTAGCTAAAATAATAAGGATATACATGGGGTTCAAAAGTATCTTCCCACTCCACTTTTTCGGGTCCCCATGCAAAATATATATATCACTTACACTGTATATAGCACCACCATTTTATGGTCTATAAGATTATAATTAAATTTTAGGGTTGCTTAATAATAGCACTTTCGAAAATTCGCTTAATATTTAGTGTAATACCCCTTAGCCTTCCTCACTGCCTATAAACGTCTTCCTATACTTAATATTGGCGAATCTATCTTTGACTGATCTAATGCCTTCTAAGCTTCTACCAGGCATTTTTTAAAATATTTCTAGTCTGCCTCCGACCTTCCTTCGCCGATAAGCTCTAGAAACATCGCAAAAAGTTTCACTTTTAACTAGCGCCATACTACTTCAATTAGGTTCAAATCGGGTGAGTGCGCGGGCTAGTCTTCGACGTATACTCCGTGAGTTTTAAACCACATTTACGTGTCCTTTGCTAGGTGAATCGTCGCGTTATCTTACTAAAATACTAAATTAGGGGTGTAGATTAGCATCAGACCTTTTTCGAGCATCGAAATATACAACTTTGTAGTATAACCCCTTCCTAACCGCGATTCTTTATCCCGTTCTATAATTATTAAATCTATTCGACCTCCTATCTAGATTCCGGCCCAAACTATTTATGAAATATCTTTAACGTATACTTTCGTATTCACAAGATCGCAGGTATGACCCTCAGAGTCCGTACGGAAGCACTATTATAGTCTAAAGTTCGGGGTTCGCTACACTAAACACTCGTCTGAGAAGATCCACGATTAGAAGCTTTTACGCCGCTATTTTCGCGCAAATCTTAGCTATTTCCTTACAAGAGAAGGCTTAATTAGTATCTTCCTTTTCGACCGCTATTTTCCGAGTCTAAATTGCTTTAAAACTCGCTATATAGTAGACCGAGACGGATAACTAGGTGTCGTAGCACTAAGCTATTTATAGGTCTAAAAGGGGTGTTAGCGCGCTTATAAATAGAGGTAAGTAGAAGCTCGAGAGCTTAGTATAGGGGGACGGCCGGTTTGGGGAAGTCTTTTAAATAATTGATACTCCTTAAAGCGTTTTAACGTATTGTAGATCGTCCGACGGCTACATTCGAATTTATTAGCTAGGTTTAACTACGAAATACCATTTTTATGGCCAAATATAATAGCTAACTTTTGCTTAGTAGATAGTTTAGCCGTTTTACGACGTTTTGAACTCATTTCCAATAAAATCGGATATCTAGGGGAGGTGTAGGAAGAAAAATAAAATAGTGGGTTGGTTGCCGGGTCAAATTGTAGTGGGGTAGTGGGAAGATACTTTTGACCAGTATCTGTATAATCTTCTAGTTTCTTTTTAAATATACCTTTTTCTTTATAGGTTTTAATTCGTAGATTTCTAATATAATAGTATCCTCTACTATAGCTAGGTCTTCCTATATATAATTATAATTAAGGTATCCTTTATATTATATAAGACATTACCTTAGTAGAGTGCTATAATAGACTCTAATCTTCTTAATCTTATATTCTAGCTAGCCTTCTACTAGAACTAGCCTAGATATGTTATCTTTCTTAGGATCGCCTCAGAATTTCTTAATAAGATATAATAAAATAGGGTAAATTAACTAATATAATAGGGGTAGTTAGATAAGAGTATACCTATTTACCGATCTTATCCGCTATCTAAAAGGGTCTAATATACTTAGTATCTAATCTTATTAAAACCCTATATAAAGTAATATACTTAGTATATAGTAAGACCTATTCGCTAATACTAAATAATATATTAATATAATTTTTATCATAATAGCGTTTTATATCCTTCTTAGACTAGGTTAGTTTCTTCTATATAAAGGACCTCCACTTTTTAAGATCCTTTATCTATACTACTATATTCTTATAATACTCCTATAGACGTCTACACTAATCCTTATATTAGATTTAAATACATAGGATACCTTATATAGCGAGATTCTAGTTACGCTATACCTTAATTATAGTATATCTACGCTAGAGAAAGATAATTAGCCTAGTCATCCTAATCCTAATTAACGTATAATTAAAGGTAATACTCTAGTATCTAATTTTACTATTCTATCTATAGATAGAATATAGTAGATAACCTCTAGTCTATCCGTAGTAATATATAGAATAAGGACTAAAAGTCGCTTATAAATAAATTATCCCTATCGCTAACTAGATTCTTTAGTATATCGAAAATTAGTAGCACCCTAAGAGCTATAGCTAGATAAGTTCTTATATATTAGTATCCTTAGTGTATAAAAGATATAATATATACTTTATTTATAGATTAACTACTACTAATATTATATTATATAGCTTACCCTCCTATTTTAAGGGCGGTATACTAATAATAAAAATCTAAATTAACCTATTCCGCTAGATAGAATAGTACTAGTATTAGCCATAAAAATCTATATAGCTTATACCGCCTTATTAAGTCCCTTTAATAGGCTATATATTTTTAGATATATACTTAAATAAGGCTTTTTATATTATACTAGTAAAATCGCTAGCTAATAGTTTCCTACGTCCTTTTCTCTTAATAATAGCCCTCTTAGAGATTATTATAGTGTACTATTATAATCTCTTACTATAAGGCTAGATTATTCGGTATATAGACTTAGTGACTATAATATAATAGCCTATTATCTATCTTCATCTAACCTATACCTTATAGTCTAACTAGGTTATTCTTATACGCCTATCCTTATAACATATTAAGTTTATTAACGCTTATAGGATCTATCGCTTAGGTATATCTAATTAACTTGATAAGAGAGGGTTATAATAAGTCTAGGTATACTATTATTCTATATATAGCCTTCATTACTAGTAGATAGGGTGTTCGACTACTTAAGTCGCTCTAGTCCTCTTAACTATACTACGCCTATTCTTATAGCTAGAGATCTTAAGCTAATAGTCTTCCTATATATAGTACTTAGCTATCCTATAAGGACTCTTTACCTTATATAGCTCTTATAGCTTAGAGGATCTAACATCTTTCTAAGTTAACTAGGTCTTCTCGCTTATATAGTGCCTAGTCTCGCGGCTAGAGGTCTTAGATAAATAGTCTTCCTATATAATAGACTAGGCTAGTTTATAAGGGACTTATGTAGGTCGTTACCTAATATAGGCGTAGTAATAGAACACTTTCTATTCTAGCTACTATAATTCTATTAATTAATAGTATCTCGTTAGGCTCTACTAACCTATAACTTTAATAGATCTTCTACTGTAGCGTTAGTAGTATAGAATTATTAACTATCTCGCCTTTCTTAGATATATAATCTAGACGTTAACTAGATATCCGCTAGGTTCTTCTTACTAGCCCTATCTATATTCGATAATAAAATCGAATACTATAAGATATTTAGACTATCTAGCTTACCGCCTACTTAATATCTTTATAATTATAAAGTAGCGGAAATTAGTATAGTTAGTTAGGACTCTCATTAGAAACCTACTACCCTCTATATAGTAACGCTACTATTTAAAAGACTATATAATAGCTAATAGCTCTAAGTTATATATCTTATATTAAGTCTTTAGCCTAATTATCTTTCTAGACTAGTAAGTAGACTTCTCCACGACCCAACTAGACCCGGACCTAACCCAACCTAACCTTAGACCTAAGTTAGGTTTTAGGTCTAACTAGGTAACCTAACAAAACCCCTAGGTACCTAATTAGGTAATAATCACTAGAAATATACTAAGTTTTTTTAATATAGTACATTTATAGTATGTTTTGCAACCTTATATATATAATTTTGTATGTATATATAATATTTAATAGAATTAATATATAATTATATAAATTATAATAAATATAATACCTTATTAGACTTTTTAGAAATCTAAATAAATTATAGAGGGTTATAAGAAAATAGTAGGGCTACTGCTATCTTAAATATATGTTTTGAACTTTAAAAATTATTAAATTCATAAAATCTACCTTATCTTATTATCTCTACTAATACTTAATATTTTTACTTCAAATTTAATATATATATATATATATATATTAGATCTATATCTATACCTAATAAAAATTTAGATTAAATATAACTACAAATAATAGAGAAATATATATAATATAAGTGTAGAAAATTAAAAGTTTATAAAAAAATTATACAAAATTAGGTTTTCTTAGGGCCCCAATAGGTACCTAGTATTAGGTCTTGGGTTAGGTTAGCTTATAGGAGTCGGACCCAAAACCCATATAGGTTAGGTTTTGGAGAAGTCTACGAGTAAGCGATAGGGTACTAGCTACTATCCTTAATAACTAGCTTAGTATACATTCTAGACTAAATCGTAACGTATTATATTCGACTAATAGAGGTAGTTCGGGGTTAAAGTATTATAAGAATAGCTCCTTATAAAAGCCTACTTTAGCTATTTAAAGGCTTTCTATACCTCTAGTATCTATGAGAACCTATCCTTTCTTTAGTTAGCCTTTCTTACTATCCTACTATACAAAATAACTAAAATAGGAATATAAATAATCGAGAATCCTTCGATAAAATAACGATAAAACCTAGCGTATCTAATAAATTATTATACGTCGAACGTATATTCTAGAATAGGCTATTCCTATATAGCCCTAATATGCTTTTTTTCTATTTTTACTCCCTCTAGGGTGATTATACACCCTAGAAATATAACTAAATTAGTATAGAAGCGGCACTTACTACGTTTCGCATATAGCCCGTAGGTTCTTCGCCGTTAAAAAACCTTCCGTATATACTCGATATAGTCTATCTTATTTTAAGAGAATATTAGGATATTATCTAAGTAGACAATATAATACTAATTAAGGAGCTTATAAAGCGCGTAGTTAGTATACGCTTAGAAGGTAGCTAGGGTATTCGCTAGCCTAAATAGTATAATAGTATGTTTAAAATAATTATGTAGGAATAAAACGATATTTTCTATTTATCTCCTTTTCGAATCTAGAGCCTATAGTAGGCGTCTTAGAGATCTAACTAGATAAAAGATCCTAGTATCTAATAATTAATCTATTATCTCGCTTACTAGCGGTAGTAGGTAGCAATTCTTACTAATAGTAATATTATTAAGACTTTAATAGTTAATATATAACTATAAATAACCTATCTTTCTTAATAAAATAATCGGCGCGCCTACGGGGCTTTAGGATACTCGGATCTATTCTTTACTAATATATTGTTAATATACTTTTTTAATACCTATAGTTCGTTTAAAGAGAGTAGATAAATTAGCTAATAGGGTAGTTAAGTTCCTTCCTATAAATCGATAGTATAATCGAGATATAACGACTAGGGTAGTTTACCTATATCTTCTTTACTAAAAATATCTTCGAAGTCTCTATATAGCTCTAGAATAGTCTCGCTATTATTAATTATAACGTAAAGGAAGGAAACTAGCCTATCTTTATCTAATAGGCGTAGATATATAGCGATAATAAATACTCTAAATGCGGCCTTACTACAATAAGCTATAGCTAATATTCTTAAGGCTCGCGCGGGCTTACTATTATAGTAATTCTACGTATTCTCTCCTCATAATTAATATTAGGATTAACTAAACTAAGCTAGTTATACCTAAGAATTATATTATATCCTGAGATCTTAACCACTTTATACGTAATAGGGTCTTCTCTAACGATTCTAGCACTATTAGGTATCCTAAGGGTTATCTTATACGCCTTAAATAATTATACTATCTATTTATTAATAGTCTAGACTATCTATAGTATAGCTTAGCTATCTAGAAGGTGCTATTTAGCCTATATTTAAATTGCGAAGCTTACTTCAGCTCTACTATCTATAAGAATAGTAATAGAAATAGCCCTATTAGTAAGGTTAATACCCGATTAATAGAAAAATATCTATAACTTCTTTACTATTCTTGTCTTAGTAGCCTCTAGTATAATCGCGGCGAAATTCACTAGGACTTCCTATTTTTAGTATTTTAATAGTAGCTACTTTAATACCAAATTTCTTCTTAGGGTAGGACTAGAAGAGGTAACCTATTTCGCTATAGGTATAGTAAATACCTTCTAACGCCTTTCTCTGCTTAACTAGATTAATTAAGAGCGACTATAATATTTTATTAGTTTTTTAGCTAAAAAATAGTATCTTATAACCTTAGCCTTTTCCTTAGTAAGAGCTATTATAGCTAGCGGTATAGTACTAGGGTCGCTTACTATAATCTAGTAAGCTCTTATTCTTCTGTCTATGTTAACGCTAATTTAATAGGGTCTATTAGTAACTAGAAATATTATTATTAATAATAGTAAGATAATTAATATACTCTATTAGATCTATTTTCTATTAGATATCGGATTACTCTCTTCTTTCAATAATAGGTAGTGTAGAGTTATATATACTATCTATCTATTCTTTCTCTTTTATTTAATCTAAATATTAGATTAACTAGGCGGCGTACTTATAGATAGACTTAATCTCCTTTTAAGCTATAAGATCAAATTACTCTAATATAGCCTCTTACAGGTTTTTATACTTATTAATTAACCTAATAGCCTAGATCTCTATTTATTTAAAATAAGGGATATCGTAAAGAAATTTAATCTTATAAAGCTCTTTAACGTAGTGAAAGTAATAGGCTAGCCTCTATCTAGTCTAATAAAGCTAGTACTCGAACTAGACTATATGTGTAGTCAGCCTTAAAGAATATTATTATCTTTTATTTTATAGATTAATAGATAAGGCGAGTCTTACGGTTTATTAAAACCGCGATAGCGTAGTATAAATAGGGCCTTTATTTAGACCCCTAATCTATTAGTTATAGTAGTTAGAAGTTATAGAGCTTAAATAGCTTATTAGAGTAATTTATCTATATAATAGCTTCCTTACTAGAAATACCCGGTAGCTAGGTCATCTCTAAGACGTATTTATTAGTATTAACGCCCTTATAGGTATATTACTAGGTACTATAAATAAGATATTACTAGATACGTAAGTCGGCGGTTATATCTTAATAGGCTAGTTAGAATAACCCTATTCCTATTAGAGTTATTCTATAACTTAGGCTCTCCTAAGATTATACGCTTCCCTTTCTAGCCGTTTAAGTTCCCTTATCTCTTACTTAGTAACGGCCCTCTAAGATGGTTAGGGGCGGTCGGTTCGGTTAGGAATCGCCTAGTTAGTTTCTAGATTAATTCTATAGTCGGAGGTTCGACAGTTCTAGATACTTTTCGGACTAGACTACCTAGCTAAGGGAAGGCGCTAAGAGTGACGTAATACTATAGTCAAAATAGGTAGGTTCTACTAGGTAAACCTTAATTAGTAGAGCGTTTAGAATTATAAGACCACGTGGTGTCTCTAGGTTTAGGTAGGTAAGCGAGGTAGATAGCCTAGTTATACGTGTAATATGATAAGGTGGATCATATAAAGAGATTAAACGCTAGTCCGTCTAACGGACCAGCGAGAAATGCTTATATAGACTGGCCTATTCGTGGGCGGTGAGGTCCGAGACCATCCTTTCACCGTACGCCCTAAGGCATATATAGATACCTTAGGCGCCGTCGACCTCCCCAGTCAGGTAGTGGTCCTGACAATCATATTAGACACTAATTTATTATTAAATAATTAAGTTTAGAGGTAGAGATATTTTTCGTATATCGAGTATATACTATACTAACTATAGCGTTATATATCTACTACCTCTAATTTATTACATATAGATAAGTATATAATAGATTCGATACTAATTTATTTAGCTAGTCAAGGTTAGATTACCTAGTTATAATAGCCTTTTTCGCTTATAGCGCTTAGCTATATTTTACTAATAGAAGTTATACTTTAAATATTTTCCTAGTATAGTATCCTATTTTTATACTAGTAAAACCGGGTCCTTATAGTATTAAATATCCGCTTCTTATAGTAATATATATCCTAGACGTAGGTTACCGTAGTAAATGTTTATAATTATTACCGTAGTGTAGGTAAGGTCTTTAGTAATCAAAATATCGTTATTTATCCTAGAAGTATAAGATCTATAAGTTATCTAAGTAGCCGCCTAGGCCTGAAGTTATCAATAGGTAGGGAATAAGTGTTAAGATTATATAACCTAGGTAGTTATATGATTTTAATGAAAGTACTACCGCTTGTTATCTTAAATATTGTAAATGATATAGATCTTTTAAATATATATAATATATTAATTTCCCTAGGATTTCTAAATACACCATCTCCCTATATCTAGCTTATATAGCTAGTAGGTAGGGGGAGGGTATTTAACGTCTTCTATTAATAAATGTTCTTTAGAGCCTCGGCCTAAATCTAGGTCTTTATCTTTATCTTTATGGTTTAAATGATATTCGTATATTATTATCTAATATAAATTATGTAATAGGGTATCTAACGTATTTCACATGCTCGCTGAACACCCCAAAACACCATAGTAAATGCGATAAATTACAACATAGTATCACAACAACCATAGGTTATAGGAACTTCTTCCTATAAACGAATACCTTTTAGGTGGTATCTAGACTCTAAGAATAGTTTAATGAATTCCTATCCCTTAATGATTGAGATATATATAATTCTAGCTCCTGGCAACGTAATTTTCGGCACCGCAGCATTGTAGGGTTTAGATCTTTTCAAAATTAATATGTCGTGATGAAAAGCCTTATCAACGGGCTATTGAAAAATAATAAAATAAAATAAAACCGTGGTTGTTGAGATATCAGTGTAGAATATATCGCATTTACTATGGTGTTTTGGGGTGTCCAGCTCGCTTGGGTGTCCAGCGAGCATGTGAAATACGTTACTATGTCTTACGTTATATTATCGAGACCTAGGGTTATCTAACCTAGATAGAACTAAGCATTAGATAGTTAGAGAGCTCGTTCACCAAGTCTCTCTCTCTCCCCCTCCCCTCCTTTTCTCTATTAATAATATTGCTATATTATTGCTTCCTTTCCCGTTGGTAATATATTTTTATTCGGATTTAAGGATTCTATCCTAAAGCCTTCTTCCCTATATAACATCACTACTACGGGTCTTGTCCTATAATGTTAGAAGTATTAAATACTTCGCGAATTCGCTATCTCTTAGGATATAATTAGCTCTTTTACTTAATATATTAATAGAGTCATTATCTCTAGCTCTATACTAGATTATAAAATCGAATAATATTAGATATTCGGACTACTAAGCTTAACGCCTACTTAAGGCCTTTTATAGTTATAAACCATTATAAATTAAGATAGTTAGTAAGCACTACGATAGGACAATTACTACATGAAATAACGTAATCCACAAGCGAGCGGCCCACCCAAGCGAGCCGCCTAGCTAACCTAACCTATCAATTTTAAATGTAATTATCTCAACCAAAACGCTATTAGATTCAGTAAGCTAAAAAGGAGTTCTATTAGGATATGTAGTCAATTACGGCCCTAAATTCCATATATACTGCACTTCGGTAAGGCCCTCGTACGTGGCTGTAAAGGTGCCGGAGCCGATTCTGCCTCACGGGGCATTAGTATTATAATTGCTTGCTCCGGCTATATTGCTAATATAGAGGCCTCTAAAACTAAGAGGCCTTTTTTAGAAGCTATCTGCCTTTTAGACCGAGTCCTTTTTCGCTTCTTCGTCTCGTTTATAGCGCGTAATTCGCTTACTTCTTTCTCGAGCAAAGCTGCCGATTATATTATAATTCAGTAGGCCTTTAAAACCTAATTTATTGTAGGGTTAAGCGGGCTTAGTGGGCTTTATAAGCGCTATTTTAGCAAAGCTTTAATTAGGAAGCTTACTTTTGTAATTATATATAGTTCGAAGGCGTTTTTAGATCCTACTCGCTCCCCGGGCTTAAGGGGGGTGTCGGGGTTTAAAGGCGAATATCGAGCTTCGAGATCACTCGATCGGGATTATAAGGCATTAAACTAGCGGCGGCGAAGCTATTCTTAATAGTCTCCGATTTAAATACCTTAATTCGCGTAGATAGGTAGGCTTCGAGGAAGTCTAGCTTATCAATATAGTTAATTCTAGCACGCGTTTTTAATTCGATAAGCTAAGCGTAAGCACGCTTTAACACCGTAAAGTAGCTAATATTAAGAGGCTATAAAAGGTGAGATAAGTGCGGAGGTATATAAACTACGATAATATTATTTTTCTCGCAAATTTCGTCAAACTTTATGGTTAAATTAACTTCCGTGGCTATCGAGTATTAAAAGTCTATACTTCTACCTAAGACGTAAAGAAGTAGACGGAATAAAGAGCTTTTAAAGCTACCGAAGTCTAATTTCGTCGGAGGTCTATCCGTTAGGACTAACCTCGAGTCTCTAATCGTCCGGAAGGCCCTTAAACTAAGATTCGATAAAGATTTTACCCTTAAAAATAATATAAGGAGGAAGCGCCTACCCTAATATATTTATATATTTAATTATAGTCACCTACGCGCGGTTTCCGGGCTATAAAACTAATCGCCGACCGTAGTATTCGCTTCTCGTAATAACCCTCGCGGTTACGATTAAGCCTATAGCAAAACCGGTCTCGTCAAAGTTATAAATATCGTTAGGGTCAATACCGTATTAAAGTATTGTTTTTTAGACGAGATTAAACCATTCGTAAATAATTTTTAGGTCTTCATATTTAGCGCGCTAATAATTATATCGCCTTGAAAAGCGACTCGATAGCTCTGGATACCTTTTCACGAAATTTATAACCTAATTTTGACTAAAGGAGAGGGGTAGATCTACACGACGCGAGTAGTAGATCTACTATTTCTTGTATAGTAGACGGCTAAGGGGCTGCTCCACGTGAATCAATTAAGAGAATCTATTTTTGAAGCAATTCCTCTTCGATTTATGTCAATTTATGGCTATTAGCGCGAGTTTTAGTGCGACTTATAGAGCTAGCTAAGCGGCGGCGGAGCGTTGTACGAGCTACATCGAATTAGCGCGTAACTTCGTGAAGAGAGGTAATTTCTTTATTCTTATAGGCCTCGATAGCTAATAAGATCCTACCCTCCTACTAAATTAAATTTCGAGAGGATTAAGTGCGAATTGGTGGCATAATAGGTGGTTGAAGAAGGAAGGTCTAATTAATTGACGCGTTTTCGCGTCGCTAGGCCGCTCGCTTGTGAATTACGTTATAATATCTCTATTAACGTATTTCACAAGCGAGCTGGCCACCCCAAAACACCATAGTAAATACGATATATTCTACAACTGATATCTCAACAACCACGTTCTTATTTTCTTTACTTATTTGCCGATAGCCGTTGATAAGGCTTTTCAACACTATATATTAATTTGACGAAATCTGAAACCTATATTGTTACGGTATCGAAAATTACGTTGCTAGGAGCTAGAAATATAAATATCTGATTATATCTCAATTATTAAGTTATAGAAATTCTTTAAACTCCCGTTAGAGACTAAATACCACCTAAAAAGCATTAGGTTCTAAGGAAAAGTCCTTATAGCCTGCCGTTATTGTGATACTATGTTGTAATTTATCGCATTTACTATGGTGTTCCAGGGTGACCAGCTCGGGGGTCTGGCCAGCTCGGTAGGGAAATACGTTAGTTAAGTTAAGCGATAATAAAATACGTTATAGTATAGCTTTATGAATTACTTCTACTAATATTTATACTTATACACCCTTAATCTATCGCCCTAAGGTTTATTCTCTACTAACGGATATAAATAAGAGTATATCGAATTTATTACTACCCTTAATATATTTATAATTAATATAGCCTAATAGGCGCTAACTAAACTTACTTTACTCTATCTACGAACCACATAGGAAGTCCTTTAAATAATTGATACTCCTTAAAGCGTTTTAACGTATTGCAGATCGTCCGACGGCTACATTCGAATTTATTAGCTAGGTTTAACTACGAAATACCATTTTTATGGCCAAATATAATAGCTAACTTTTGCTTAGTAGATAGTTTAGCCGTTTTACGACGTTTCGAACTTATTTCTAATAAAATCGGACATCTAGGGGAGGTATAGGAAGAAAAATAAAATAGTGGGTTGGTTGCCGGGTTAAATTGTAGTGGGGTAGTGGGAAGATACTTTTGACCTATATCTGTAATTAGGCCTTCTTAACTATGAATTAAATAGGATTAAGAACTAAATTAATATTTTCGTTTACCTCCTTATTATACTTATTATTATTACTGATTAGCCTAAGATAGTAAGTATTTATATCCGTCTAATTAGCCTATATCTCTATATATATAAGGTATTTATCAGGTATCGCTCGTTAGCCCTCTTTAATCTTAATTCTTAATATATATATATAAATATTATACGAACTAAAAGCCTTAACGGTTTTAAAGAGCCTTTCGTGATGATAAATATTATAGACAGAGTTAAAAGACGCTCTATAGTAGGTACTAAAAGTATATATCGCGTATAGAATTAATTTATAAGGGTAATAAATTAAAAGTTCATGACCTAAAGTTAATTGATTAACTATAAGCTTTAACTATCATTATCTAATTGGTCTAAAATCTAGTATCTAACCTTTACATAAACTAATGTACCCACTAGCTAGCTAGCGTTATATATAATAATAATATAACAAGAATATATTAGTAAAATAGTAGATCTAACTAATCTTAGAGACTTTCAAGGGTACTGATTATTTTTATTAAAATAATAGTTCCCTTAAAATATATATATAGACTATAAAACGATTAGCTAAGGCTAATATTAAAAACTACTGTTATCTACCCCTAATTAGCGAAATACTAGATCGTTTATTAAGCATAAAAGAATTTTACTTAGCTAGGTTTCTAGGATCCTAGTATAGCATTCGAATGAATATACCTAAAGGATAAATAGAAAACGGCCCTCCATTCTTAATATAGTTATTTTAATTATATAATAATATATTTTAGTCTAGCTAGCTTAATACCCTTATAAGTATTCTAGTTATATATTAATCGGGCTCTAACTACTTTATTAGACTAATTTTATATAATCTATTTTGATAATATTATTATCGTCTGAGAGGAATATTATTGGTCTATTCGAAACGTCTTATAGAGACTAAAGATGTATTCGTTATACGCTAAGCGTAGTAAATATTAATTATATATATAATATCAACTTCCTAGGCTTTACAATTATATTAAAAGGAAGTAAAAATAGAGTATATAAAGGATACGGGGGCTATAAAAAATAGCCTATCCTAATGAATACGTTTTAAGGTATAATAGTTGATAGGCTACGTCTAGGTTACCGTCGTTTTGTTATAAAGTTTTCGTTATTTATATCGTGATTATAGCTACTAAATTCTAACCTAGAAGAGTACTAATAGGAAATACGAAAAATTATACCTGGACTCCTAAGACTTAGAAAGGATTTAATAAGGATATAGACTCGCTAGTAATATAATCTAGCTCTTTAACGACTATTATACTATTAACTACGTATTGGTCTATAAAAAATACTTAGCCCTAAAGTACGGGATAAGACATATAATACTAAGTTTCTTCCTATTATATATTTATAATACCTTGTAACTACGAAGGTCTTGAATAGAAGTTACGCTTAGTAGTCTAAATATCTAGTATTCATAATTCGATTTTATAATATACTATAGAGCTAGAAAGAAGAACTACTAACATATCGAGCAGAAGAGTAGGTTATACCCCCTGAATGTAGCTAATTCGCGAGGTATTTATCGAGACCTAGAGTCTATATAAAACTAAGTATTAGATAGCTAGAGAGCTCGCTTACCAAGTCTCTCTTTTCCCTTCCTTTTCTCTACTAATAATATTAACATATTATTACTTCCTTTTCCGCGATTAAGAGTATTTAATGCTTTCCCCGCTATAGAGGAGGCTTTAGTAAAATGCTACAGATCTAAATGATTATAGCGTAAGATATAGGGGATATCGTATACCCTAAACTATATTAGATAATATTCTAACCATATCCATTATAAATAAAGTATATAGATAAAGATAAGGACCTAGAGGCTAGATCTTAAAGAGGAACCTATCGATAGAAGACATTAAACTGGCTTCTTTAGAACTATTAGTATTACTAAGAACCTAAGAACCTAATCTCGACCTAATTCGTTATATAAATATATATAAATAGTACTACTTAGGAAGGTCTTAGCATTCAATGCATTTTATTAAAGAAAAGGTTAAACTATCTATTTTATATTATTTGGTATTCGGCTTAACGTCTAGACCTAATACGTAACTTATAGAAGTTATAACGTTAAATGTCCCGCCTCCTTAAATACGGGCTATATAACGGGAGACTATATACTTAGAGATACTAGGAAATTAACTAGTAAAAGTAATCTAGTACGTATGGTTAAAAGATCCTAATTATATAGGGTATATATAATATTTAAAATATCTTAATAGGTAGGGAAGAATTAAGCAACAATAGCAATTTATTAGTTAGAAAAAAGACGGGGAATAAGAGAAGCTTCGAACCTCCAAGGACTATCTAACTACACTTAGCACTATTAGGGGTTATGTAGCCACATAGGTTATATAATCTTAACAATATCTATATACAGTAGTGCTTTAGGCCTAGCACGGTTATCAGGCACTACTTAGATACGAATAGATAGCCCTTTTTTATACAATCAACTAGGTTTTTATTTCTAAAGTCCCTATACCACGGTAAAGGGTTATAAAGTTTACTATAATAACCTCTAGGATAGGTATTTTATAAGAAACGGATATTTAATATTATAAGCCGCCGATGTTACTACAATAAAATATAGCTAAATACTATAAGCTATATAGGCTATTATAACAATTTGATCTACTATTAATACTAGTTAAATAGGTTAATATCGATTTTATTACGGGGTTACCCCCGTTAAAATAGAAAGGGTAGGTATACTATACTATACTCCTAGTCGATTTATATATTGAATATATAAGATATATCTCTTCTAATATTACTATATAATTCTATAACGGACTAGTGCTTAATGTAGTATACCGTAATAACTATATAAGTCTCTTTACTAATAAGCTCTAGTTTTCTTTTTATGTCTTTTAAAAATTAATTAAAGGTCATCTACGGTATTCTGATTATAAACTAACAGTTACATAGGGAGATATAACTAAAATCTCGGATAGTAACTTTAATACTATATTAATTAATATTAGTATAACTAGGAGATATATAAAAGGATAACGTATCATGCAAGCGAGCGCCGTAGTCATACGAGCGCCGCACCACGCGTAATTCTCGCGTTTTAATTCAACCCCTCTTTTTTAACTACATACTATGCCACTAATACGCTCTCAAAGCTCTCAAAAATGTGCTAAGCAAGAGGGTAGGATCTTATTAGCTTTTAGTCTTATAAAAATAGCAAAAAAGGCACAATTCTTTAATTAGCACGCGATTTTGACGTACCCCACCGGACCCCCGCCGTCGTATATAAGGCGTTAAATACCGCGCAGAAACCCGCGCTAACAACTAAAAATTGACAATTTTAGAAGAGGAAACGCTAGAAAATTGGATTATCTTATTAGATAAGCGAGGAGCAGCACCCCGGCCGAATACTATGAGAGAGGCATCTAATTTATTACTAGAAGGCTATAAGGATAACACTAATATTATAGTCGGTGAGAAATAGGTCTACCACTTCGTTAAGCGGTATCTAGACCTTATAACTCGATTCTCACGCGCGTACGATTACCGGCGAGCTTAATACGAGGATACGAAGATGATTGTTAAGACCACTGTAAGAGCTCAGCAATCGGAAGGCGGACCAAAAAGGCCACTATGATTGCCGTCAGGCAATCATGCTCTTACACCGTATTAAGTACGTGCTCTGCTCACGTGCCGACTGAGCGAGTCAGTACGCCCACGCAGCCTGTCAGACCCCGAGGGTCCTGATAGTCCGCGGGCCCTTTTATAGCCTAGAAATTGATAATAGCTGATAGTAATTAAGACGATAAATACGTCGGGGTAGGTGCTACGCTTCACTATTACGCGTTAGCAAATAAGCGATTTACTCGCTACCAATGCTAAAACGACACGTAAAAAACGTCGTACAAAGGCACAAATAGCTTATCAAGGTAGTCTACTAGTTTAAGAAGTAATAACGCGTATCGATAGATTAGGGTAGGTAGAAGAAGCTATATATAAGCAGACCGACGGCTTATCCCCGACGCCGAATTCGACCAATAAGAGGCGGCTATAGCGATGCAGTTTATGTAAAACGCCTAGACACAAGAGAAATAGGTGCCTAGAGAGGTCTGAATAGCTTCAATATTAATTATATAGCGTTATGGTTGAAAAAATTGAAAAATAATAGCATATCTAATAGGTGGGTGCGGCGCTCGTATGACTGCGGCGCTCGCTTGCATGATGCGTTAATCTAAGTAGTATAGTTTCAAAGCTCTTTAGTAATATAAGATTATAGATTAAGTACTTATAGTTAGTACTAATAATATATTAATATTGATACTATAATATTGAGTATATATGAATTACTATACTTAAATTAAGTAATAGTTCCACAATTATTTGGGCCCCTTATATAACTTACATTATTTAGCTTAATCTAGATAATCTTAGGAAAATAAAAGTATTTATAAAAAATTAGAGTACGGAGACCGATTAGTTAAATAACAGTATAAGGTACAAAATAGAAGTTATTAATATGCTTTATAGGTTATATCTTTACAAATAGCAAAGAAGTAAGCAATAGTAGTATTTTATTAGTTAGTAAAACGGATAGGGAAGAGGAGAAGCTTCGAATCTCCGAGGACTATCTAACTACACGTAGGTTACGGGTTATATAACCACCCGGGTTATATAATCTTAATAATATATCCCTATTATCTTACCCATTCTACAGATACTAGTCATATGTTCCTTCCCACTCCGCTCCACTATATTGGCCCAACAACCAACGCACCATTTTATTTTTCTTCCTACACCTCCCCTATTGCTCCAATTGCAATGAAATTAGGACCAAAAGATAGCAAAACGGCGCAGCTATCTACGTCCCAAAGGTCAGCTATTATCTATGCTTATAAGAATGGCGCTACGCAAGTGCAATTAGCTAATGACTTTGGCTACTCTCGGCGTACAATCTACAATACGCTAAAACGCTATTTAGAAGGCGAAAAGCTAGAGAATCGCGAAAAAAGCGGCCGTCCCGCTATTATTAGTGAGCGCGCTTAGTCTTACCTCTATTTATAGGCACGTCGGCATCCGTTTTGGACCTATAAATAGCTAGGTGCTGCTACAGCTCAGTATCCGTCACCCTCCACTATTCGTCGAATTTTAAAGCGATTCGGACTTAGAAAATAGCGATCGAAACAGAAAATATCAATTAAGCCTCCTCTTATAAGGAAGAGGCTAAAATTTACGCGAAAATAGCGACGTAAAAGCTTCTAATCGTAGATCTTCTCGGACGAGTGTTCGGTGTAGCGAACCTCGAACTTTGGGCTACAATAGTGCTTCCGTACGACCTCTAAGGGGCTTCGCCGCGACCTTGTGAATGCCAAAGTACACGTTAAAGATATTTTACAAATAGTTTAGGCCGGAATCTAGATAGGAGGTCGAATAGATTTAATAATTATAGAACGGGACGAAGAATCGCGGTCGGGAAGGGGTTATACTACAAAGTCGTATATTTCGACGCTTGAAAAAGGTCTGATGCTAATCTATACCCCTAATTTAGTATTTAGCAAGATAACGCGACGATTCACCTAGCAAAGGACACGTAAGTGTGGTTTAAAACCCACGGAGTATACGTCGAAGACTAGCCCACACACTCACCCGATTTGAACCCAATTGAACTAGTATAGCGCTAGTTAAAAGTGAAACTTTTTGCAATACTTCTAGAGCTTATTGGCCAAGGAAGGTCGGAGGCAGACTGGAAATATTTTAAGAAATGCCTAGTGGAAGCTTAGGCATTAGATCAGTCAAAGATAGATTCGCCAATATTAAGTATAGGAAGACGTTTAAAGGTAGTGAGGAAGGCTAAGGGGTATTACACAAAATATTAAGCGAATTTTTGAAAGTGCTATTATTAAGCAACCCTGAAATTTAATTGTAATATTATAGACCATAAAATGGTGGTGCTATATACTGTGTAAGTGATATATATATTTTGAGAGGGGACCCGAAAAAAGTGGAGTGGGAAGGAACATTTGGTAGGTGATGTATTATACTAACTAACTTTTCTATTGTTATATAGGTCCAAGACCTACTTACTATATACACTAATATAAGTATGTAATCGTAGGAGTCATTTTATAACCTTAAGACTAAGGAGCTAAGACTTATTATAGGATATGTAAACTCGCTATAATATTTTTATTTATTTAACTTTCTAAATAGCTCTAATTTACCCCTAATAATTTTTATTCTTAGTATAACTAGGACTACTTGGCGTTAAGTTAAAAGGAGTAGTAATAGATCGAATATCTATTTTATATTATATAGGCTTTCTACAGATTTATAACTCTTCTTTTAAAGACTAAGGATATTAGTATTTATAAAATCCTTAATACCTATAACAAGCTCCTTACGTATCTCGAAAAGTCGACGTGTATAATAAAATAGAGAAAGGTTACTTAGAAGTAGCTTATACTTAACGTTACTTCTTTAGAGGTAGTAAAGAAGAAGCTTTCGTAATATTATAGTATAACTAATATAATTAATAATAACCTCTACGTAATTAGTACAGCACTATTCTCTCGCTATTATAAAAACTTTAGTTTTATTGAGGAAAGGACTAGGATAATATAGGTAATAACTAACGTAATTCCCGGTCGAGCGGCCACCCTCACGTAAAACGCGTCAATTAATTAGACCTTCCTTCTTCAAACACCCACTATGCCACCAATTCGTACTCAATCCTCTCGAAATTTAATTGAGCAAGAAGGTAGGGTCTTATTAGCTATTTAGGCTATTTAAAAGAAAGAAATCTCTATAGTTCAAGAAGTAGCGCGTCTTTTTAATATACCCCGTACGACGCTCCGCCGCCGCCTCGCTAGTACTATAAACCGCGTCGAAACTCGCGCGAATAGCTATAAATTGACAAAAATTGAAGAAGACTCGCTTCGAAAATAGATACTCTCAATTGATTCTCGCGGAGTAGCCCCTCGGCCTTCTTCTATACGAGAGATAGTAGACTTACTACTTACGGCGCGTAGATCTACCCTCCTCTTTCGGTCGGTAAGAATTAGGTTATAGAATTCGTGAAAAGGTATTCCGACCTCTCGAGTAGGTTTTCGAGGCGCTATAATTATACGCGTGCTAAATACGAAGACCCTAAAATTATTTCTAAATAGTTTTCTCTTATCTAAAAAACGATCCTTTCGTACGGTATCGATCCTAACGATATCTATAACTTCGACGAGACTAGTTTTATAATAGGCTTAATTATAACCGCGAAAGTTATTATAATAAAGGAATTCTATAGTCGGAGAGCACTTTTATAACCTAGAACTCGCGCGTAGGTTACTATAATTAAGTGTATAAACGCGTTAGGGTAGGCGCTTCCTCCGTGCGTGATTTTTAAGGGCAAAGTCTTTATTAAATCTTAGTTCGACGGCCTTCTAAATAATTAGAGACTTAAGATTAGTCCGAACGGGTAGACGTCCTATAAAATTAGCCTTTAGTGGCTCGAAAAGCTCTTTATTCCGTCTACTTCTTCGCGTACGAAAGGGAAGTATAGACTCTTAATACTTAATAGCTATAGGAGTTATTTAACCCCGTAATTCGACTAAATTTACGAAAAAAACGATATTATCGTAATTTATATATATCCGCACTCGTTTTACCTTTTATAGCCTCTTAATATCGGCTATTTTACGGTGTTAAAGCGCTCGTATAGCTAGCTTATCGAAAGTAAAATACGGCTCCGGATTAATTATATCGATAAACTTAATTTCCTCACGGCCTACCCGTCCGCACGAATTAAGGCATTTAAATCGGAGACTATTAAGAATAGCTTCGCCGCCGCCGGTTTAATACCTTATAACCCTAATCGAGTAATCTCGAAGCTCGATATTCGCCTCTAAACCCCGACACCCCTCTTAAGCCGGGAAAGCGAGTAGGAGCTAAAAACGCCTTTAAATTACGTACAATTACAAAAATAAGCTTCTTTAATAAAAGCCTTACTAAAGTAGCGCTCTAAAAGCCCTACGAGTCCACTTAATTATGCGATAAATTAGGTTTTAAAAGCCTATTAAATCACAATATAATCGGCAGCTATTCTCGAGAAAGAAGTAAGCGATTTACGCGCTAAAAACGAGACGAAGAAGCGAAAAAGGACTAGATCTACACGGCAAATAGCTTCTAAAGAAGGTCTATCAGTTTTAGAGGCCTCTACCTTAGCAATGCAGCTAGAGCAGGCAATTTTAGCGCAAGTATCCCGTGAGGCAAGACCGGCTCCCGCACCTTTACAGCCACGTACGAGGGCCTTGTCGAAGTGCAGTATATATAGAATTCAGGGGCATAAATTGACTACATATCCTAATAGAACTCATTTTTAGCTTATTGAATTTTAATGGCGTTTTGGTTAAAAAATGCACTTTAATTGAATAGATAGGTGGTAGGGTGGCCGCTCGACCGGGGTGGCCGCTCGACCGGGAATTACGTTAGCGTACGACCTATTACGTAAGTTTTAAGTACTTTTAATATTATAAGCGATACTATTTAGATATATAATTAATATTTAAAGCCTAGTTAATAGTAATCGCTATTTTCGAGTTTATAATAAAATATAGGATCTTAGCCTTAGTATCTAGTATATATAATAAGCTTGAAGGGATATATTAATAGTAAAAATTATGTAGAATTCCTATTACTTAGTCTATACTAACTTATATTCTAGGTATTATACGGACTCCTAACTATATATTCTAGAAGCATTGCTAGTATTAAAGTTCTATTAACCCTATTAGAGCCTAACTAGTATCGTAATAGCTATATAGGAGCTTATTCCAAATAAAGTAAGAACTCTTAATCCGTACGCCTAATTAAGCTAATATAAATAAGGAGGCTGGTAGAACTAGCCCGATATATAAAGTCCAAATATCAAATACTAAAAACCTATATAAAAAAATTTAATATAATAAATGCGTGGAATATCTCGTCCACCTCCTCCCTATATAAGCTTAAGCTTCCTGTCCCTTAGGCCTCCTTATTCGTCCTAAAAGCGAGATAAGGCCTTATTTCCAAGAAAAGCTTAGTCCTTAATTATTACTTTGCGGTGCTAATTAACTAACTAATATTAATTAGACGTTATATCAGAATAGCTAGCTAAGGCTCTCTTATTCCTTATTCATAAACCTAGCGTCTTCGGGACTCTAACATATAGCTATAAGGCCTTAGGAAGGCGTCGTAGTGTATTTCACTGTACATTATTAGGGCTTAAATGTATAAAGTTCTTAGCACCGCTAATACACCGAGGACTAGCAGTTTTACGCCTCGTCTCCGGCATAGGCGTCGCCGGCGACGTCTTATAATAAGAATGCCTAGTCTAATCGCCTAGGAAGCTGTTAAGACCACTGTCAGGGCTCAGCAATCGGAACGTGGACCAAAAAGGCCACCATGATTGCCGTCAGGCAATCATGCTCTTACACCGTATAAGTACGCGCTCTGCTCACGTGCCGACTAACCCAGTCAGTACGGCCACGGAGCCTGTTAGACCCCGAGGGTCCTAACAGAAGCGTAAGATAGCTTTATATTTATCTGAATCTATAGAACTATTTCCTCCCTTTTGATACCAAGGATCCTAATAGAATTATACGAGATAAAGAGTGAACTTAGATTACCATTTGATATATCAGAAGGCAACATTGTATCTCGTATACGCGGGTGACTCGGGAGTATCTATGGCGCGACACCGCCATGAGCTTCCTACATCATGTCGTAATATGATAATAACCCGGTAATAGTATTATAAACGATCATTAACGGAACAGTAACTCAAGCTCCGAATTGATACCCAAGAAATAACCTAAGGAATATCACCCATTAGATCCTCATCCATCTCCAAGCCAACTTCCTCCCCTAGAACTGGATTCACTTCAGAACCCGACCAAGCCTGTCCTTTATGAACACTGTCAACACATTCATCACTCAGGCCTAGGTTCTGATTGCTCTCGCTTAGATTGCCCACCAAGGCCTCCATTAAACTTCGCTCCCTCTGGAATTGGGATTGTATGTTCAATTCATGCGACAGTCGAGTGGACGAAGAAGTAGCCGAAAATCGCAGCATTGACGACACCGCATGATCTTGAGTCTGTAGTAACGTAGCGTCTAAAGCACCAGACAACACGAGAGACACAATCACAGACTCGGCAACTTCTCCACGCACGGGCAAAGGGAACACTTGTTTTGCAAGGTCGGCGACTGTTAAAGCTGCGAACGTCTTTCCAAGCTTGGTGATAGCCTGGCCGAAAAAGATGTTCACGACCTGGGAGACCAGGCCCATGTTATTGTCCTAGAAGGGTGTATTAGCTCTATAAATCAAGCACCCCCTTCCTTGAACACCCCCGGAGAATATTCATCTACTGCGACTTACATTCTGCCAGATATCTTCTGCCGAATCAACCTCAGATTTCAATCTTCGGATGTCACCTCGCTCGAAGGCGTGTGCAAGTATAACATAGGGCCTCGCCAGTGACTGATATATCTTCATCACATGAGGGGTGGTGATAGTTGGAGGTGGGTACAACTGACCCCAAAAGACTAGTTAGCAAAATGACAGAAAAGTAGAATCAGACGAAAAGCGGTGGTCAATGTTCAGTTTACGTACCCTGCCATGTTCAAGTAGACCTACTAGAACCCATTTTTTGTATGCATCCACCATGACCAAGCTCACAGAGCTAGCAACAGGTGTAGAGACGACAACGCCAAGGAAGTGAAGTGCCTTGCGCCAATCCTTGAGAGCCATGTACACCATACCGCCATAGAGGAAATACTGTAGATAATCTCGATAGGATATCTTAGATGAAAGACCAGATGCATCCGTCACAAAGGAGATACTAGACTCGTGTTCTGCACAAAGTACAGGAGGGTCCGAAGAGTGACGCCCAGGCACGATTGGAAGATGGCAAATGTGTTTGTCCAAGACCGGTAATGCACAGGAATATGCATTTGCCCGGAGACACAGCCGGACTAGTAAGAGGTGAGTTGACGTGAAAACAGCACATGATGGATCGAGACGCAACATAGCGTCTCTAATCAGCCTCGTAGCTAGGAGTGGCTGTGGACCGTTAGTAAATAAACCCAAGGACATAAAAAGAATAAACTTGCTTTAGATATAGCTTGTGAAGTATGTCCCACGATCTCAACAAGCTCACGCCACTCTCGCCCGACATATCTGACCTGAACCCTATCAAAATTCCTCAAGAAGTCTGCACTTCGTGTCCATAGCAAACCGGAAGGCTGGATTTTTGTTGGGATTGCTTCGCCAGTAGTTGCCTGCGCGGTTTGAATCTGCAGCCGAAGGATAAAAAGATATGGGATAGAATCCTTTGCTGGGTCGAAGCGCTGAACAGGAAGGAAGACAAATGTTAGCAGTAGCTCTATCAAACACTCATTCATGCGTGCTATAAAACAAGATCCACTGACATCGAGGATTGATTCGTCATTGGCAAGGGTGTCAAGGGCCTTAGTGGACAGAAGCCGCCTCAAGTATTCGACCAACTCGCGAAGTCGACGGTCATAATCGCCACTGGAAAGTTTGGCAGAGTCGTGTACATGGGCCGATGCAGCGGCAAGGTCCGAGACAAGTGTCATTTCAGCGATGCAGGGCCTGAAATGCCCTGGAAATATGTCGAAAGACGTGAACAATGCGGAGTAACTGTTTCAAGGTTGCAACACGACCGCAGGGGTAGAGGGAAAAACCAACGCTAAACTTGATAAAAGAGCAAGTCCCAAAAGAGAGAGAAAGAAAAAAGGAATATTTAGAGCTAAGTTGACAAAGACGGAGTATAGAAGAGAAGAGAGAAAGAGAGAGAGAGCTACGGTTAACAATAGCTTCTTCCCCCGGGGCGGGAGACACCGAGCGGGATCGATAGCGTGCCCCTCCAAACCTTGACTCATTTCTCAGTTTTCAAACTCCCAGCTTTCCACCTTTTCAATTATTCCATACCATGTCGCTGACTGGCTCGGCTGCGATTGATGTCGCTCGTAGCGCATCGCTTGCCTCTCGTCGCCTCGCAACATTATCCAACGCTGCCCGCAACGAAGCGTTGACGGCGCTCCATCGTGCATTGGATGTGAACCGAGAGGTTATTCTCGCTGCCAATGCGAGGGACTTAGAAGCTGCCAATCGTGCGGCTGATAATGGAGACCTAAGTCATAGTGTGATCAAGAGACTTGACTTGTCGCGGCCTGGAAAGTATGATGACATGCTCGAGGGCATACTGAGTGTGCGAGATCTGGAAGATCCTGGTATGCATAACACTTATATTGATTCGGATAGACACTGACACAAATGCAATAGTTGGCAAAGTGACACTGCGAACTCTCCTTGACGATGGTCTGACCCTCGAGAGAGTCAGCTGCCCTATTGGTGTTCTGCTGATCATCTTCGAAGCCCGCCCAGAGGTCATAGCCAATATCGCTGCGTTGGCTATCAAGTCCGGCAATGCTGCTATCTTGAAAGGTACACGTGCCCTCAGCAAAGTTACTACTGCAGATTTTATTGACGTGAATCTATAGGCGGGAAGGAATCCATCGAGTCTTTTGAGACAATTGCAAAAGTTGTATCTGAAGCTGTTGCTGGTTCACAGGTGCCAGTGGCATCAGTTCAGTTGGTTAAGACACGCGATGCCGTGTCTTCCCTCCTGGCTCAAGATTCGTTGATTGACCTGGTCATCCCTCGTGGCTCCAACGAGCTTGTTCGATTTGTGAAGGATAATACGAAAATCCCTGTGCTTGGACATGCGGACGGTCTTTGCTCTGCTTACATTCACTCTGATGCCAACACCGAAACTGCTATGAAAGTCATTGTGGACTCGAAAACAGACTATCCGGCGGCGTGCAACTCACTGGAGACCTTGCTTGTCCACGAGGACATCCTTGAGTCGGTTTTCCCCGTGGTAGCTACTGCACTCTTGGACAAAGGCGTGTCTCTCCGCTGTGATGCTACATCAAAAGCCGCTTTGACAAAAGCGCTGCCTGCCGAGAAGACGGCGCACTTACAGCTGGCCACTGAATCCGACTACGATACTGAATTTCTGGACCTCGTTTTAGCCGTGAAGACTGTTCCTTCGGCCAACTCCTCGATTGCTGCAGTGGAGGCTGCTATCGCTCACATCAACTCACACTCATCCAAACATACGGATATCATTTTGACTGAGTCACAAGAGGTGGCGAATATGTTCATGAGCGGCATTGACAGTGCAGGTGTTTTCTGGAATGCATCTTCTAGATTTGCCGATGGGATGAGGTTTGGATTTGGCACGGAAGTCGGCATCAGCACCAACAAAATCCATTCCCGAGGGCCAGTTGGCCTTGAGGGTTTGACCATTTACAAGTACTTGATTCGAGGAAATGGCCATCGGGCGGCTGACTACCATGATGGTGCAGGAGGACGGAAATACCTTCACACAAACCTACCTCTAAGCCAGTAAGTAGTAACTTACTGGCTCATGTATAGTGCAATTTAAAAATATTTTTCTTTTCCCTCTTGATTGTTCCCGTTCAAAAAAAACATGTCATAAGAAAAAACTAGGACAAAGCCTGATTCAATTTTCTTTTGCCCCTTCATTCGTAAATTCTCATTTCCCAGTCCAACCAAAGACGTTCCGCCATTTTAAGTACAAAGACTTGATATCGCTGGCTAGGACTGGAATGATTCCAGGCACTAGACAGGCTAGTGTGATGATATATCCACACTGCACTGTCATCCCCCCAAACACAAAGTCCCTTAGACCTTGAAACCCTTAGACCTTCTGCGACCACGGGCACGCTCGAACTTGCGGCCCTTGCTGCCAACGTAGGGCTTCTGTTTTGAGTTAGCATATAGAAGATAAACCCCAATTCCATTGAATGGAGGCCCAAATATCCTGTCAAACGCACCTTGTCAGTGTGGGGACCGAAGCCGAAGTGCTTCACGGCCTCACGGGAGTTCTTGGGTCCACGGAGGAGGAGGGTGTTGGCACCGGTGGGAGCGCGGAGAGCAAGCTGGTCCAGGGTCAAAGTCTCACCACCAGCCTTCTCAATGCGAGCGCGAGCGGTGGCGGTGAAGCGGAGAGCAGCGATCGAGAGCTTGGGAACGTTCAGGAGGCGGTTGTCATCGGTAACGGTGCCGATGACGACGACGGTCTTGCCCTTCTGGGCCTCGCTGATGTTCGCGACGGCACGCGAGAGCGAAACAGGGGGGCGGTTAATTCTCGACATAAAGAGACGACGGAGAACAGCCTTGTTGAAGTTGGACTCGGTACGGCCTATCATTCATCCCAAATCAGCCTTTTAGATCCTCCAAAGAGTGCGCCTTATGCGAACGAAAATCGTGAACGGGGGAGGGAATCCATACGAGCAAGGAAGCGGTAAAGCTTCACCAACACCTGCAAATAGACATTGTCGCTCTTGGGAGCCTTGCGGTGGCTGCTCCGCACATGGTGGCGGTCCAGGTCGATACCTGCGATTTGTACATGGTCAGCGGAATTGCGCAGGAAGCAGGGACAAAAGAATTCGAATTCGATGAATACTGTATGAAACAGTAGTCGACAAGTCGAAAAAGATAGAACATACCCATGGTTGCTATTGATCGACTACCTGGGAAATAGCTTGCTGTCGCACCCGTATGGAAAGTGTAGGAGGTTTTTGATCCTCCAGTTTCGGCTGGACGGTGGTGTGTGGGTTGAGCCCTACCCTAGACCTGATTAGGAAAGGCGAGGCACCTGACCACGTGGTCACATGACCAAATTGCCACTCTCCGGATCACGTGCAGGTATCCAGTCTCACGAAGCAAAATGTTAGCGCCAAAGTTGTACAAGTAGATTCCACACTTGGTCTATCATTATGTACAGGTTATCCCTCTTGATATGGGTAATCTCGAAGATCCATGCATGACTACCCAATGAAATGACAATCAGATATGAAACAATGCACTCATGCACCTCTAGTTATATTAGACTACTCTCTATCTCCCAAAGTGATTAGGAAATCCCGAGTCATTTCAAAGCTCAACCAACTGCTAGCCATACTGGGAGCAACTTTGAGAAGGTTCGGCCCTATTCCCTTGAACAACCCACGTAGCCCTTCCTCGGCAACAATCACCCTGACAGCATCCCAAATGGAGGTGTACTGGTACCCCATTCCCGACATTGTGTTAATTTGGAACCGTCGGCGGAGCACGTCACTATTCAAAAAAATGAGTTTTCTGGCAACCAAAACAGGATAAGGGGGAATCAAAACTCACAAAGGATAGGTGCATGTCTGAGCGACTGCTCCAGAGATCGCGCCAGCTAGTAATTTTCGATAGGGGCTGGGGTTCTTATCCCCATCCGGTGTCAGATATTTGCGCACTGATTCGTAGGTCATGAAATTGAGCCCCACCTATCGTTGGTCAGTTGGGAGGTCAAACGGGGTAATACAGTAGACGACTCACGTAGGGGGCCACTCCGGCGACAGTGGGGGCAATTCCACGATACAAAGCCTTGGTCCCACCCTCGTTTTTATATATCATCACCATTGTGGTGAACATGCCAGGTAATTTTTGGCCAGGGTCTCGTGATCCAAGGTCGGCAAATGAAGCGGACTGAATAGATAACCGAGTTCGAACAATGTCCAAAGGATAGGTGAAGGTGACCGAGGTGATCCCTGCAGCACCTCCACAAATAAGCCGACGCATGGGTGTCATCTCGCCATCGGGAGATTCGGCAAACTAGAGCAACACAAGCATCAGTCTGGATCCTCAGAGGAAGGCCTCGGTCTCTGTGCGGCATCACTCACTTTCTTGTAAAAGTTATAGCTTCCAAACTGCACCGCTGAATAGGGGATGATGCGAATGCAGTTGGTTCCATTCCCTCGCATGAAGCCCCGCCAACCTTCTTCACGGCCCATCTTCACGAGGGCCTTCCAAATTGACAACCTGTACTCCGTTCGACCAACGCTTTGAATTTGAAGGAGAATTTTCAACCGTTCCAGTGGTGAAACTATCGTCCTGGAAACTGCACCGGCGACTCCACCGGCCATGAAAGCAGCCACCACTGGCTCCGCGAGGTTGTTTCGAGTCCGATCCAATAGCGACGGAGCTTGCTTTGCGACAGTCTCCTGCTCAAAAACAATCAGTCTTCCTAGCTCACGTCGGACTAGAATTTCTCCAGGTTTTACCTTGACAGAATTCGAAGTGGGAAATTGAGACAAGTTTTGCAAGGCAGGCTTTGCAGCGCTTTCCAGCTCATGTTTCTGGGCGTCATTTTGGCGATCCAAGCTCATCTTGACGAACGGCACATCGAGTATTGCAGATGAGGGAGGAAGAACTTTACCCCAAATATGTTGAGGGTATAGACTCGAATCAGGTCAGGTCACTGTTGATCTCGATTGCGCAGCGTCCAGACGGATATTTTGATAGGCCGACGAAATAAGGAAGCACCGGAAATCTGTTTTGTATTGATGTAGTGCTGGCCATGAAGGTTGGCTATATTTCAAGGCCTGACGGTCTAAAAGCACATCGTTGGTCTGGCAGCTCCGAGGGATCGTATAGTCGATGAAAGGGTATGACAGTTCCAGTTGATTTCGAGGACCCGAGGGAAGAATTGGGTAGGTGACTTAACCCAATTCTGGCAGAAGAACAAATAGTATTGGAACAGAAGAGAAATATAGACTGTTGCCGATGTGAGAAGGGCAGGGAACGAGCTTTGGTGAGGTTGCGATAGAGGACCTCCCGACTTGCCGACAGACACGGTACCTCCCGATGGTCCGCCACTTACAATTCCCGGTACCGCATGAACACACACCTACTGTCTATACTTGTTAAGAATCATTCAAAATGTTTAGAAAATTGATCACTACTTAATGAGCCATCTTCTTTCGGTAGAATGACGTATTTAAGGAACATTTGGAACGTCACTTTCATCATTGGCGTTTCTGGCACTTGTGGTCGACCGTAGCACCTTCATCACCCAATTCTTTCAGCCTCGTCTCCTTCTCATACTGCTGTACTCTTGAAGCTTCTAAAGCTCTCTCCCCTTCTTCTTCCATCCTCTTGCACGACACAATGTCTCGCTCGGGAACCACTCTGTATGTCACCGGGTTCGGCCACGGCACCCGGGCTCGCGATCTTGCCTACGAATTCGAACGGTACGTGTCGCCTCTAGCTTCGCACCTACGACCTTCGATCCCCATCCTTCCGACGACGTAACGAGACCACAATCGATGGACTTGGAGGATATATGTTGCCTATTTTCTTTCAGTTTGGCCTTGCCCCCGCCCCCCTTCTTGGGCAACTGCTGGTCCTGGGGTCATTCGTCATAATTTTCTCCCAACTTGGACATCTGGAGCTGTGTAAGACTGATATTTGAAATAGCTATGGGCGTCTTGTTCGCTGTGATATTCCTGCTCCGCGCACCCCTTCTAGCCGGCTGTGAGTTACTATTTCGACACTTGCGATGGACTTGTTTCTGACCTCAGCCCAGGTTCGCGTTTGTTGAGTACGAAAGCCGCCGTGATGCTGATGATGCCTACCATGAAATGCATAACAAGCGTATCGGTCGCGATGATCTGCTGAAAATCGAGGTAATATTATGTCGCACACTGATTTCAATATGCCTGTCTCTAACCCCATCTACAGTGGGCCCGCACTCCCCCTTCTGCCTCTTGGCGCTTTGACTCGGGCCGTGAGCCAGGCCGTGATGCTGGCCGTGATGCTGGTCGTGACCGCCGCCGTGACCGCACCCCCCCTCGTCGTGGTCGTTCTCCCTCCCCCCGCCGCAGTCGTGGCGGTGAGTATTCTCCTCGCCGCGATGATCGGTATGAGCGGGACTATGACCGCGATTACGACCGCCGCGACCGTGATTCTGACCGCCGCGACCGTGACCACGATCGCCGTGACCGCGACCGCTCCCGCGACCGCTCCCGCAGCCCTGATGACCGTGAACGTGAAGGCAAGGATGACCGTGAAAGACGTGATGATGACCGTGAGCGCCGCGAGGAGGACCGTGAGGTTGTCACCAACGGTGAAGACAGGAAAGGTGAGACGCATCATCACTCAGACTAGATATTTTTCTCTTTGCTCATATCCACCCAGTACCCCTGGACCCAATGCCCTCTGCTCATGATGAGCTTGATACTGCTGAGTAGATCAACTCACTACCTCGTCCTCTCTCGGATCCCATTGATTGCAGAGGTGCCAGCTAGGCAAAGGATAAGGTTATTTCACTGAGGTGCCCATCGATGTGATCCTCGTCTCACCCCACGGCGGAAATTTTCGCGTGTTTTTTTCTTGTGCCTTTGTTGATTCCAAATGCCCATCATTCTCGGGCCCACCCGTCACCCTTCATTTTCTTTCTGAATCCCCCTCCCCCAAATATGCTTATCTTTATTTTTTTTTTGAGGTGTCGGTATTTATCCTGGTCAGCAGCTCGGAGTCCACCGAAGCGTCGAGCGAACGTTCCAAGTCCTCGCCCTCGTACCACGATGAATTCCAATCCGCCCTCCGTCTCATGTGCGCAATTTAATATGAAAGCGATTCCTGCCCTTCCCCGCCCTTCCCGACCGGTTGCAACTCAAAAATTCGTGTTTCTTTCAATGACTGTAGTGTTTTAGTTGTACGCGGGTTTAATGCTGTAGGAACCATTTAGAAGTCGGTTTTCTTCCAAAAGCTCAAGCCCGACATTTACGACCTCTCTCCTATTGCTTTCCATATACGGAGTACTCGAGCGATCAATAAACCATCAACAAACCTTGGAGTCCCCTTGGAAATTTGCCCCTTTGTAAGGCTATATCTCTACTCCCGATGACGTAGTGAGAACTTGATATGCGGGGAAAATAGCATCTCCCCATCTGTCAGTTCCTTGCACTTCTGTGAAAGTTATAGGAAATACCACTTCTTTGCAATGAACTCAAAGACACAAGGAATAAGTATTGCAATCGATGTATGATTTCCGCCCCTATGCTTCAACAAACTAACTGTCTATAGCGGGGCGGAACCTTTACAGACTGCGTGGGCAATCCCGGAACAGGACGCCTTGAAGATGATATTGTGATCAAATTGCTTTCTGAGGATCCGGCCAACTACAAAGATGCACCTTTGGAGGGTATCCGACGTATCCTCTCCAGATTCACAGACCGTGACATCCCCCGCGGAGAGCCTATAGATACTTCTTTGATCCAAAGTATCCGGATGGGCACAACTGTGGCAACCAACGCGTTGCTGGAACGAAAAGGAGAGAAGATTGCACTTGTGGTCACTAAGGGCTTCAAGGACTGTCTTTTGATTGGGAATCAGTCCCGCCCCAAAATCTTCGACCTAGCCATCAAACGTCCCGATGTGCTATATGGGGAAGTGATTGAAGTGGATGAAAGGGTCACTTTGGAGGACTACGCAGAAGATCCACAACGGAATACCACTGCCACTGTCCCCCGGGAGCAGACTGCTCCAGAGGATGACGTCGTTCGTGGCCTTTCTTCTGAAGCAGTTCGTATCCTAAAACGCCCATCCGAGAGCTCCGTGAGGTCCCAGCTACAGAAGGTATACGACAGTGGAATCCGAAGCATAGCCGTATGTTTTGTTCATGGATACACATTTCCAGATCACGAGGCACTGGTTGGAAGAGTCGCCAGCGAGATCGGCTTTCAACATGTCAGTTTGAGTCACCAGCTCATGCCTATGATCAAACTCGTGCCACGTACCACTTCAGCATGCGCGGATGCATACCTGACCCCGGTTATCAAGAAGTATATTTCGGGGTTCCAGGCTGGATTCGAGGGTGGACTAGGAAGTGAAAGTGTCAAACAAGAAGGAGGCACCAAAGGCGCACGCTGTGAATTCATGCAATCGGACGGGGGCTTAGTGGACGTGGACCAGTTTTCAGGCTTACGAGCAATTCTTTCTGGCCCTGCTGGTGGAGTGGTCGGCTATGCGTTGACTTCGTATGATCCTCTGTCGAAGATCCCAGTGATCGGCTTCGATATGGGAGGGACAAGCACCGATGTCAGCAGGTATGGGTCTGGCCGATATGAACACGTGTTTGAGACAACGACTGCTGGTGTGACTATTCAGTCTCCTCAATTGGACATCAACACTGTGGCTGCAGGAGGTGGCTCAAGGTTATTCTACCGCAATGGACTATTTGTCGTGGGACCTGAATCCGCCGGTGCTCATCCAGGACCCGCGTGCTATCGCAAAGATGGCCCTTTGACGGTCACTGATGCCAACCTCTTTCTTGGGCGATTGGTTCCCGACTTTTTTCCAAGTATATTTGGTCCCAAGGAAGACCAGGGATTGGATGAGGATGCAAGCCGGCGCCTCTTTGAAAAACTCGCCAAGGATATCAACGAAGAATTGACCAAGGGAGGCCAAAGCAGAGACATGACCCCCGACGAGGTTGCATTTGGATTCATCAAAGTCGCCAATGAGACAATGACCCGACCAATTCGGTCCTTGACTGAGGCAAAGGGACATGATACTTCAAAACATAGGTTGGCCACCTTCGGAGGAGCTGGGGGACAGCATGCCGTTGCTATCGCTGAAAGCCTAGGGATTCGGCAGATTTTGATCCATCGGCACTCATCGGTGCTTTCGGCATACGGAATGGCTTTGGCAGATGTCGTTGATGAAAATCAAGAGCCAGAATCCAAGGTGTGGGGGAACGAGATTCGATACGAACTTAAGTTGAGATTACAAGAGCTCAAAAAGCGATCTGCACACAGGTTGAAAAACCAGGGCTTTGATGAACGTTCGATTGTATTTGAAGAATATCTCAACATGCGATATCGAGGCACCGAATCCGCTTTGATGATACTGAAACCTAGCAAGGAAGAGGCATTTTCTGACGAGTGGGCCTTTGGTGAGGCATTCGTGAGGCAACATGATCAAGAGTTTGGCTTTACTCTTCCAGGTCGAGATATTATTGTGGACGACGTGCGGGTGCGAGGTATTGGGAAAGGCTTCAAAGCATCCGAGAAGACTGTGGACCAGCAGATCCAAGAATCCAGTCCAAAGGATGTCTCAAGTGGGGAGTATCGCAAGTCCCTGGTGTATTTTGAGGGTGGTAGGGTTGAAACCCCAATCTATGAACTTGACGGCTTAGAAGTCGGTGATCGGGTGAGAGGCCCAGCAATTCTGGCCGATGGCACCCAGACTATCGTAGTGACACCTGGGGCATCGGCGCTCTTGACAAAGACTCACGTTGTTATCAACATCGGCGAATCTGATTACAGCAATCCCAAGACGAGCACCGAGGAAGTCAATCCGATACTTCTGAGTGTTTTCTCGCACAGGTTCATGGCCATTGCAGAGCAAATGGGACGAGCATTGCAGAAGACGAGCGTCAGCACCAATGTCAAGGAGCGACTCGACTATTCTTGCGCATTATTCGATGCAGAAGGCGGACTTGTCGCGAATGCACCACATCTGCCCGTCCATCTCGGAAGCATGTCGACCTGTGTACGAATGCAGGCCCAGATCTGGCAGGATAACCTGAAGCCTGGCGATGTCATTGTGTCGAATCACCCTGAATATGGTGGAACCCATCTTCCAGATATCACCGTTATTCAACCAGCATTTAGCCAGGGAAAGATCATCTTTTATGTTGCTTCCAGGGCACATCATGGTAGGCTTTTATCTCCCCCACAACGCGATGCTTTCTAACCCTTTTTCAGCGGATATTGGGGGGATCCTCCCAGGCTCCATGCCACCTCATTCAAAGGAGCTATACCAAGAAGGCGCAACCATCAAGAGTGAAAAGCTGGTGTCAGAAGGCAAATTCAACGAGGAACGGATCACAGAATTGCTGTACACAGAGCCAGCTCAATACCCCAACTGCAGTGGAACTCGTTGTCTGGCAGATAACCTGAACGACCTCAAGGCTCAAATCGCTGCGAACAAGAAAGGCATCAACTTGATTGGCACTTTAATTGAGGAATACGGCGAGGACGTTGTGCAATTCTATATGCATCAAATCCAGGAGAACGCAGAACTCAGCGTTCGTAATTTGCTGAAAGAAGCAAGCAAAAACTTTGCTGGACGAGACTTGAGTGCCATTGATTATATGGATGACGGAAGCCCGATTCAGTTAAAGATCTCTATAGACGCGGGCAAGGGCGAGGCCATTTTTGATTTTGAGGGAACAGGACCACAAGTTTATGGTAAGGATGTGTTCGACTTCTATTGACATTCGATCTGACTAGATACTAGGCAATATCAATGCACCGGAGGCTGTCACATATTCCGCAATAATCTATTGCCTGCGATGCCTGATTTCTGCAGACATCCCGCTGAACCAAGGCTGCTTGAAGCCGATTAACGTACGAATACCCCCGGGAAGTATTTTGTCCCCCTCGGAAACTGCTGCCGTTGTTGGTGGCAATGTACTAACGGTAAGACCATCCATCCCGACTGATAATGACATGGGCTCACCATTTTGGCCAGAGTCAACGGGTGACGGACGTCATTTTAAGATGCTTCAAAGCTTGTGCTGCCTCGCAGGGTGATACCAACAACCTCACGTTCGGTTTTGGGGGAAATCAGCTTGGCGAGACTGAAATGAAGGGATTTGGCTATTATGAGACCATCGCAGGTGGTAGCGGAGCTGGCCCGACATGGGAGGGCACCTCGGGGGTTCATACACACATGACCAACACCCGAATCACTGATGCGGAAGTATTTGAGCGGCGATATCCAGTCATACTTCGAGAGTTTTGCTGCAGACCAAACTCAGGAGGCAATGGTCAGCACCGCGGAGGGGATGGTGTCGTGCGAGATATTGAATTCCGGATTCCCGTGCAGGTCTCCATTCTTTCCGAGCGGAGAGTCTATCATCCCTATGGACTAGAGGGGGGAGAGGACGCAGAGTGTGGTCAAAACCTCTGGGTTCGTCCAGTGCAGAGAACAGATGGAAGCTGGGACGAAACATTTATCAACCTGGGTGCCAAAAACTCCGCCCAGATGCAAGCAGGGGAGCGAATTATTGTTCGCACCCCCGGGGGAGGAGGATGGGGTCTACCCAGTAATAAAAGCCAAATTCTTCGGCAGGAAGATGCTCGCCATGCTTGGCGAGGTGGTTCTATCGCCAACCGCGTGGCGACGCAGGAGGCGAGTATCTAGACTGTAGATCTTCCAAGTTGGTAGCAAGTCAATTGTGTTGAAAGATGTGTACAATATGATATTTGACACCTTTCACACCCCATGTACCCATCTGTAAACAACTACAATCCCAGGCACTCGAAAACGGGCAAAAAAAGAGGTGAAAAAAGGAGGCCAAAGAAGAGCAAAAACAATGCATGAAACGGTATACTCCCGAGGCTTCGTGTGAGATAGTTCAATACTTCAAAAGTGGCACTGCAGACACATTTATGGCCCCTTGTCCTATCATATTTGACATATTGTGATGAGCTTAGTGGTTAGGATACACTTAAGGACTAGAGGGATCGCTTTGGCAGACCAGCCCCAGCAAGCGATACCTTTTTGGTCTCTCCTTAGCCTTCATGCCCCCATAACCTCATTCACCTTCGTCCTCGTCACTGGTCGCCTCGATATTCTGCTTTGGTGGGCTTCGATTGCTGTCCGAATCCTGTCCCCCGCCTTCACTTGGGATTCCACGATATGTAGGCCGAGGCAGGATTTCACCACTCTCCTTTAGTGTCTGGTCAATCTCAGGAAGAAGAGTTATGAGAGCGGAAAATTGATCCATAGGGAGTGAGATCCCCTAGACAAAGTCAACATCAACTCAGTTGAGTGTGAGTGGACATCTTCACCTTTTTGCCGGGTAATTCCTGTCCATCTTTCGCGTAGTATTCCCGGATGTTCACCATAGTTTTTCCTCGAAAAGAGGAGACAGTAACGCGGCGCATCTTAGATATCTCCCAGTAGCGATCTCCATTGGAATCTGTTTTGCTTGTGTCTGTGTTGACCTTGGCCTTCTTTTTGCTTGCATCATCAAACCCGGCGTCTGACTCGGAGCGCTTTCTGGATGTCATGTTGAGAGCCGAGAGATGTGTTGCGGAGAAGAAGTAAGAAAATCACCTGGACAGCTTCTAAGTCGCGTCGAACGCGCGGGGTCACGTGGGGACTATAGATGAGGAATAATGTTACTTTGAGTGTTTCTGGATTCTCTTGTCTGTTTGTCTCGGAACACGCCATTGGAACTCCAAGTGGACCATTAATATTCATTTATCAATACATTGCGTGAAGGCTACAGGGTCAATACCCTCAAACCCTGGAGCAAGATCGAAAAGACGAAACCCCGGGCGACAGATTCCACCTGAAGGCTGTCAAATATTTTTTCCAATGCCTCCCGGCTAGCAGCTGCTCCCATGACACTGGTCAATGCTTGGGGAATCCCTCGCTGCACAAACAACCGGCGCGCAGTATCTCGTAGACGGGCCTTCTCCTCCTCACTGGGTGGACTGGGCCAAGCTTTCAGTTCTGTCTCTGTTGGGAGCGCATTCTCACGAAGCTTGGCAATGTAATTCCCAAGGGCTTCATCCGAAGTATGGCCCTTGATCATAGAGTCCTGTAACAGAGTACGGATCGTTTCCAAGGTCGGACTACCAGGACGCAGGATATACGACCTAGCAGCGTTCAAGAGGGTCCGCCGAATGTTCCATGCAGATGACAAGGTGTACAGCTCATTGATGACCGCGAATATCAGCTCTACTGCTATTTGTGTCTCATCAGCTGTGATGGGATTTCCCTGATTGCGTGGTTTAGCTGTCCTTGGATTGCTCTGCTCGGTCTCTGATCGGCGATGTGACGATGTCTGATTGAGATCCTCCTTGGAGTTGATATCTGGGTGGTCGTTCGTCGGGTCAAGTGACTTTCTATTTTCAGAGGGTACGAGCGTCAATTCTGGAGCCCATGCATCCTGTTCATTGGCCCTCAGGTCGACGCCACTAGCTGCACTATTGGCCGAAGGCGATTTGGAAGCTTCGCGGTTTTGGATCTCTAAGGAGTCATTAGAAAATAATGATAACGCGGGCGAACCAGCAGCATCATCATTTTCTGAGGTCCTCGTAGCGTCGCCAAAACTGGGACGGACTTTGGACAAGCTGGTTCGACTGGGAGCAATGGGGGCTGGAATTTCGTCATTCGCTTCGGAAAGAGAAAGACTTGTCCGGTGTTGAAACTGGATTTCGGCGGTGGCAGTTGGTCTTTTATTGTTGGCAGCGCCTCCAAATACCCCGGTCACCCCGTCAAAGACAGCTTTTCCACCTCCTGCCATTCCCTTGGGCGCATTTGATAGCGCACCCAGCATACCCTTGCCCATGTTCTCAAATGCAGCCTGACTGGGGAAAGAGAACCCAGGCTTTTTGGAATCCGCTTCACTGGATCCCGCATCCTTTTCCAAGAATCGGCGCATTCGATCTGTCTCAGCAAGAGCTTCATGTTTCATAGCATCATGTAGATATCCTTCTAGGTCCCGAGCGAGAGTTTGTCTTGTTTTTCCTTTCCAAGAGGGTAACATGGGGTACCGATCCGAGAAACTTTGAATCCGGTTCAATCGTGAAACAGTCTCCAGCATCTCATGAAGGGACTGGAAGTCCGCATACTTCCGGAAAACCATCCATCCAGTCGAGCGTGTTGACGCTGGCTCAACCTGCAATAGATAATCCCACGTGGGCCGTGACTTGATTTGGCCTTTTTCATTCCTCGATCCGTCATCATCTACCAAGACTTGTGCGCCATGAAGGATCAAAGGCACAGATGCATTTTCCTGCGCACTGGACTGAGGCGAATGGGGAGTGCTCTCAGACCTTTCTGGATTTGCGGGTGGCTGTGACCTCAACAATGGATCTGTGAGAGTTTCCCCTTGGTCCTGATTGTTTTCAATGTTATGGGTTGCATTTGAATCTGATTCAGTACTCGAAAAAGATCCATCGGTTTCCGGTGTTGGTTCTGGGCTTCGTATATCCTGCGATGCAATCATGGCACTGAGACGTTTTGCTTCGAGAACCGCCTCTTCTGTCGCTCTATCCGCCTGCATAGATTGTCTCTGATTGTTTTGGGAGATTGGGTTTAAAATCGCCTCCGGGGGTAAAGCATCCGAAGATTTGGGGGAACGGGCGCCATGATTTCGTGCGCCTTCTACGCCTGCATCAATGGCGTGCATAATCTCAGATTCACCATCTTGCAGAAGATAGATAATCCAGTCATTGATAAACTCGGGACGGGCGAGACTGGTCACCGTAGACTCCAATATAACACCCGCAAAAATCTCGCGGAGAAAATCCCGCACAGCTGGACAATCATATGCCTTGGAATCCAGGAAGTTTGACAATATATCGTCCGCAATCATGTTGAGTTTCTTATGTTGCTGTTTCTGTGACAAGACATTGGCTAGGCTGCTGTCCGGAAATTGTTCAAGGTACCGGTCCACCGTTTTCTGGGCCTCCATAGGGTGGGAGTCCCCAGCGGCAAATGCTGCAGCGAGTTCATTAAGGAATACAATGACAATAGATGAAGAGTTGGTCAGGAACTGCAAAAAAGTATCCTCTGTCCGTTTGCGTGACAGGTGCAGTGAAACAGACGTAACAAAATGGGTCAAGATTCTTCGGCATGTACCTGGGAAAGTTGATTCGGAAGGTAATATTGGTTCATACCAATATCTTTGTTTTGGGTAAGCTACTGGGATCTCGTGAAAGGGAAGGGACCCAAGCTTACTGAACATAGTCCCTTATGACTGCATCCGTGAGCGATTTCAGCGCACTCGCGGTGGCGGGTTGAAATGTGGCATAATCAAGGTCTGCCGGTGATAGATCCTCAGCTACACTCATAGACCCATCATTGTCGCCTTGGGTTATCGAAGCACCGTCCCGCTTCGGCCAGTCCAGAAGTCTGCTGGATACCTCTAGCGCAAGCTCTCTTCTCCTGTTTGGTGCACGCGATCCTTCTGAGACTGGGCCTGGTCCGTCCCACGATGCGTGAAGGACCACCCCTAGCACAATTCCAATGAGGACGAGTCCAATTCGCCCCAGAACAACGTAGGTGACAAGTATAAGGAGAGCGAAGACACCCAGGAGGGTTTCATTGCTAGAGGTTGAGAGAAAGTTGAGAGCGAAATTGACGAGTTCCTTCGTAGAAGCCGTATTTGAGATATGTTCAGACGTATCGAGTTTCGTGGGGATTCCGTCGGTCGATGGGGCTACATCAAGTTTGGAGTTGCCCACATCATCGCTAAGGCGACTCATTGTGCTGGAATATGTCAGCGAGTATTCAGAGCTATCCAAAGAGACACAAACCTCTCATGTTCAGCGAGGTTTATAGATGGAGGTGGAAGCTAAGGGAAGCAAATCCTTGGCACTACCCCGTGTGGCCAGTGCGAGAACAGAAATAGAACGAACAGCCGAACATCGTAATCGTATAATTTATATTGCTTCTAATATATGTATCCATTCATCATTTCCTTGCGATCATGAGTTCGCGAGGAATCTAAAGCAAACAGAAAGGAGTTGATCTCCGCTATCCGAGTGAATCCGAGCATTCATAGAACATGTGCTTCATGCCAGACGTAAAGAGATTGCGGCTAAAGGGTGGAAATACTACAAGGGGTCTACTTTAAAATGCTCATCCAGGTCTGCTTCGGTCTTTTTGGAGATTGTCACCGTCGTGAGAGCAAGGGCTTTCCCCACCGCATTGGCTCGGCCTTCAATCTTGAGGTGATTCACATGAGTGCCGGGCGGTCTCCAATGAAGCTGGGTCCCTGCGAGGTAATGGACAGCTCTCTGACCCAGTCAGTGACACAAGCGGAAAAAGGCTCGACGTTGTCCTAGGAATTGAGCTGGCGACGGCTGACTTGCGGGCTCGGATCACACCCTTCTCGGCATTATGAACTTCAACCTCGTTAAGAAGAAATTCATAGACGAAGCTGTTAGGGCGAGTGCGCTCTCTGGCCCTCTGAGTCCGCTTACTTCAGTGCGCTTCGTGAAAAAATAAATAAATAAATAAAAGAGTAAGGAGTGAGGTATGAAAGAGAAAGAAAGAGAGAATTTGAATGGAAAAATGCTGTGCTCACCTAACCGACCACGCTAGTCCCAAATAGGCTCGCTTGCATCTGTACCTCGGGGATCTTGGTCTCTTGATATTGGGTATCTTACGATTTATTTCGTATATTAAACATTGATAATTGTTATCTTTGTACATAATTTCTACTTGCGAGATCTCATACGTCTACCTCCCCGTCTTTCTGTGTCGAAATCGTCTGGAAAGCATTTGAGAAAGCATAAAGTGATTGACATCCTCGTCCCCCCAGTAGGTGAGATGACTGGCAATACTGGCAATCAGCGAGATATCAAATGCCCCCCTGTTATAAGCAATGTTTAGTTTGTGTCAAAATATGGGAATGAAATCTCTTACTCTTGCACGCTGTAATCAACACGGCCGTTGGCATTCAAGGCGCGCACTTTGGCATCTTCAAATTTCAGTTTTCGCTCCTGATCTTCAGGATCGGTATCAGGATCGGTTGATGATGCCTGTGGTTTTCGATCACTCCTGCTTTTCTGGAATCCATCGTAGAGTGTTTCCAGATCAGACTCAATCAATGTTTGATAATGGTCGTCTGATTCGTGCGGGCCATGTTGAACTGAGCCAGACTGTGTCCTTTTATGGGATTTATCATCGCTTTGTTTTCCAATGGCACGACCAGCTGATGGATCGTCGCCGTTCAGGCCCAAACTGCGGTTCAACAAGCTGCTTGCAACACCCGAGGCGAAATTTGTCCATAGGGAGCCCACACTTTGGCCCATTCGAGTACCAAGAATAGATAAGCTTTGCCCGGAGGTTGTCCAAAGGCTCTTTTTGACCGAAGGTAGAGGCTGAGGTTTTAGGGTTGCCATCGCTGGAGATATTAGAGGCTCAATTCGGTAGCTCACCGGGTCAGAAGGGTGAAAGATGTTGTAAAGATCTCGACATTTCGGTGCTGAAACAATAGCAGGGTTTTCCTTGAACCCAAGCCCAGCACTGGGAAGCGAATCCCTTTTTGAAGACCTCAACCCCCCGGCGTCAATTTCAACATCCAAAGCATTCTTCCGGTTCCGAGGAGCTAAAGCAGAGTATCCTCCTATCGTTTTGCCCTTTAACATTTGAAAGAGGGCAATGGGAGATCCCAAGCAGAAGAATTCTTCAGTTTCAAATTCGAATGCACTCGTTCCACTAAGATGGTTTGATCCATCGGTCTCTTGGGCCTTTGGCTTTTCTCGCTTTGCAGGGTCGGCCACCTCGCCTGGTTGATGACACAGGATATCAAACAGGATCGCACTTCCTAGCGAATGACCACAGAGGCTGACTGACCCATTGAAAGAAGGGTTCCGCTGCTTGTAGAGCCGGACGATTCGGTTGCATTCCTGTTTAACAATATTGGAGATATGCTCACAATATCGGCTCTGGTAAAGGAGCACATCCATTGCCAAGTCTGAAATGAGATTTCGGACAGCAGGTACACTTTCTAGCGTGATATCTGACAGGCTTGGGTAAGCATCATCTTCGAGTGTGTCCGCGTCGGTAAGATCTTGTTCTTTTCTGTTCTGCCGAACTCCCCTATAAGGAAAGTCAAGCCTGTGTCGCCAGCACCTGGATGCTTGTTAGCATATAATGTATGGATGAGCGCCAAAAAAAGGAAAGAATATTTGAATAGCAGCCATTGACTTTAATGCTGGCCCGACTAAGAATTTCGGCTTTTGATATGATCAAAGAGGAGATAGAGAGCAACTCACACAGGAAGAACCTGAACACGGCAATTCTTATCACTGTCAGGCAACGCAGAGTTTAATGCCTGCAGGTCAGGCGAAGCTTTGTAGACAGTCTTCAGTGTCTTGCGAAGCACATTCACATCATGTATGAAGTTAATGCTCTCAAGTCGCAACCCGAGCCGCTGGCCAATTCCATGGGTGACAAGGACCAAATGGTCAACCTCACGCTCTCTGTCCTCATTGTCAACTTCCCTCGAATCCTCCATCTCTTGCTCTTCCTGCTTGCGAGCTTGCTCCTCGAGTTCAGCAGGGTTCTGCGGTTCACCAGCAAGGGACGACATTTGCCGTTCCAAGGTAGACTTCGGTCTTCTTTCGAAATTCTCGGCTCCTTCGACTGATTCCACAGGCGACACTTTCAGGATGTCTGATTTATTATTTTCGGGGTTCACTCCAAAATTTTCGTTGGACTTTGGAACAGAGGATATCTTGTCGGCCTTCCGGTCGGAAGTCTTGTCTGTTTCCTTTGACTTCTTGGGCTCGAAGCCACGCACCAACTTCACCCCGGGGACACCTCCTAGTTTCTGATAGACGGTAGTGCTGAATCGTGACATCATATCATCGTTTATCAGCCAGGCAGTCGAAGAATCTTGATAGGAAACAATCTTGTTCATATAAGCACCAAACAAACGATATTGTTGGGGCTCTGTCGCGGACTGGCTGGGATCATTTCCTATGCCCCTGTTGGTAGAGGCTGGGTTGGCTGACCGAGGGGATTGGGCGGTAATCTGCGCATCCTCTTGTCGAATAGAAAGATCTTGTTCAATTATTGTGGAAGCCTGATCCGGCGACTCGGACTTTATTGGCTCAGTCTTCCACGGACGGAGTTTGATATAGCCTTCTTCAAGCTGCGTAGCAAGGTTCTCTTCGCATGGTTTTAATCCAGACCCATCTTGGATGAACCATGTTCCACGACGAACTTCGTAAACAGGGCCAATCCAATAGGTGGGACTCAGCTCTCGCTGTTCCACATCCACATCGAATAGATAATCCTCGTTCACAGGAACTTTGGTCGAGACAGGCTGTGTGGATTGCTCGGCATGACCTTCCTGGGCGTCTTCGATTTCCGATAGTTGCTGGAAGGTGATTTCAATAGACTGTGAATCTTTCCCAGGGAAAGGAATGAACTTCTTCGGCAATGGCAAGGGCTTCTGGTCGGTCTTTTTTTGTTCTAGCAGCGATGGCTTTCGTTTGGGCGAGTCCACTGCGTAGAACCACCTCACTTTCAATGGAGGGCAATCAGGAGGATAACGACGCAGGCTTAACCGATGCCTATGGGTCACTGTATGGTCCTCTCCTTGGGACCGCTGCAGGACCTCTGAGCCCTGACGATCGGGTTGCGGCGTTGTGCTCCTTGGGGTACTCCATGGGGATAGTGTCCCCAGGAATGACTTTTGCTCCATGGGGAGGCACACCCGGGCAGTGAATCGAATCAACGTGGATAATGAGATGGAAACGTTAGCAAGGTGTTCCGGGCCAAGATGTAAAGAGAATCTGTGAAAGTTGATCTTTGTTTTGGTGATCCGCATGATGTAATCCGGAACACACCAATTATTCCTCCGTGCACGTTCTAGAATTCCAAGGATATGAGGCTACAGCACTCGATACTCTGTACATCTTGGCCCGTAAATATAAGCTATTAATAAATGATCAGATGCTCTCTCTATCTCTCCATCTCTCACAATCTCTTCTAATATCTTCCAAGGTAGACAAGTAAGAATCCTGGAGCCTGGGGGATAGGAAAAAAGAAAAAAATAGAGCATAGAAAGAAAGAAAACACAGAGAGAAGAAAAGAACAGAAAGGAAGCCTGGAGGCTTGGAAGCCTGGAGATGTTCGACGTCATTTGCCATTACGAATACGAGACCGGGAAAGATACTTGGGCCGCAATACAATAATACTAGTAGCGCCATGTACTGCTTGATTACCTTTCATTACGCGTTACAGTGTGGCTCATCTCACCTCCCCCCGCCTCCCTCGGTTCGTGTATACGTTGGCTTTTGCTCCCTATTACTTTGCCCAATTCTCTTCTCCGGCTGTGATCTGGACTCTTCGGATCATTCCCATCTCTCTGATAGTTACGAAACCATTGTTCTGTTCTGGGAATCCCCCTTTCTTCTGCCGAACCAAGTCCGGATCTCTGGGTTAACTCGTGGACCCCGCCACCTCCTACTGGGACGCATTCTTTTACCAAGATGAATGCGCTCAAGCTTCAGAAGTAAGACTTGCCGTGCTCTATGTACCTCGCTCTGTGTGATGTAACAACCTTGGAATATATGCTGACGAAGCCGGGTGTGCTTGCTACAGGCGATTCCCGCAGCTGGACCAGGGGGATATCTTCTCGCTCCAGGATGCATTCAACCGACTGGATGTTGATGACCGCGGCTATCTTGATGAATCTACTGCGATCAAAGCCGCCCAACAATCCGAACGTCAGCCGTACGACGTGGTGCGCCAAGCGCTAAAGGGTGTGGAACTCGACAGCTCCCGGCGCGTGGAGCTGGAAGACTATGTCGATGTAAGGAAATCCGTCTCTATGGTATAACCCTAAGAAACGAACAAATGCTAAAGCTGCGATAGCTGGTTTCGAAGCTTCGGTCGGCACCCGCAGAGGGCGCCCGCGGCGTATCCAGCCCCACGGCTGTGATCCAAGGAGCTGGCGCCGGTGCCGGCACTGGCGCCTCTCACCATGTCTCCAAGGGCAGCGTTGGTGGACGTATTCACGTTCAAGGATCATCTTCCAACGTTACACACACGATCAACGAGGACGAACGGACCGAGTTCACGCGACACATCAATGCTGTCCTTGCGGGAGACCCGGATATTGGCAACCTCCTGCCTTTCCCTACCGATACATTTGAGATGTTTGACAAGTGCAAGGATGGTTTAGTTCTGGCAAAGTTGATCAACGACAGCGTGCCGGACACCATTGATGAGCGTGTTTTGAACAAAGCTGGAAAGAAGATCAAGCAACTGAACGCCTTCCACATGACTGAAAACAACAATATCGTCATCAACTCCGCCAAGGGAATCGGGTGCTCAGTTGTAAACATTGGAAGTGGAGATATCATCGAAGTGCGCGAGCATCTGATTTTGGGTCTTATTTGGCAGGTCATTCGCCGTGGTCTTCTTGGAAAGATTGATATCAAGCTTCACCCGGAGCTTTACAGGCTTTTGGAGGAGGATGAGACCCTTGAGCAGTTCCTGCGCTTGCCCCCAGAACAGATTCTCCTTCGCTGGTTCAACTATCACCTCAAGAACGCGAAATGGGACAGACGGTAAGCTAACATCGGCTTAGCCGTATATTAGGCAAGAAAGAACACGCAGCTAATACCTTTCAATCTAGCGTGACAAACTTCTCTACTGACGTGAAGGACGGCGAAAATTACACGGTTCTCCTCAACCAACTGGCTCCTGATGTCTGCTCTCGTGGCGCTCTCCAGACTCGAGACTTACTCGAGCGGGCTGAGCAGGTCCTTCAGAACGCGGAAAAGCTTGATTGCCGAAAGTTCCTTACCCCGACCTCGTTGGTTGCTGGAAACCCCAAGTTGAATCTTGCCTTCGTGGCCAACCTATTCAACACTCACCCTGGTCTGGATCCGATCACCGAAGAGGAGAAGCTCGAGGTCGAGGACTTTGACGCTGAAGGTGAACGAGAGGCACGAGTCTTCACTCTCTGGTTGAACTCTTTGGATGTGCAGCCGGCGGTCAACTCGCTGTTTGATGACCTTCGGGATGGCTCTATCCTGCTGCAGGCGTACGACAAGGTTATTCCTGGAACCGTCAACTGGAGACATGTGAACAAGCCCCCAGCCTCTGGTGGGGAGATGATGCGATTCAAGGCGGTGGAAAACACCAACTACTCGATTGAACTTGGAAAACACAATGGGTTCTCTCTTGTTGGTGTCCAAGGCGCTGATATTACTGATGGCCAGCGAACTCTCACACTTGGCTTGGTGTGGCAGCTGATGCGTCGTGATATCACTAACACACTCTCTGCGCTGGCCCAACGGTTGGGCAAGCGTGAAATCACCGACACCGAGATGATTCGCTGGGCCAACGACATGTCTAGCAGCGGCGGAAAGTCTTCAACGATAAGAAGCTTCAAGGACAAGTCTATTGGAACTGGCGTCTTCCTTTTGGACGTGCTCAATGGCATGAAGAGCAGCTATGTGGACTATGATCTGGTGACCCCCGGCCGGACCGACGAGGAGGCCTATGCCAACGCCAAGCTTTCTATCAGTATTGCCAGAAAGATGGGCGCCACCATCTGGCTGGTTCCCGAGGATATTTGTCAAGTCCGGTCTCGTTTGGTCACAACTTTCATTGGTAAGACCTCATATACCCCTTTGACTGGTTTTGGTTCGGATTCTGACATTTTACACAGGCTCTCTCATGGCCACCCACGAGAAAATGTAAGGCGACCAATTTCTCCAAACAATAGCGGCGATGCGATTATTTATCATGGCTCGCTCCGGATTTGGCATCGATTCCCGCAGCATTGCGTGCCTTGCTCCGTGGCTATTCCTGTTTATCCTTCCGCTCCTGTCTGTTCTCAAATACATGTAAATCTTCTACCCAAACGAGACAAATCAAAGGTGTGCCTTGAGTCTAAAGTCAATGTTTTTATTGTTACCAAAGTTCACTGTACAATCGTCAAAGCTGTAAATGACTTGTCACGATCTAGAGATATTGGTTGAACCAAGCAGTGGCTTGCATAAAAGCAGCTTCCTTGGCAAAGCGGATTGTTGGTTTGGTGATGTCTGCGCGGACAGCGAAACCATGCTCAACACCACTGAATAAGTTGATCTGATATGGCTGGCCGGTTTTGAGCAGAATCTCCTCGGATTCATGGCGCTTCGAGGTCGGGAAGATTGAATCGGTCTCTGCAATTCCAGTAAGCTTAGTCTGATCTACTACAATAACCCATTAACATCACACTCACCCGCAGCAGCAATAGAGAGAGGGCCCTTGATTGCCTGGAGCTCTTCTGCCTCGACGAAACTGGGGTGAGCAATATAGGCAACATCACAAAGACCAGGCTGAAGCAGTCGGACGGCATACTTTGCCTGTACAACTCGTGCGTCAGCTGGGCATCAGACCTAGGGCAAAAAGATCATACCCCAAAGCAATATCCGATAGCACCGACTCGTTTACAGCCCAAGTTGGACTTCATTTCCTTCAAAACTGCCTGTATCACGGGTTCCACGCGGCTAGGTGGATGGCCAGGGGGACCCTTCAGCCAGGCCATCAGATCGAAACCAGCCGGGCGGTTCAACAGCACCGGATCGCCGTGGAACAGGTCCGGCATGACAACAAAGTAGCCATTTGCTGCTAGCTGATCTGCAATCAACTGGGCATTAATGAACCGATGGCCGATCACATCAGTGAGTAGCAGAATAGCACGCTGGGTAGAACGATCTGCGGGGTGTGAGATGTAGACCTCGACTGCGAGAGTTAGCGGTTGAGATCGGGTTGCTCAAGCAGAGGTGTATACCATCGCCGATTTGTTGGAATTCGCCCTTGGCCTCGCCTTCATGCTTGACGCCAACAGTGCAACAGGAAGCTGGTGGGTTAGAGGTCATTTTGAATGTGAATGTATAAGTAGAGGACAGTAGTTGGAAGAGAGAGAGAGAGAGTTATATAAGATCAAAAGTGGGGAAAGGCGGGGGGATACGAGTGATGCGGCTCTGGGAACGTGCAATGCGTATATTTGTTTTGATGGTCTTCTACCTGGCTATTTGGTTCTGGAGCTACTCGATATCAACATTACACGGGTTAGCGGTCTACCTCTTATAGATACGGAAGGAAAGAGGTATATATACGATGAAGATATATACCATATCAACGTCGACTAGTAGAACAGATTCAAAGCCAATTGCCAGGGTGAGAAATGCGGCATGCTCTAATGAAAATCATATAATCAGGTACAAGCTGCACAAAAGACTCGGTCCCGTAAAGATTCCCAGCCAAAAAAATATGTTTCCCACCAACTGCCGGTCTCGCATCATGCGGGTCCGGCTGAGTGAAACAAGTGGCAGTTGCGACATTTGGAGAATTAGCAGATATCCCCGAAGTCGTCGAAAAATACACAGCATGATCAGTTCATGCACACACGCAGATAGGAAAAATGTGATCCGACTCGCAGAAACTCGCGACAGACGGTAGGCGCTGATGGAGCTGTGGTATACATGCCGGAGCAAGAAGTTGTGGACAGGGCGGTTCCAATCTCGTGCAAACTGATCCCAAGAGACCGAGTTCCACCAATCTGCATAGAATCCCCGGTCAGCAAACATGGTGATTTCAGCTAAAGCGTTAAGCTATGGCTGTCAGCAAAAGATCGGGGTCTATAAGCTCGGTGGTACCTACAACACACTCCCAAATCACATAGAATGCCAGCAGATACTCCATCATGAAAGGGAAGAGTAAGTCGCTCAGAACCCAGGGGAATTCCTGGAGTCTCTGCTGCGCCGTCAACCCTTCCTCTTTCATTCGCACAGTGGACATCACCACCGGATATATCCACGACTGAGAGACAGCAATCATGACCACAATGATGCCGAATGTGGCCGCGGTCTTCTCTGCCACATAAACCCAATCAATCTTGTCTGTGCGCGGGTATTCGAGCTCATATACCAACGTGGGCAATGTGATAAAGTCGCAGAAGTTCTTCAAGGTCAAATTCCGCGGATAGTAATTGGATGTCAATGAACACCTGCCTTGTAGTCCCTCGGATAGGATTTCGAATTCTCGCTCTAGCAGCTCTTTCAGGGATTTCACCTGATCTGGTTGAAGAGATACCCCGTGCTCGGTGGTTTCGACGAGAGATATGAGCTGGTCGGTCTCGGGGTCACGGGAATAGTTCTTGAGGTTGGAGGACCGCCGCCGGAAATCATTTCTTTTGAGATCAGTGATTTCGGCATCAACCTCTGTATCAACGGCAGAGGTATGCGCCTTTCCCACAAAATCGTTGTTTCTGCTTAGATTGTTCAACTGGGAGAGACTTGTCTTCAGCATCTCTCGTTTCCGGTACAACTCCGACACTATTCTCGTTAAGTCAGATCCAGTCACCGGCAACTTCTTTGTTTCTACTTACGGTACCCGTTGTAAGCAGCATAACTATGCTGTTTCATCAGCATGGTCAAGCAATGCAGCACTGTAAAGACAGTGTGTGTCCATGGCCAATCCCGATGATATGTCCACCATGTAATGGCAGCCAGATATGTCGTCTGCCAGATCTGACAGATCACCAAGTCAGCAAAGAAGCAACTGAAGGTATACTATGAAGCATACATTTTGGATCAGCCAACCAGAGCCACTCCAACGCAGGTACCCTTTGAATACCGCTCGCTGGACCACCAGACAGAACACCGTAGACCAACATAAGACCAAGTCTGTCAGTCCGAGGACCAAGACGTCCTTAGCGAACATGAGGCGAATAATCTCGTTCTTGCCCCAAATGGTGCCATGTATTCTCCAGTTGTTGGCCACAACCTTGAGCAGCATCAGGGCCACCCCCATCCAGAAGAGCACAAAGAAGCCATGGAACTCAGATGAACTGAAGGTCAAATTCTGGCGGTCAAAGGTACTGAGTTGTCTTGTAAATTCCAAGTCTCGGAACCTGAAGCGTGGTTTCTGAGATGATCCTGACTTTTCAAAGGAGAGGTTATGTTTGAGGATATCCCGTAAGAGCTCCGCGTCCTCTGCAGTGAGCAGATATTGACCAGCATTGTCAGTTCCCCGAAGCTTTACCGAGACAATTTGTCGAGTGGAATCAACGAGGTCATCCGAGCTTGAAGAGGGAGAGCTAGGCGAGCTTGGGGCTGAGGCTAGTTGTCCATTCAAATCGGTTGGGTTCATGATGGATGTGCGCATAAAAAGAGTTTGTAGATCGACGTCTTCACATCATTCGGGTGGTTCGGATGTTCAGCCCTAGTGGCAAAACAGTAAACATATGACGTGGGGAGGGCTGTGGAGAATAAATTTGCTAAATTTGGTTGTATACTTGGGCTTGTATTGAAGCGCCAAGTTGCCCTCTTTGTGACAGTTTAAAGTATGTCAAGTACATTTTTGGGATACGACAACAAGAAGAATTTTTTCAAGAACCCAAGAGCCAAAAGTACTAAAATAGTTAAAAGTTCTTGATTTTTATGCAGTCAAGTCACGTATGTAATAAGCTCCATAGCCAGTGGCTTCTCCTCCTGAGCTCTCTTGGCCCCTTAGACTTACCTTCACCCATTGCGGATTTCCATATATTATGGACATGCCTACAACGCCCCAGGTGGAAATTCCTGGCGAAACGCCTGAATCGGCTCACCCCCCCGCGACTGCGACTGCGACTGCGACTGCCCCGGCGCCTGCAAACCACAATTCCACCGAAGTGGAGATGGGAGGAACCCAGGATGCGACCTTCCAGGATGCTCAAGGGCTTGAGCTTGAGCTCGTTGAGCCAGAGTCAGAGCCTCCGGTGAAGAAGAACGCACGCTTCAACTTCCTCGAGTAAGCGCATTCCTTGTCCCATTCCACCGTCCACTTGCTTCAAGCTCAATGGGGCCAAACATTGCGTTACTAGTCGCTTGGATTGACCTCGGCTCCTCCCTGCAGCTTCTTGACCTCCCCGGTTGTTGAGATTGTGGTCGGAGAAGGCGACAAGCAGACGGTTTTAACTGCCCACCAACCCTCCTCCTAGAATCGCCGTTGCTCGCGACATTGGTAGAAAAATTTGAAGTATCGGGACCAGTGAGTCGATAATCTAGCTCATTCGGCTAGAAATTAATTTTGGTTTATAGCGACGGATAAAACTACCGGAAGAGGACGTCGATGCTTTCGGTTGCTTTTTACAATTCCAATACACGCGCGATTACACCGTGCCACAGCCCGAGTCTTCTACAGACCCTGCAGTAGGTGATGGCTCCGAGAAGTTGCTCCGCCATGCGCGAGTCTACACATTGGCCGACAAGCTGGGGCTGCCAGCATTGAAGAGTCTTGCCCATAGCAAGATCCATAAGGTCAAGAGCTCGCCCCATGCAGAGCATCTGTATGCTCGCTATGTCTACACCAATATCCCCGCCTCAGACACCACGATTCGAAAGCCAGTTGCCTCCTACTGGGCCAGCCACAGCCATACGTTACGCCATGAAATTGGTGATAACTTCAAGAAACTCTGTCTCGAGGTGCCGGAATTCTCTTTCGATGTCTTGACTCTAATCCTGGACCGGAAGGAGAAGCAGATACCGTCCGACGAGATCAAGGGGAGTGCGCGCAAGCGAAGAAGAGATCTATAATGGGGCTCGGGGCTCACGCAACTTGCATACCCAAAAAGCTTCCTATACCTGACTCCTGACTGGGCCTTTTTGTCCCTATGAATCAAACACCAACGAGCATTTCAGATCTACGGCCATTTCATGAGATATTAGCCATGCTTTGCTTATAATAAACTGCTCAAAATATATGCTTTATCTACAAGGCCAGGCTCTCAACCTCTTCGATAATCTTCGGGGCGGTTGTCAGATTCTCCGAACCATCCTTGGTGATGTGGATGTTGTCCTCAATGCGCACTCCTCCCACGCTCCAGTACCGCTCCAGTACCTCGGTATCGATGTATTTGCCAGTCTCTGGGGCCTTCAGAACAGGGTCAATGATGAAACGGCAGAAATAGATCTAGTAAACGGATTAGTTTTGACAGAGCAAAGATGGGATGGTATAATCTCACGCCGGGCTCAACGGTGATCACGGAGCCAGCCGGAAGGTTGGCGCGGACACGCAGGTAGCGGAACATGGTGTCCTTATCATCATATTTGGGGTTACCACCGGTATCATGGGTGTCCATTCCAAGGTAATGGCCGAGGCCGTGAGGGAAGAAAGCCACGCTGACACGCTTCTCGAATAATTCTTCCTCGGATCCACGCAGGATGCCTAGCTTCAACAGGCCACGGATAGCAATGCGATGCGCTAAGGCGTGGACATCATCCCAGCACACGCCTTCCTTCAGCATCGCAATACATTCAGTCTGCATCTGGAGGACAATCTCGTAGATCTGGCGGGTCTCTGGCGCGAATCGGCCACCCAGAGGAATGACACGAGTGATATCGGCACAGTAGGTCTGATATTCGCCACCAGCATCGATGAGGACATTGTTCTTCCGCTTGCCAGTGGCAGGGTCGACAAGGTCAACGTCGTTTCTGACGTAGTGGAGGGTGGCACCGCCCTCACCGCCGGCGACGATAGGGTGATAGGATTGTTCACGGCATCCATTGGCAATGCAAGCACCGATAATTGCGGCCTCGATCTCGCGCTCGTTGGTTGCGGTCTTGGCGGCCTTAATGGCGGCAATGTGTGCCTTGGCCGAGATATCGTTCGCCTTTCTCAGGAGAGCAACCTCGTAGGCATCCTTGACGACACGAGTGTCCTCAATGGTAGACTTCAAAGTGGAAATGTTGATTTCCGCGAAGCCTTCGAATTTGGTTTCCCCTGACACCTGCTCGGCAATTGCGAACGCAGTAGTTTGTCCATTGTGGGTCGAGGCGATCGACGCCAGGGTCGAGTTGACATCGGTCGTAAAGAGAACGCGATCCACGTCGTAAAGCTTAGCAGCCTCCTCGGGAGACAGCGGGAGACCAGACCAAATAACCGACTCGGGATCGATTGGAGGAATGAACAGGGTCAACTGGTCTGCGACGGCATCGTAGACCACGGCGGCATCAGGCAAAAGACATCCAGTGAGATAGAAGAAAGGACGACGTTGGCTATGAGTGTGTCAGGTGTGTCAGTCACGTAAAGAGCCTCAGGGCTGCTAAACAATACCGGAAGGGCATAGCCTCGTCGCTGTCCTCGATCAAACGAGTTTTTTGAGCCTCGAGGTAGATGGCACCGGCCCCGCCGTGCCGGATCTTGATAGACTCGGCGACACGGCGCGCATGGGCTTTAGCCGGATACTTGGCGGCGAGGATGGTGTCCACAGTGGTCATCTTGAAGGGTAGTCGAGATAGAGAAAAGAGAAGACGCGGGGGCAGAAACAATGTAGTATTTACTAAATCGGCTATTGCGGGGCCTAACAACGGCTACGTTCGGTAAGAAAGAAAATAAAAGAGCTTCGTTACACGTCAAAACGAGGACTATCGCGATGGACTGCCTAGCGTCTCAGAGGCAGACACATCTTCAAACTCCATCTCCCATTGATCAACCTCTGCAAATTTCTTGACAGCCGCGCGCAACTCATCGCTTACGCAACGAGGCGTGGGCTCCGTTCCAGCAGACTCATTATCAGACACGTCGGAATCAGGCGGTGATGACAAGGGCGAGGAGGATGGTGACGATAGAGCGAGCATTTCGTTTTCCTTTTCCTTTTCGACACCTATACTGCCGCGAGACCGCGAGTATGTTGTAGGCGCTTTTCGGGCTGCTTCGGATTTGGCTGGCTTCTCGTTTGCATTCCACTGCCTCGGATTGTTGAGTCTTGACTTATCCTGTGCATTGGCCAATGGCTTGGGTTTTCTGGAGCTTGCCTTTCGCCTGGATGGCCGCCTTGATGGGTAGCTCAGTTCGTCTTCATCGCCAGATGCCGCATCGTGTTGGTCATCACTTTCGTCACTAGGGACGTCAAAGTCGTCGCCAGCTCTGTTCTTGCGTCGGCGGCGCCTAGGCAAAAGCCTGTCTTGTAAACTCGCCGTCGATAGGTAGGTTGGGGCCTTGGACTTCTTTCTGGCTGCAGGCTGCGACGCAGTGGGTGTAGAGTCACCAGTCACTGCAGCGGAGCCAGCAGGACTTCGCATGGGACTACTGGTGGGCGGTAGCATAGTCTGGCTGAAGATGTCTGGGTATTGTTGAGACTGCTGCGTATCCTCGACTCGCTCAACTTCCTCCTCTTCCTCCTCTTGCTCAGGTACCTCGGCCTCAGCATCCTCAGCTGCATGAGTTAAAGAGTCGTCGAGCTGGATCGGTGTTGCAGTTGGAGTATCTTTCACCACATTGATAGGCGATTGTATAGGTGATTGAGGCACCTGTATCTCTTGGGTCATGCGCTTGCGCTTGCGCGACCCCTCGGGCGAGGAAAGCGGTGATTCGGATCGTGATGGCGAGTCTTCGGAAGGTTTAATCAGAAGTGATTTTCCCCTGGAAAGGTTGAGCGGCGTAGATTCATCGTCAGGGCTGAGTCCACCAAGGAAGTCATCGTCGTCCAATTCGGAAGAGTCATCTTCAGCTTGCATCATCTGCAGGATACTCTGCTGTCGCGGTCGCCGTCTGAAGTTACTGAGAACTGAGCTTTCGAAGCCAGGTGTGCCAGGAATTCGGGAGCTTGTGTCGCCTTTGCGGCCAGCAAAGGATAATGTCGAGGAATAACCGCGCGACCTCGTAGGAGGGCGACTTCCAGTCCCAGGTCGACTGCCTGTGCCTGCTCGGTCCCCGGTGGGAGAAGACTCAATCGCTTGTTCATAACTCTTGGTCAAGGGCGTTTGGCTGCATAATGCCTGTCGTGGATCCAGGACCGAGCCGCGCTCAGGTTGCGCAGGCGATTTGGATACAGGGTCATTTTGCTGCGTCGGTTCTTCTGTCGCATTTCTGACTGGCTGGCCTTTTGTGCGGCTTCGTTTCGGGGCAGGGCGCGGCATGATTTATGATTAGATGTCGAGTAAAGAAGAAAGTGCCGTTAAGTTTAAGGGAGAGATCGACGCGTTGTTTGGGACGCGTGCACGTGGACCAACTTCCTTTCTACGACGAGTAAAGTTAACTTGCGACATGCAATTTACAGCCTACAACTTAGCACTTATTGCCTTGTCCCTTTTCTAGTCTTGTCGAATGTCTTTCTTTCCTTCCCATGCCACCACACTGGGCATGCCCGTCCTGTCACGGAACCGCTCCGCGTCGAGTTAGGCGAGCTATCTTAGACATTTCGTGAAAGCAGCCCTACGCATTCATTAATGCCCGGCTCCATCCCCAGCAGCATTGGCATCTTATCTTTTAAAAATTTGCTCTGTTTTCTCGTCTTTTTACAATATTTGCCCTTTTCATACTCTAGCCTTCGTATTGTTCACTATGGTCTGATGCTCACAGTCAACCACCCCGCCATATCGGTTTGGAGTGGTATGAACATTGGACTACGTTCTAAGACACAAAGGAAACTCTCCGAGATTTGCCATCATGGAAATGCCCCCAGAGAAAGAGGCAGACCTTGCTGCAGACTTTACAGCCAGTGACACTTCCCTGGGCAAGAAAAAGCGCTCCAATTCCGAGGCTGCTGAATATCCCCGACGACGGGCAACAATAGCTGTAAGCGCCTTTGACATTGTGGAAGACACGGCAGATTGACTGAACTGGTGCAATGTAGTGTCAAATATGCCGGCTGCGCAAGACTCGGTGCAACGGGGCTCGTCCCAAGTGTCAACTCTGCTCCGATTTGAACGCAGAATGTGTGTACCGAGAACCTGGAATCAAACTAGATGCTGGTGACAGGCTCATTTTGGATCATCTGGCCAGAATCGAAGGACTACTGCATTCGAGTTTGGCAGGCCAAGGGTCTCACATGGCCTTGTCTTCGACTTCCCCGGCCACCAGCAACGATACCAATCTCGGTAGTGATGAAACGTTAGCCAGAGCATCTGGTGGATTGCCGGTGCCTGGTAGATTGTCCGCCGTTGGACTCGGGTCCTGGGTCAACCCACCGGCCAGTATAAGCATTTCCACGATGCCAAAGATGCACACCACTCCGGCCCTGCATCTTCTACAATGGCCATTGATTCGGGACTTGGTATCTGTGGCCTATGATCCACAGCACCTACTACAGCTAGAGATGGCCCGCGAGCCACTGCGGATGACACCAAACTCAGGGTTCGATTTGACGAATGCGTCCACATATGCCCAGGCCTTTTTCAACCATGGCAACGTCTGGTACGCATGCGTGAACCCTTTTACCTGGAATCGATATTATCAGACTGCCCTCGCACAGGGATTTCAGGAAGGACCGATGAGCTGCCTTGTCTTGCTGGTCTTAGCCCTAGGAAGTGCCAGCCATAGCGGCAGTATCTCGTTCGTCCCACCAGATCGTGAACCACCGGGGCTGCCCTACTTCGCAGCTGCATGGAGCGTGTTACCATCAGTCATGATGCGAAACACCGTGTTCTCAACACAATGCATGGTCCTAGCATCTGCATACTTATTCTACCTCGTGCGGCCTCTGGAAGCCTGGACCTTGCTATCGAATGTGAGCATGAAATTGCAACTATTATTTGGCAATCCCAACCGAATCCCTAACCAATGGAGGGAGTTGAGTGTCAGAGTGTATTGGAATGCCCTATTGTTTGAAAGTGACCTTCTCGCAGAGTTGGACCTTCCACATTCTGGTATCGTTCATTTCGAGGAACGGGTGGATCTCCCCGGGGGATTCGAAGATGAAGACGCAGAGGATGAAGATGACGAGGAAGATGGAGATAATGACCAAGGCAAAGAAAGCCGGACGACCAGATTCAGAGAGGAAGCTGCCGGGCGTGAGGAGCTTTGGTATTTTCTAGCAGAGATCGCGCTGCGAAGACTCCTCAATCGCGTCAGCCATATCATCTATCAGAAAGACCGCACCCATACTCTTTCATCCCTCGGCCCAATTGTCTCCGAGCTCGATTTCCAGCTGTCACAGTGGTACGAGAGCCTCCCAGGCCCGGTGCAGTTCCCTCTGACACAGGCACCTCTTTCCAACCCAGTCCAAACGGTACTGAGGCTTCGTTACAATGCATGTCGTACCATAATATACCGTCCATATATCTTGGCTGTCTTTGAGAACGAACAGGCTGGAACGGATTCCGGGGTGAGGGAATGTTGCCGGCGATGCTTGGACGCAACACTTCGCCAACTGGAGCACATCACCAGTCACCGCGAAGGCCACCTTCCATACCTATGGCAGGGTGCCCTATCAATGGTTTCACAGACCCTGTTGATCATGGGTGCCACTATGTCTCCTTCCCTCTCCACCCTGCTCCCACCTGGTCCAAGAATGGATTCCATCATAGCGAGTGTTGTAGGTGAGGTAGAGAGATATGCGCACCTAGCACCGAGTTTGAAACTTTCTGCTGAGATAATTCGAGACGCTGAGAGACGACGGCAGATTTGTCTTCGATCGGCCGGTATGTGCCTCTGATTCTGCACTAAGGTTATACCTGGGTCAATATGTATCATATGTTGTACATAACGGGAGGATGAGTCCCTGGTTCTTTTCTCTAAGTAACTCGTGTGGTTCGTGGGTATGAAAGTTGTCTGGGCACTAAAAGCATTGTAACTTGTCGGGTACGCATGGTATGCTTCTATTCATTTCACTATGTCAAAACAATCGGATTCTGATAGACTGAAACAAAACAGGCGAAGCAGATCAGCGATGATAGCAGAGTGGGGGAAACGGTTTATATGAGTAAGAGAAGAAATCCAAACAGCAATACATACAATCCCCTTTCATGACAATTATGTTCTTAAATCATCAAATATTTCACGGTTAAACATCATGGTATCTCAAAGACATGAGGAGATCAATATGGACATCAGAAATATGGGCATGTAACATGAAAACGCAGTAAACTCCAGGCATTGAATCGCCAAAGGGTGATTATCGTATGGCTTCATATACTTCCTAGACCAACACCCATTCGCTACCACGCTTAATGAACTTATCAAGCATCAAGCTCACATCAGCCAGTGCGAAACGGCAAATGTAAAAGCCGAAGAACTCGGCAGCATGTCGTGTGCTGAGCTCCAGGCCAACATGGGTAGGAGACGAGTGTTTGAGGCCAGGATCCTCAACCTGCTGGGCAATTTGCTCTGTTTGATATGTTAGCTTGAATGAACTTCAACACGCCGCAATAACTCTTACCCAGCACTTGGGCAGCATCGAAAAGCCGCGCCAATGCCCCCATATAGTTTGCATTGGGCCCAGAGAACTCAAGCTGGGTGACATTGCGCTTTGCGTGTGTTCCCTGCACAGATGTCATAGGGACAGAGTTGAGGGTCAGATTGTCTTTATTACTTTCGCGTGCACTCGGTGTTGGAGTGGTTGTCCCCAACCCAGAGGTCTTTGCCCGAATTCTTTTCCATGTCAGGTATGATTTGTTAGGCGCACTTTCAACGTGAGCAGGCTCATCGGGTGTCGAAGCTGGCTTAAATAGTGGCATGGAGGCCTGTACACCAACCTCGTTACCAAGCTTTTTGGACAAAAAGCCCTGAACTTGGTCGAGAACACTTTCAAACGACTGCATCTCTTCTAAAACTGCGTCTGCGTCATATGTATCGACCTGGGCCAATTTTAGCAGAGCAGCAGTCAGAAGGTCACAGTTGGACACTTTCTCTTCGAGGGCTTTGAGTTTAACATTTTTCACGCGCCAGACATCTCGCGGGATGAAGAGCTTCTCTGATAAGTAGCCACCATGGGGATGTGCGAGCGTTTGGTAGAGACACCTCATCAGCCAAAATGGGCGGAGGAGGAAGGACTCCGGGCAGGGTTCCAGAGGAAGCGGTGCGTTAGAAACCAGTGAGTTTGGACGGCCAAGAGCAGTAGGAGAGTGAATATTGCTGTCAAACAGGTTCATCCCGCTAGTTGGCAAACCATTCTGGTTGAAGTTGAAGTTGGCAAGGGTTGGGGTAGGCATAACGGGAATGCTGCCTGCCATTGCAGCCTTCTGGGTATCCAGAGCAGGGAATGCACCGCTCCATGGAGTACTTGGAGATTCTGGTGCAGTGTCAGGTATCTGGATTGGGACTGAGGCATTCCGGCCCCGGAAGGCTCTTGTATTGGATTGTGCTTTATCCAATCCATCTGGAGCCGAAGGTACTTTGCCCATAGGTCGCGCGGATGGCGGCAAAGGTGGAAGTTCAGCCTCATCATCCTCATGAGTGCGAGCTTTGGCGAGATTGATATTTTCCATAAACGAACCCACCGACGGGTTACGCTGTGTGGGATGTAAATTGGAACGGGAGCTTGGAGTAGAAGCCCGAGGAGGATCTGCAGAAGGCTCGTCTTTGGGCAATGGCGCCGGTGGGCGGCTGGTCATGGGGGTGGCAAAGCTTTCTAGGCCAGACGTATTGGAATCCGCTCGAGAGCGGGCATTCGTTTCAATTTTGAGCTCGCGGGTGTTCAGGCTGGATAGTCTCCGGGCTCGAACCCCCGGACCGGTAACAGAGCTAATAGAGCCAGCACGGTTTGACATTGAGGTCCGCTTGGGGGCAGGGAAATCAGACGATAGTGGAAGAGGTGGCAAGGCAGAAGATGGAGGCGAAGAGGGAAAGACGTGTGGAGGAATGATATGGTCGTCTAATGGCAGAATGTCATCTTCCGCAAGAGTCGACAGTGCCGCACCTGTGCTGGCGACATTGGATGTTGCGGAGCTTTCCCATGTCCTGCCAGACACGTTGCTAGAACCCGATTCCCGAGGAAGAGCCGACTTGGATGAGATCCCGAATTCAAAGTCATCCATCACGTAGCCCTTGGTCATTTCCTCTAGCAGGCGCTCTTCTTCCTCTGCTTCGTCGTCCAGATATTCTGAAGTACGGGCAATGGGGTCCGGTGTCTGGTCCTGGATTCGGCGCATTTCGCGGCCACGATTCATTGCCTCTGCCTCTCTTTCTGCCTCTCGCACCCTTTGCTTCGCCAACTCAATGTTCCGGTGCGCATTCGCAACCACATCATTTTCATCATTCTCATCTTCATTATATTCTATCACTGGCTCTAGACCTTCATCATATGCAGCTTCGACGGCTGCATCGAGAGCAGCATCAAACTCAGCTTCAGTGTCATTGCTGAGGCGGCGACTTGTCCGACGACGAAGATAGACTGATGACGCTTTTGAATTCGCCGATGATGGTGACGAGGCACCTGATTCGTCAATCGTGTCCAGCCACGAAGTAGATTCGTTGGTTTCTTGGTTATTCATTGGCAGTGTCAGAGATCGGGGATGATCTTCCATCGCGGAAGGTTTTAAGGATTGGCGCCGAGGAGGAAGTGCTTCCAAGGAAAATTCTTTTGTCTCTTCCAGTGGTATCTGGTGGAACCCAAAGCTAGAATGAGCGGAGCTCTGCTGGCTCTCGATTTGAGAATCATCGTTTACCGAATGAAGCAACTCTCCGTACGACTCTTGGCTGAGAGGACGCTCAGGGAGAGCCTTATCATCGCTCTCAGGGAGAGGGAAGTCCATACGCTGAAGCTCCGTTACTCGTATCATATAAGTATCACGGATTTCTTGTAGTTTGAGCTTTTCTTCGTCGCCTCCATTGCTACGGAGCATGACAAGCTGCAATAGATTGCAAGCATCAGAGTAAGCATCCATAGCACCCTCGAAATTGGCAGCATTGTCAAGCAGAACCGCCGTGTTTGCTTTCTGGAGTGCCTTTGAAAGCATCGCCTTTTGGGTGTGACCGTGCTGCCGGGTCTCTGAATCCCCCTCTAAATCATTGAAGGAGATGGAGCCCCCACTGGTTCGCGCAACGTGATCTTGTGGGACTTGATAGGAATGGGTTGTTTGAACATCTGCCCTCGGAGCACTTGTGGACGGGTGGAAAAGATTGCTCGAGGCTGTGAATGAAAGGTCGAGTTGTGGTGAAGTTGAGTCGGCATTGAATATTGGAGACCTCTCAAGCGCTGGGAGGTTGAGCATTGGAAGGCCATTCATCTCGGGGGGGCGCTGGGGGCTGTGGCTCCCCCGCCCGCGTATGTAGCCCGAGATAGACGCCTTCGAGCTCCCTCGTCCATGACCAGTATATTCTGACGGGCTCTTGCTGGATGCTGTGGACTGAGACCACCGATTTAAACTACCCAGCCCCTCTTTGATAGGACTGGTGGGACCAAGGCCCTCCGGAGGAAAGTTTGCCACGTTTTCTGTGAGCACCCCCAGACCAGTGGGTGTAACTGCGCCTGATGGCTTCACCAGTCGAGTCCGAGAGCCTGGCCGTGACGAACGAGAGGACGGTCTGTTAGGGGGCGGTGCCGAGGGTATGTCCGATGCGAGGGGTTCCGACGGACGTCGAGGATAGGACAAATGGTTTTCATCCTCCAATGCTGAGTGGTGAATCATTTTCGCAAAGCGATAGAGGAATCGAGAGATAGATGTTCAACGAGCGGTCAATTTTAAATATCTAGCAAGGGGAGTTTCGGTATAGGAGCGCAAGTAGTTGTTTCCTCCCGACACTATGCGCAGCTGGATAAACACAGTTGGTAGGAGAATTGGGTATTGGGAACCACGTCCTTGGTGTCTTCGCTCATTCTTCGGAAGTGCTGAAGTGATCGTATGCTTCGTGGAGATCCTTTGAGAACCGCTCGTCTTAACGCATCGCTTCGTAAATCGCAGGATTTGGGAAGTTATAGCAAGGCAGTCGCTTGACAGGGAGACATCGTTTCATGCAATTGAACCTAGTGGAACCGATCAGATATGGGACGCATTGTGTGGGGGGAAGCAGGGAAGCACTCACAGATCGAGGGTTTATGCGAAGCGCACGACAAACCTCAAGCGACAGGGTCGCAAGGCTCTAGGAATACCAAAACACCCTAAGAATAGCAGACGCTCTATGGGGATGTCAGAGGTCAGGGGCCGAACCCATCCACACTACTTCAGGGGTGGCCCGTGGGGCGGTGGGCGAATGAGAGAAAAAAAGAACAATGCGGGGAGTATCGAGAATGCCAGAAAAGATGATAAATAACTCAAGATGAGCAAGACGAGGGTTTTAGAGAAATCAACAGAGATAGAGAGGGAGAAAGAGAGAGAAAAGGGGGTGTGACGGTGACTCTCCCTAGTTTGTATACATCGCACAGGGATAAACACCAGCCCAAAGCGTAGAGTTGGGATCTATAAGAAAGTCAATTCTCTACAGTTACTAGTAGTATCTACACTACTTGACTCTCCAGTAACCCAGCTACAGTTACAAATATGAATGTTGGTGATCTGAGTCATGTTCACGCTTAGAGACGGAACCAAAAAGACCCTCCCCGATACAACCTCATGACTTCGGCCTGGAAATCGGCTTCTTTCCGGAGCTTCAATTTCTTGACTTTACACTCTGCTTCAATCACTGTGCGCTTTAATCAAGTCCGCAATATGGTGACCAATCCTCGGGATCCGAATACCGTGAGTAACTACAACAACTGGCGTTCTACCCACATCACCGCCAATTTCGATATTCTGTTCGACCAGAAGAAGCTGGTGGGCAATGTCGTTCATCGATTCAAATCCATCACCAATGCCGAGTCTCGCGAGATTATTCTGGATACCAGCCATCTCGACATTGGCACCGTGAAGGTGAATGGCCAGCCATCCAAGTGGGAGTTGCTGCCCCCGCTGGAACCCTTCGGAGTTCCGTTGAAGATTCGTCTTGAGCAAGGTGTCGAGCTGGATGGTACCGTTGAGGTTGACGTATGTTTTGCACGACCTTCTATATAGCTTCATCTCATCCAATTATAGATTGCCGTGAAAACTACAGAGAAGTGCACGGCGCTGCAATGGCTGACCCCGGCACAAACCTCGAACAAGAAGCATCCGTACATGTGTAGGTGATATGTCGGCACCAATGCCCTGCAACTCTACTGACAATATCGTGTCCTAGTCTCTCAATGCCAGGCAATCCATGCCCGGTCTATCTTCCCTTGTCAGGATACTCCAGATGTCAAGAGCACCTTTGATTTCAACATCACTTCCCCTCTTCCGGTCATGACCAGTGGTCTGCCCATTCGCGAATCCTCGGAATCCAAGTCCGAGCACCAGCTGTATCGATTCCACCAGTCGGTGCCGATTCCCAGCTATCTCTTCGCCATCGCTAGTGGGTAAGAAAGCCGCTGTTGCTCTCAACATCCCTTGTATATACTGACTTGAAGCTCACAGAGATGTTTCGGAGGCTCCCATTGGACCCCGAAGTGTCGTCGCTACCAGCCCCGACAAGCTGGATGAATGCAAATGGGAACTCGAAGCTGATACCGAGAATTTCATCACCACGATCGAGGTAAACACGTATGATGTACTTGTCTGAACGGTCAAATACTGATATAACGTAGAAAATTGTCTATCCCTATGCCTGGGGCGAGTACAATGTCTTGATCTTGCCGCCCAGTTTCCCCTATGGTGGCATGGAGAACCCAATCTTCACTTTCGCAACCCCAAGTATCATCTCCAAGGTATGTCCATACCTTGGTATAATCCTTGATGACAAGACGCTGACATTTTCAGGATCGTGAAAACATCGATGTTATTGCACATGAACTGGCTCACAGTTGGAGCGGTAACCTCGTCACCAATGCCTCTTGGGAGCATTTTTGGCTGAACGAAGGTTGGACCGTTTACCTAGAGCGACGGGTAAGTTACATTGAAAACTTTCTTCGGCCATTTTACTAACCATTTCACAGATTTTGGCTGCTATGTACGTCTATAAGGTTCTGTATCTCTCACAGAGGATATGCTAACTTTCGCAGCCACGGCGAAGCGTACCGCCACTTCTCAGCCATCATTGGATGGAAGTCTCTGACAGATGCTGTCGAGCACTTTGGTAATGACCACGAGTTCACTAAACTCATTGTGGACCTGAAGGGTAAGGACCCCGATGATGCATTCTCCAGCATCCCTTACGAGAAGGGCTTTAACTTCCTGTTCTACCTTGAGAACCTTGTTGGAAAGCCGAAGTTTGACAAATTCATCCCTCACGTACGTCGATTCTCTCTTGCCTTTTCCGCCCTCTTTAACGTTCTTCCCAGTACTTCACAATGTTCAAGTGCAAATCTCTAGACTCCTATGAATTCAAGGCCACACTCTTGGACTTCTTCGAGTCGGATGCCGAATCATCCAAGCTCCTGAACGATCTAGATTGGGATAAGTGGTTCTATGCACCGGGCTTGCCGCCCAAGCCAAGCTTCGACACATCGCTTGTGGACGTCGTCTATGGGCTTTCCAAGAAATGGCAGTCTCTTCCCGGGTCTTCCTTTAAGCCTCAAGCCAGCGATATCGAGGGCCTGACTGCAAACCAATTGGTTGTCTTCCTGGAACAGATACTCCTGTTGGAAAAACCGCTCAGTCCGGAGATCTCGAAACTGATGGGTGATGTCTACGGCTTGTCCAAGAGTGAGAACATTGAAGTTTCCAACCTTTATTTCCAGGTTGGCATGAAGGCCGGGGATGACAGCGTCATCGAACCGACGACTGAGTTGCTCGGCCGCATTGGACGGATGAAGTTTGTGCGACCTCTGTAAGACATCTCCAACCCCAGTCTAAGATGTTTGGAACACTGACACTGACTCTTCTAGCTTCCGCAATCTCCAAAAGATCAACCGTCCTGTTGCCCTCGAAACTTTCGAGAAGTACAAGGACTTCTACCACCCCATCTGCCGCGGCATGGTGGAAAAGGATCTTTTCGGCAAGAAAGACAACTAAGTCATCATATCACTTCTTTTAGTCGTTTCTTTACTAGAAATAATAAGGTTAACATCATAAATGATTCAATATGCAAGAAGAGTAGGGTAACGTTAACTTAATTAGTATTGTACATGTTCGAAGTCCAAGTGATAATCCACTATACGTCTACATGAAACGAATGCCCCAAAGAAACGCCAGGTGGGATTTCGCACATTCCAGTCCGACATCCCCTTTATTTGCTCGACTCAACAAGCTTCTTGTCCGCCTCGGAGTAACCGAAAATACCACGGGTCTTCTTGTCGGCGCTTCCAATCGCAAAAACAAGATCAACCTCGTCCTTCTTTGCGAGCTCCGACAAGACTCGCCGGATGTATACCACCACCTGGGCAACCTTGGCCCAGTCAATCTCTTCTCCATCGGGCCCAGTCTGGCTGCCTTTCCAAAGGTTTCTCCAGACAGCGGCTCCGAGAACCGCATCACCCTTGGCCAATCCCTCATCATATGCGGCGATGATTCCACGCCATTGAATGAAAAGATCCTTTAAGTATTTATTGCGGATTGTGCGGCTTCCCAGATCATGGTACACGTCCATTCGGTGTTCTGCCTCGTGCGAAAAGTGGTCGATCAGATGGCGGGAGTAGGTGGTAACGCTTTCACGGTAGGGAAGGGCACGAAGACGGACTGTCAAGAGGTACATGTGAAGGAAAGTCACCTGGGACCATGTAGAGAACGTTGGCTTAAGACCGAGTTCTGCAGCAGTGTCCACAATTAGTTGCTTTCCAAACGAAACGATAGTGGTTAAAGCCACGACAAATGTTCAGCTCACCTCTATACCACCAGCCCTCTCCAACACCAAGATCTTCCCCGGCTGCCGTCTTAGGAACTTCTGCACCTTTCTGCGATGCTTGAGGGATTTTGTAGTCCGCTTGGCTAGAGCAAGCCTCAAATAGCTTCTGGGTCATGCCATATGCGACATAGGTTTCAGCGGCAGTTCCTGGCCGGCGGGAGAAGTTCTTGGCCAAGTCGGCGACCTTGCCCTGCGAATACGATCGAATGGCGAAGCTCGGGCGCAATGAGGATCGAGTCGACCGCATAGACGGGCATGAGGCGGATACCAGGGGCGTTGTTGAGGGAATGCAATGAGCACATTGGGAAATGTAGGACGTCTGGGACCCGCGCATTTCGCGCGCCCATAGTGTTGACAATCTCCTGGACGACATTGCTGATGATTGGGGTGAATTGGTCTATCGTGATTTGCGACTTGCATCTTTTTCTGATAACCGTGTTGTTTGCACTGTTTGTTTGAATATACAGTATCGTTACCCAACGTGGACAGTATGCATTCTCTTTAGTGTAAGGATTTTTAAATACCTATATTGGTTTCTCTTTGTTTCTTTTCTTTTTTCTCCTTTCTCCTTTCTCTGTTTCAACGACATCCCGTATTTTACATAAAATGCAGACCTTTTAAGTTTGTATATAACTTCAAACTCAATCCTATACGTGTACGTAAACCTGGTCCACGTCTATATTCTTTTGCAAGCCACTACGAATTTGGCTTCCCAACGCATAAACTGCAAGCAGTGGAGTCAGTAAGTTTTAGCACGTTTGCTTGTAAAATTGAATCCGCTGTTGATGGGTTTAATCATTAAACGTATCACAGTACTGCACCTCCAAGTCTAAGTAAGACCCTATTTGTGAATCTGAAACATTACGGGTCCTTGTTTCCCAGACACACCATGTTGTCGATATGTTTCATTCGTGGAAGTCTGGTGCGGGTACCGATGCAGAATCCCAATGGCTCGAGGGCCAAAAGTCAAGCTGGTATCCATATTAGAAATCAGGGCAACGGCATGCCACGAAAAAGCAAGATGTAGATCCTCAACCGCTCAGCACCACTCGCTCAGTGCGCTGTTCCACAACAGGGAGAATCTCTGAAAGTCGGTTGGCATCTCTCAAGAAAGCCGGGATATCATCCCTAGTGGCTGCTAGCATCTGTAGGTAGTTTGCAAGTCAGCAGACCTTCAATCAAAGCCATTGAGAATGACATACCTCGCGGACTTTCCCATAATCACACTCCTTGGACAAATATTCCCGAATAACCTCACGGGTTTCGAAGTCTACGTAGACTCGGGTGTCTCGAAGTCGGATCAGGACGTTATCCAGTCTCATGAATAGCCTTGAAAGTAGAAGAAGTCTTCCTGGCATCACTCGGATTTTGCAAGACAACATCGTAATTCCGTTATCGGCCAGTTCGTCCTCGTAAAGCACAACCTCATCGAAAAATACGATGGGGTCTGGACGTTTCAATAGCTCGATCGGGATGGATTTCGTTGTTTCCTCGAATGGGCGTGAGTTAGGATGAAGAGTGCCCTTGTAGTCGGTGCTGTAGGACCAGTCGAATGGCTTCACGACCTCTTTAATGCCTTCGTGGGTTTTCTCTCTGCAATTCCAAAACAATTAGTCTCAATGATCATATGGATGGAAATGCCAAGACATATGCCAATACCTGCTCTTTTGCCATTCTCTTGAGTATGCGACCTGAAGCATAGATTGGCCGGTCTTGTCCACCAAGTCCAAGGCATCAAATGCATTGAAGTTAATGCCCCAATCACCCTGCTCAGACTCGATTGCAACATAGTTGTCACCAAAGATCATCTCCGGAGGTGCGATTCCCAGCTTTTGTGTCATTTCCTCAATCGGGTCGGCTTTAAGGATGGGTAGTTTCTGTGTTGAGATCACAAATCCATTGATGCGAATCGTGTTTGGCTTCTTCGCCTCTGAAGATATCGTAGCATGTGTTGTGGCCATCATGGACGAGGCTCGCAGTTATCGCAGCTAGTAAGTACGATCAACTCGAGAGAGTGCACTTGAGGATCTATAAATGTTCGCGATCGGAGCTGATAGCGATAACCCCGCGGACGGAGAAAGAGGCGGACCGACCGCCCAGAAGTGTTTTGTAAGGCAGAATGGGTGGGCGATTCGCAAAGCCTGGGTATTTTCTGGATAGTGATACTGTAGACTTTGGTGGGACAAGTTTTTTGCGCTTTAATGACATGCATATCCTTCGGTTAAAGAACCCAAACACTGTATGAATGTCATTCAATGCACTCTAGCTCCCAAGGCGGAGAGAAAGGCGGTATAGACAGAAAGATACAAGAATGACATAAGCAGTGAGGTTGCCCGGGTGACGCGCACGGGATCGTCCAAACACCCGAGCTTCTGCCTCTCTCTCCATCTTTGCGATCTCCTCCCATCGACCAACGCCAAACGACAATTAAGCAAATCATGATTGCATTCGACTAATACTACCAAGATCTGATCTTTATATTTGCTTCTCTTCTCATTCTCTCTTTGCTCGTCCCTTTAGTTCGATACCCACACAGCCGAGTCTCACCATGGCGACTAAGACGCTTGAATCTCGCTTTGAGCATTTGTCCGTCAAAGACGAGAAAGAGGGAAGCAGTGAGCGGACCTATGGAAAGAAGGTACTTGTCACTACCCATTGTGCCGGATACAACTTGCTGATATGAGTTCAGGGATCTGCCTCTGCAGGCATCTCACAGACAAACAGTAACTCAAATCGAGCGCAATTACTGAAGCTGGCCCTCCAAAACAACAATGACAACAAGGTCAATGCTATGAATCTTCCCCCATCGCCGGGAAAAGGTCATGGAACGTTGGTGTCCCGAAACACCGATGAAAACGGCGAGAAGCGCACATCTTCTCTTCATGAACAGCCGGCCGTACCGAGAGAACTGCATCTGGGCATGTTCGAAATCGGCAAACCCCTCGGAAAGGGGAAGTTTGGACGAGTGTATCTTGCTAAAGAACGTTCATCCGGTTTTGTCTGCGCACTGAAGGTGCTGCACAAGTCCGAACTCCAACAGGGTGGAGTCCAGAAGCAAGTCCGCCGTGAGATCGAGATTCAAAGTAACTTGCGACACCCCAACGTGTTGAGGCTCTACGGTCACTTTCATGACAGCAAGCGTATCTTCTTGATTCTCGAGTTCGCCGGTCGTGGAGAGCTTTACAAGCACCTTCGCAAGGAACACAGATTCCCGGAATGGAAGGCTGCCCAATACATCGCCCAGATGGCTGCGGCATTGAAGTACCTTCACAAGAAGCACGTTATGCACCGTGATATTAAGCCCGAGAACATTCTTGTTGGCATTCACGGAGAGATCAAAATCAGTGACTTCGGATGGAGTGTGCACGCCCCCAACAACCGACGCCAGACGATGTGCGGAACTCTCGACTACCTGCCCCCAGAGATGCTGCACAGTGGCTCCCAGACCAACTACTACAGCGAGAAAATAGACTTGTGGAGTCTGGGTGTTTTGACTTATGAGTTCTTGGTTGGTGAGGCACCATTTGAGGATACTCCGATTATGACCCAACGGAGGATTAGCCGGGCTGATATGTCGGTTCCGTCCTTTGTGAGCCCTGAGGCAAAAGACCTCATCAAGAAGGTGAGCTTGCACATTTCTACACATATCGTTCGTTCGCTAATACTTTGTAGCTGCTGGTTCTTGATCCTGCGAAGCGAATTCCTCTCGATGAGATCCAACGCCATCCCTGGATTGTCAAGCACTGCGCGAAGGAGGAGCAGACTGTGAAACGGAGCTCTGGTACCTCCAAGACCGAGAAAGCATGAATGACCTTGCATAACTGGTCTCTAGGTGTTCCGGTGTTCTTTTTGTTCTGCTGTTTCTAACCCCCATATGGAGTCTTGTGTGTTTCTGGTCTTTTGAGCATTTTTGGGCGTGTTGGTCTGTTTTTGGAGTCTAGTTGAGAGAGATGTTCATGATATGGCGATATGTGGATCTTTTATTTTGTTTCCAACGTCGCCAATGAAATATGGTACATTCAAACAAACATATCTATGATACAAGTGTGGAGAATCGTATAGGGCTGAATGACAAACAAGGGAGTGGTGGTATCATCGGTAGATCTCATCAAATGGCCGGGTATCTCTGAAGCAGCTATCCCAGACCTCATTGACAACCTTTTCGGCATGGGCTTCGTCTTTGCAGGTCGGGCGAGCCTTCACAGAGAGAATGGCTCTTCTACGGACACATTCCTGATGCTGCTGTGTGAGTTTCCACTGTCCTCTCCTGAAGAACTCGCGCGCCCATCTGCATTCGCCGCTGAGCGAACTGGCCCGAATCTAGATAGAGTTAGCAGCCGTAACTCAGTAGAGCAAATGTAAACAATTATATACCTCTGTACAAGCTGCGTGCCGCAGGTTATCAGACCAATTGACCTTGAATCTCAGGTGGTCAAAGGCATGAACCATCTCATGGGCCATTGTGTCCTCGAGGTGTCCCTGGTCCTTCATCTCATTTGCGCAAATCAAGATGCCATACTCTGGATCGAAACCACCACCCTTCCGATCCGTACAGCGGCGGCAATAGATATTGTGATTATGGAGATCGCCTCCTAATTGTTGAATGCTTTCACTAAGGAAACGGATGGTAGGACCTGTGTAATGATCATGTAAGTCTGCAGCCTCGGATGGCGCCACGGCGAGTAACTCACTAAATTGGAGAAGGTAATCGCGCTGATCTTCACAACGCTTGCAATCCGCGGCTTCATTTCGGGTGTCTCGCGCGACACGGAACTTCTCAATGCCTTCGTTTGACATCTTACCGGTGAGAATGGAATAGATGTTGCGGAATTGGGTCCAGGTGTCATCACCAGGGATGAAACCTGTGGTGTCGGGCTTTCCATTTGTAGGCGCAGACACACCTGGAGACTGGGAGTCTGTCATCGTGAATTGTGACTCTGGATTGTCTGATGGTTGCGCGCAACACACGAAGAACCTCCGCAGCGGGCGGTGTTCAGTGGCAGAATCGTCCGGGATCGGACAAAAAGTGACTCCTCCGCGGACAATTGCCGCAGGCAGTCAACAAGTGTCTCTGTCTTTATTTTGTTTCTCTTCTTGGTTGACTGCGAGGTCCATTTGGATTGACTGGACTCGACATCATGTCAGCACCGTCAGGCCTCACAATTGTGATTAAACTAGGTGCGTGGAATCTATACTTGGATGTTCGCAATGCAATACTGACAGCTTCGGTTTTCGTTGCAACAGGGACGAGTTCAATCGTTGACGAAAAGACACACGAGCCAATCCTGTCCATATTAACGTTGATCGTGGAAACAGTGGCCAAACTCCACAGAGATGGCCACCGGGTTGTTCTTGTATCGTCCGGCGCGGTGGGGGTTGGTCTCCGCAGGATGGATGTGGATGAAAGACCAACATATCTTCCACGGATACAGGTAGGAGAAGCTGGGGCGTAGAGTGATGCGCTAGTCCGAAATGTGTTCAATATGGAAGCTAATCAACTGTTTTAGGCACTCGCTGCAGTTGGCCAGTGTCGGCTGATGAGTCTTTGGGACAACCTCTTTTCGCATCTCCGCGTCCCTGTAGCCCAAATTCTTCTAACGAGAAATGATATTGCGGATGTATGTGTGGTGCTGAATATTCGTTTGCAACGCTAACATTCATTTAATCCAGAGGACCCAATATGTCAACGCCCAAAATACCTTTGGACAGCTGTTCGACATGGGAGTGATTCCTATTGTGAACGAAAATGATACCCTGGCTGTTTCTGTAAGAGCACCAACCTTGTTTTATATCGTCGACCGTCTGACAATATTCCGAGGAAATTAAATTTGGCGACAATGATACCCTTTCTGCGATTACAGCGGCCATGGTCAAAGCCGACTACCTTTTCTTGATGACTGACGTCGATTGTCTTTATACTGCGAATCCCCGAACTAACCCTGACGCAAAGCCCATTGAAGTCGTGTCCGACATTGCCTCTCTCGAGGCCGATGTCTCATCGGCCGGTTCCTCACTTGGAACTGGAGGCATGAGTACGAAGATTGTGGCTGCCAAACTGGGAACAAGTGCCGGTGTAACAACCGTTATTACCAAGAGCTCAAAGCCAGGGAATGTTCACGAGATCGTGAAGTATCTGCAACACATTGAGGCTCGCTCCAAGGGCACGGCAAATGAACAAGATGCGGCCCCAACAGCCCCTCTCCATACCAGATTCCTTCGGTCTGGTACGCCGGTTCAGTCACGAACATTCTGGCTGCTTCACGGGCTCTACCCGCACGGTACTTTATTCATCGATCACGGGGCCTACAATGCCCTTTTGAATAAGGCGAACCTGCTCCCAGCTGGAGTGGTTGGAGTTGAAGGTCATTTTGGGCAACAAGAAGCTGTTCGTCTAGTTGTTGTTGAGCGTCCATCTCCCGACGCTCTGAACGGGGACTTTTACCACCACGCCCAGGAGCCCAAGGAAGTTGGTCGCGCTTTGGTGAACTATGGCAGCCTTGAAATCGCGCATATCAAGGGACACCGCAGCACAGAGATCGAAACGCTACTTGGCTATGCCGATAGTGATTATGTGGCGATGCGGGAGAACATCTCGTTCCACCCTGAAGATCTAGTCAGTCACCCAGTGACACCATCATTGACACCGGCGCTGGATGAGTGGAAGTGAAAATAAATAGCAACTCGCCCGATCATTGATTATACGCATTCAACGAACAACCTATACGAAGGATTTATTGCGCTCGACTGCATTGGATAGAGATAGGCGTGTTGATTTTCCCATTAATATTGGATACTGTTTCAATGTAAAGGCTGATGGGATATAAGCACAAAAATTCAAACAATGTAAGGCCATCCAAGAGCCGACAAACTCCAACGCCATGACATCGGGCCATAAAAACACATAATTCGAATATCTTAACGCGAACGTGAGCGCCAGAAAAAGATACCCATCAAAAGTAAGGCGGGGAAATAGAATTAATCCTTCCAACGGTCCAACCACTTCTGCATTCTCTTGTCCAGAGTGGGTTGAGGAGCGGGAGCAGCCTGAAGTTAGCGAAAAGTTAGCATTTTTAGAAAACAACGCAAGACATAAAGCGTCAAACATACCGTATTCTCAATGCTTTGTGCTGTCCATGTGGCATAAGCCATATCCGTGTACTGAACAGTCGGAGCCCCAAGATAGGCAGTGGCAATTGAGTATGGGAAAGGCGGATACTGAGGAGTAGCCGATCTAGTTGCAATGGTCGTTCCAGCACTCTTGGGCATGGGAGCATACTTTGTAAGGCCAGTCTGCTCACCGAAAGGGACAGTATGCTGGTCAACAACGGCCGCTGCGGCGGCACCAGCGCCAACGCCGCCGATAGCCATCACCTGTCGTTTCCGTAACTCATTGTGACTGGCGTCACTCTCGACCGTCGGTGTCGGGAACTGCAAGAGTGTTCCGGTCGACGGAAGGCTGAGACTCGAGATGTTGAGGGTTGAGGGAACGTCGTCCTCGAGCAGATGGTCATCCTGGACTACAGGCCAAGGGATTGCGATAGGGGGATTTGGCTTCAATGTCTGGATCGCTTCCATTACTTTGGGCGAGAAAGAGCCTTTCATGTTTCGTAGGGTGAAGTGAGATGTAAATCCAGACCAGTACTCTTGAGTGTCTGTAGAAACCACCTTGAGGAAGCTGATTGAACACAGGAGCGTTAGTCAGTTAAAAATGACTTTGATACCTTTCAAGGGGAGCCACGTCTTACTATGCATTAAGTTCATTCCCACCAACACTCTGGTCGACTCGGAAGGAGACCACGTCCCCAGAAGAATAAGCGCCATTCTTGATCACTTGTGATAGAGAGTCCTAGATGGTGATGAGCACGATGTATAAAACGCGGGCCTCGAATGAGCAACGTACGTATGAATCCGTGGTTTCGTCCCCGGCGCAAAGATAGAAGTCGTAACTTGAAGGCGTTTCACTATCCAAGCCCCAAAGAAGACTCACAACATCTCCGCCATCGAAACTCAGACCATCTGTGATCTGGGCATAGGCAAAGGCAGCGAATGAAAGCACCACTGCCGGAAGTTGGACTCGCATGCTGAGATGATTGAGAGAGATGAAGTCTGGAGGAGAAACCCCCCAGAGAAAAGAGACCACATCCCTTCATTACCCTGTGGTATGCAAAGTTGACATTCCTTGGAAGGGCCCAACGTCCTATACATCAAGGGTGGTCTGTGCGGACCTCTCTCCCGTCCTCAGCCCACTCCACAGAGCTCAGTTTCAACAACTATGTCGAGCAAAGCAGGCTGGGATTCGTTGACTGGCATTGCCACGTTGCTGTTTGATGGCAATCTGGTTGCCATCGCCATTGCTATTATCTTCACTTTCGGGGTCCCAATCACATTGCACCTGATCTTCTTCCAAGCTGTTGCATCTCCGCCCTCAAGCAACTTCCTGCTCCTGGGACCCAGCGGAGCTGGTAAAACGGCTTTCACAACCTTGGTAGTATCATTCCATGGATGATTAAAGGGGCTAAGTCTTTGCTAACCAAATTCACAGCTCGAGGCAAAATCATCCCCCGCCTCGAAGAAGTCGCAAAGCACCCACACCTCTCAACAATCGACCTTGGTGACTGTTAGCCTGCCACCCGATGTCCCTACAGCTTCCAATCGGTATCGCTCGGTCAACGATCCCTCCTTGAAGGAGGCCGCGCGGAACCCAATCAAGTACCGTGTAAGGGATACCCCTGGCCATGGCAAGCTCCGTGTCTCGCAGGGGCTGTCGGAGCTCCAGGCTATGGCCCAGTCCAAGGACATTAAGACCCGGTTACGGGGTGTAGTCTTCATGGTTGATACTGCCGCCCTGGTGGACGAAGCGACACTCCGCGACACCGCTACCTATCTACACGATGTCCTTCTTGTCCTCCAGAAGCGGGCTAAGAACGGATCATCCAGCAAGCGGACCACGGAGATTCCTGTCCTGGTCGCTGCGAACAAGCAGGACCTGTTCACGGCTCTTCCCCCAGGCTCGGTAAAAGAGAAGCTGGAGGCCGAGATTGATCGCATCCGCAAGTCGAAGAACAAGGGTCTTCTGGATGCAAGTGCGGACAGTACCTTGGATGACGATGAGGAGATTCTCGGCAATGACGATCTTGAATCCTTCAGCTTCAAGCTGCTGGAACACGAGGTTGGCGTCAAGGTCGAGGTGGTTGGCGGTGCCGTCAAGGGTGATCAGCAAGAGGAATATGGCTCTGGAGTGCGTCGCTGGGAAGAGTGGATTGGCATGTGCCTGTAAGAGTTGGGCTCTTTCTCCATTGCTCCATTGCTCTCTTGTCTCGGTCCAAAACAGTAAATATATCGATTGTGCTTTGTATTTAATATGGCAGATACCAAAAGTGCATTAAGTTCTTCAGCGATTTTACCTACGTATCTAACTCTGCCATTCCCAATCCAGTCCAAGTGTCTCCGTAGCCTGAGCATCGATCCAGTCCTGCAGGGGATCAGCCATCAACCCGGACACTCTGAAATAAAGATGATATACTCACCCACAAGTCTCTTGAGAGCTTCATATCTCTAGCAATCGAGCTGGGCTTACACAACGTAGCAATAGGTATGAAGTACTGACCACGGATATTCTCCTCTCTCACCTCACGACCGGCAGCAAGATATAAAGCCGTCGCGGCCCCATCCTCCAACGACTGACCCCAACACGATCCACCCAACCTCACAAGCCAGCCGAAAAAAGATCCAAAATAAGAAGACCAGTCGAGCCACTGATCAGTGACAACATTTCCCGGGAAGAAGGAATTGACATAGATATGCTTACTGGCCGGATCACGATCATTCAAAAGCCGACGACTGAGCTCTTTCGCAAAAAGAATGTTGCCCAGCTTTGATCGGCCATACCGCCAGACCCCATCATACAAGGCAGGCCATTTGACGCGTGAAGATGAAGTCAGAAGATCTAGATCTAGCTCCTGGCATGTCAAGTGTAAAGACGAGCTCGCAACAACAATACGCACATCGCCGTTGCGCACTGTTACCACGCCATTCTTCAAGAGAGGCATGAGTAGTGTAGTGAGAACTTGGTGTCCGACGCAGTTTGTCGCGAAGACACGCTCGATATTCTGTGGCGAGCGAGTGTATTCATCTGGGACACCGAGGGCTTCACGTATTTGTTAGATTACAATGGTAGCAGAATGAAGATGATACTCACCTGCGTTGCAGATTAGGATGTGGACTCGATCTGTCAGTTCTTTGATCTTCTCGGTGGCAGCTTTGACATCCTCGATATCTCCCAAATCACACTTGATGAACTTGACTCGGGGGTCATCCTTATTGAGTGAGATAGCCTCGCTTTGACTCCATTCTTTGCAGGCAGTGACGTATTTGTCTTCGCTTCTGGCGAGGATGATCACTCTCTCTATACCGTGTAAGAGAAGTTGAGCCGTGATTTCTATTGATTGTTAGCATGTTGAATTGCAATATTTGGCATTCCATTTGATGTTCCCATATACGTGCCTTTGCCAATGCCTGCATGCCCACCCTATTCAAGGATTAGCCTCAGTTGCTGTGAATGACAGATTGATTTACCGTGACCACAGCCACTCGCTCTTTTAAACCCGGCACATCTTCCAGTGAAAAGTTGCGGTATGTGAATATTCCAGTCATTTCGAGGTGAGGAATTGTTGAAGTTGGTCGAGCTGGAGGTGTAGCACCTATACGTCATCGCCACCAGTACCATTCATTGGACTATGCTATTATTCTCTATGTGTATTAAATATGCATCATATTCAACGCCATTTATCTTTGCACTGCACAGGTATCGTGTGTTGAATCTCACTGAGGCCTGCATAAGAGGAAAAAAACGCCAATCCCAAATATCAGAATGCCCAATGTTGAACCTCTACCCCAAGAAGCAATATCTCATGCGGAATACATTTTGGACAGAGAAATCTCTATCCGATCAAAAAGAAAAATCTAGGCCTTGTTCGCCTTGCTCTGGTGCAGCATCCAGGTAAGGAGATCGACCTTGGTGACGACAGCCAGAGGCTTCATAGCACCGCTCTGATCCTTCTCAGTAACGACAGCGGCACTGTTCCACTCGAAAAAGCGGTTCAGCACGCTGAGAGGGGTGTCCATAGTGATTTCAATGAAGCTACGGCTGCGGGCCTGAGGCTTGTGGGTATCCTTACCCTTGCCGAGATCACGGGGGTCGGTGACCACCTCGGAGATCTTGGAGAAGTCGAACATAACCTCGGAGACCGGGCTCTGACCGGATGCCCGGCCGTGAGTCAGTCGGCTAAGCACGTTACCCAGAGTGACGAGACCCACCAGCTTGCGGCCGGAGGGGGCGAGGACGGGGAGCTGATCAAACCCTCTGTCGCGCATGATCTCAATGGCGGTCTCGCAGGGCGAGCTGGCTGTGACGGTAGTAATGGGCTTCAGGCGCAGAGCGCTGACCTTGGCATCGGCCAGAGGGTCGGACTCTGGCTCAGTCTCAGTTGTCGCGGCCACTTCAGCGGGGAGTTGGGGAAGCAGGTCGTTGGCGGCGAGCCAATCATCATCAGCGAACTGGAAGTAGTTAGTATAATGTCAGTTGAGGTTGAATATTGCATTCATCCGATCTTACCTTGGTCAGGTAACTTCTGATGCTGTCGGGGAGAATCACAACAACAACGTCGTCCTTGGTGAACTTGTGCTCCTCGTTGGCCTTTGCAAGAGCAGCAATGGCACTGCCACTGCTACCACCAACCAGCAGACCCTCCTGAGCAATCAATTGGCGGGAGTACTTGAAAGACTCCTTATCGGCAGTCTTGTACCAGTGGTCCACAGCCTGCTGGTCCAGCACATCGGGAATGAAATCATATCCAATACCCTCGACCTTGTAAGGCTCATTGGCGCGAGCATCGTTGAGAGTGGTAGGCAGAGCCAAAATGGAACCAAAGGGATCGGCGGCGATCACTTTAATATCGGCATTGTGCTTCTTGAGACCACGGGCAAGACCAGTGATGGTACCACCAGTTCCTGCGCCAGCAACAATAGCCTTGATCTGCCCATTGGTCTGGTTCCAGATCTCCTCGGCGGTACCGAGCTCGTGGGCCAACGGGTTGTTCACATTGCCGTACTGGTCCAGAATGTGGGCGTTGGGCAATTCCTTCTCAAGGCGTTTGGCCACTCCAATGTGAGACTCTGGCGAGTCGTAGGCCGCCTCATTGGGTGTACGGATGATCGTAGCGTTCAAGGCGCGCAGGACGGCGACTTTCTCGGCAGACATCTTCTCCGGAAGCGTGATGATGGTCTTGTAGCCTATAAGGAACAGACATGTCAGTACATATATACCATGAGTAGACCACTAGCATCATACCCTTGACAGCACCAACCAGTGCCAGACCGATACCACTAAGTCACAATTAGCACCCAGAATCACACCATACAGTGAAAAAAAACGAACGTGTTGCCACTGGTAGGCTCTATGAGGGTGTCGCCAGGCTTGATGCGACCCTCTCGCTCGGCCTCCTCTATCATGCGCAGGGCAATGCGGTCCTTGACACTGCCACCGGCATTGAAGTACTCCAATTTGGCATAAACGGTGGCATCGATTCCGAGGCTGCGGGGCAAACGGTTCAGGCGAACAAGGGGTGTGTTGCCGATCTGCTGGGTGATGGTGTCCAGAGCCACTGGTGGGGAGAAGGTATTAGAAGACATTATGAATATGAAGGTCACTATTCAAAGAGAAAGGAAGTGAAGTTGTCAAAAGCGAAGATTTCACCACTCCGACTTTTTGTGACCCGCCCGATGATAGCCGTCTGTGGACCCATCTAATCTACATCTACGCAACTATACGTGTATGGGATTGACAGTATATAAGAAGTGTATAAGTTATAGGATTATAGTAAATGAATAAGACTTGAGCTATATTCAGCTTAAACACAAATTAGATCAGTGAGATCGCATATATATAAACAACAGAATACATGCCAATTCGAACGTGTCAGAATAACGCTGAGGTCTACGGACACAGGAACATATATAAGTTTACTACACTGTCAGTTGTAGAATAGAATATCTAGAGCAAACCACAAGTATCTATGCCTAAGGACACAAGGACCTATAAGTAACTTATAACTACTGCCGCTACACCACACCGCACCTTAAAACTTGCCTCACCGATCTAATCGATCTCTCTTCTACATGCATGCCGATCTCTATCCACACTGCCCATCTCGCTCCAATCCTTCAACAAAAACAAGCTAAACCAAGCTCTTCCTGCACAAGTGGTGTTCACACTCTCTGGGAAATGATGCGCTAAGTTGAGAGATTTCTGCAGAGCCGAGACCGTGGCTGTGCACAATGGGACATTCCCCACAGCAATCTACACATTGTGGTTTCATCCTTGACAATGGCATGTCCCAGAACACAGCCAGGATGCCAGTTACAGTATTTGGACTGTTGAGGAGGTTGGGTGCCCCTTGGGAGCCAAAGTCGCCACGGCCAATCTGAATACGATCGTCACGGATGAGTTGCACATTGTGGCTGGATGCGCCAAGACCACCTGGCTCGTGAGATGCTCCATCCCTGATCCATTGCTCTCGATCATTTGAAGGCTGATTGGCTGTGCTGTCTGCCAGCGCATCCCACAGTTGGGGTTGTTTTTATTTGCCTCCTTTCGCACAGGCCAGAGCTGTATAGTCCCTGCTGTCTCTCACCCTTTCTTTGCTTTTTTCCTACACTCAGCGTGAAATTCTTGTCCTTGCAGCGTTCTTCCCTTGATTCTTTATCCTTTTATCAAGCATTTATTACGAATCCATCTACCATTATATTCTTTGGTCGCTTCACGGTCTGGTACCGTGCTCGCCCAACCAAACAGTAGCCCCTGAGCTCTGTGACCATGGGCTCAATCAGGTCAGACAACTCCCAGAACACCGATCTGCGCCTCCGCGGGAGTGGTGATGGGTCGAAGACATTGAAAGAAAAGACCTCGCAGAGTAACTCGATATTGCCCACCAACTCGAAAAGCTCCAAACGACGACATGGCCTCTTTCGCGTCAAATCTGCAGGAGAGAGCGGTCGGACGGGAATACACCCATGGCATCTTCTCAAAGTATGCTTCAGGAGTGTCTGCACACTGTCGATGGTGGTGAACATCCTCTGGCCCTTTGTCCCTGCCGCAATCGTTATACATTTTGCTCGACCCGACCTTCATGTCTGGATTTTCAGTCTCAACTACATTGCCATGGTGCCCTCGGCAAACTTGCTCGGCTTCGCAGGCGGAGAGCTAGCCAAGAAATTACCCAAGATGCTGGGTATCTTGGTTGAAACGACACTAAGCTCCGTGGTGGAACTTGTACTTTTCATGGTCCTTTTGTATAAGCATGGCCGAACCGAACATGCCGATCTGATCCCCGTTATTCAAGCCGCTATTCTCGGCTCCATCATGGCAAACCTCCTGCTTTGCTTGGGCATGTGCTTCTTTGTCGGTGGTCTCCGACGCGAGGAGCAGGTCTTCCATGAAGCGGTCAGTGAGGTCGGCACTGGGCTGCTGCTTGTTGCTGGCTTCGGACTTTTAATCCCTAGTGCTTTCTACTCGGCGCTGCGTGGGAGCGTCAATGAAGAGTTTACACTGCACGCTTTAGGCGATTATGCCCTGACAATTAGCCGTGCCACTTCGGTTATCCTTCTCGTGGCATTTTTGACGTGAGTAACCTTTAATATATGCATAGAAAACTGTCACTGACCTCAATAGCTACCTGGTCTTCAACCTGCACAGCCACAACTCCATCTTCGACGAAGTGCTAGCCGAAGACGAAGATAACGATGAAGACAGACACGAAGAACTTGCAAGGGCCAAACTCACATTGATTGAGTGCTTTGTGGCCATCGCAATCTCCCTGGCTTGTGTTTGTATGTCGGCCGTCTTCCTGGTCCAAGAAATTGAGTTCATTGTGGCTCGTGGTGTCTCGGATAACTTCCTCGGTTTGATCCTTGTACCGCTGGTCGAAAAGGCTGCCGAACACCTTACTGCCGTTGATGAAGCCTGGGATAACCAGATCAACTTTGCACTTTTCCACTGCCTGAGCCCTTCTATCCAGACTGCACTGCTGAATGCCCCACTCACCGTCATTGTTGGCTGGGGAATGGGCAAGGAGATGAGTCTGAACTTCGAGATCTTCATGGTTGTTCTCCTTGTTCTCTCGATTCTGGTCGTTGGCAATTTCTTGCGGGATGGCAAGTCCAATTATCTCGAAGGAGCTCTTTGTGTCTTGGTGTATTTCATCGTGGCTGTTTGCACTTGGTACTATCCTGGAGTGGAAATTGCCTCGACGAATCAGTATTAACAGGAATCGAGGCTACCAAATCGAATTCGTCTTATAATACTAATTCACTCCAATGCACAATGAATATTAAGGTTTGATGAATACTTCAGATTTATGCGAAAATCCTGGTATAAATGCTGTCCGAATTGGACTGCACCTAGATAGCCACACCCAAATGTAAACCACAAAGCTAACACGATCTTGAATGTTATTCCAAAGATTTGAAGCGTAAGGCCTCATTAAGGAGCATCTGTGCATCAACCCGCAACTCAAAGTTGGCTAAGAAACAAAAACTGATCTCTAGTTTAGACAGTTCCTGTTCAGAGACACCACCGACTTTGGCAACCCGGCTATGCGAGTACTTCAAGTCCTCCAGGGCCTTGGACGCAACCCAAATACCAGCAAGCACCAACCTATGCACGTTCCTCGGCAAAACCCTCAGAAGATTCTCATCCAAGGTCATCTTAGATATATACACGCTGGCCGCGAGATACACCGCTGTAGACATAGGACAATACTTATGCAACCGAAGCAGATACTCCTTCAAAGGAAACGCAGGCACCTTCTTCGAAAGAAACTTCTTCGCCAGAATAGCCAACTGAACCGCCTCCTCAGTGGCGCGTGCCGGGTTGGGCGTATCTTTAGGATCATTCACATGTAATCCAAATGACTGCACCTCCAAATGACCCTCCCCGACAGGCGTCTCACTTTCCAGCGGTGTAGAGCTATGCGAATTCAATTCATCCGTCCCAGTAGGCTTGTCCGCATACTGAGCACCCAACTTCTCAATATTAAGACAGAGCAGGTGTACTGCAGCCTCAGGCGAAATGTCAAACACGGCAGCGGCGTCATTCCGCGGCGAATCAGCGGCAGGGTGATCAGCGCGGTCCCCGATCCCACTGCTGTCGGGCGAGTCGAGTTTCAGCATGGCAAGCGCCCTGCGAGCAGTCGCATTCACGTCCACGTCCACGTTCACGTGCCCGTCCGCATCCGCGTCTGTGTCATCGGGCATGCACTCCGTTTGTGTGACAGCAGCCATTTTGGCCAGGACGTTCATTGCGCGCAGGCGCAGGCGGCGTGGGTTGGGAATGCGAGCGAAAGAGTGCACCTGAGCCTTGTGGATGATGGCTCCCCAGTTGGATATCTCATTTTCTGACGCGGAATAGGAGGTGTGGTGCGCGGTCTCGTGGCGATAGTTGATCACGGGGAGGAGAGGAGGGACGGAAGTAAATGGAATTTAGCGGGGGAGTACAGTACGAAGTATGAAGTACTCAGTAGTGGAAGAGTAATGGTGAATGTAAGATTGAAGTCCTCACATTACCGAGGTTTGCGAAAGTTGAATGTTTCCAGGGGCAAAGATAAGTTATCAGCATTGCATCACTTTCATGCTCTGATGGAACCACCAAGTGGTACTCTCTATATACATGTTAAACAATAACACTAACCGACAACTCCTAATGAGATATACCTATTCCTATACTCCCATTCCATGCTTTTCTCCAGGGATATTGATGCAATCCGATAAGCGTCACCATTTTACCCTTATAACGTATCCACTTGTTCCTTTCTTCCTTTCTTCTGACCTTTCTGACATTTTTTGGTAGTGTTTTTCTTCTTTTTCTTTCTTTTTCCAAGGAAGAGGCATTGTGTTGACCAGAAGACCAATTCGTGGTTTCTCTAGGTCTGCAGTCGCTGCAAGGGCAAGCGCAATATCCCAACCCATACCGCCCCAGAAAGGATGCTCTTTGAGCTCGGCGATGTATGGACTTGTAACCATACCGAACGATGGCAGGCATTCTAGGGACCCATGTCTTGGTGCGTTGTGTTGTCCGAGTTGGCTCTGGGGTGTGCGCGTACATTCTTTGTTGGCGCTCATGACCCTGTGTTCAAGGCGAGCATGGGGTTCCTGGATAGGGCCTTCGTTGGCGCTCACCCACTACCGCATGAGGTGACCCTGGGGTCCGGTTGTACGGCATTCGCTCTCGCTCGGGGATCCCCGAACCAGTTGAATAACCCGAAGGCGTCCTTCGCCCAGCACGGGGGGATCTTCTCTCTTCGACGGGAGAGCGTGAGCGAGCCTGCCTTTCTTGAGGTGTCGTGGATGGTTCCGCAACACGAATTCCCTTTTGCGGCTTTGGTGCCCCCTTTGGTTCCCTCTCTATAATGTCGGGCCCATCGACCGGACGACGCCGTTCATAGGAATGACATCGAGGCTGAGTTTGCCTTTCTCGAGCTGATGACCTACCCCTGTAGGTATTGGGATCGATGTATTCGACATCTGGGCGAGATGAGGGCCTAGACCAAGTCGGGTGTCCTCCATACACATATTGGGGGGTCCTTCTATGTGCGTATGGCCTATGTGTGGATGGCATGCCACTGGGAAAGGTCATTCTACTCCCAAAGTTCCCCATATTACAAGCGTTTTTCTGACGGAAACGCTTTCCTCGGGCCAAGAACTCATCGGCGCTCTCGTGTGAGAAGTTCGGGGGAGAGGGTGACGGCGACCAGTGGTCACTGGAGTCGAAACCAAGCGAAGTGTAGTAGCGGTATCTCCGAGGTCGAGAGATACCGTATCTATGAGCTCGGTAATCCATCTATAATGGGGTTAGCTTTTGGCCCTTCTTGATATTCGACATTGAGAATGCATGGAGACAGGCCCAAGTAAATAGGCCCTGAACAATGACTCTATACACAAAGATGAACCCAAATAAAAGAGCTGACGAGGAACACAGCCATAATAGACAGAAATAAATATGAAGGGGAACGAACTTCAAACTGCCTATTCGAGGACTGTCTAAGGATAAAACGAATGAAAGACATGATGCAGCCCAGACAAAGGTCTAAAGCAGGTACTTCGTGTGTACAGAATGCTGAGAATAGAATGTGTATTGTATATTTATAGAGATGAACAAAGCCGACTCGAAAGAAACCCACAAAGACTCAAAGACAAGACTAGTTGTGAAGCATAGAATCTAAAAACACGAGACGGAGAGACATTTATAGCTAGGATGAACTCGAGGCAGGTTCACAAGGACACAGGCAGCAACACGACCATAACAGGGGCATAGCTCATACTTGAAGCTATTAAGATGATATATGGTGGCTGATACGCCTCTAGTCACAGGGGGCGCAGGCCGAAAGTCATGGGGAATAGCCCAATATCGGGTGACAAGGTCAACATCGACCCTGGTTCGGACCGTAATAGGTCCATCGGGTTTCATGGGAAGGGGCACGTATATAGAGAAGAGTCTGATATAGATCCATCTATACGCGTTATTCACCAATATGAGGGGACGTGTGACATAAGAATTGCACGGCGTTAGCCAAGCCCCCATATGGCGTGCAGCGGAAAAGATACTTAAAACCAATGAAATTACACTTCGACATCACGACTTCATTGAACCTGCATACTGACTGCGCAACAGGTGCCCGATCCTCGAGACTCCCCGATGAAGATTTCTCTGTGTTAGAGATCGAGAACAGCCACACAGCCACACAGCCACACAGCCACACAGTCACACAGCCACACAGTCACACTTGATCATCTAGTCAGTGTGCAGCCGTTGGTGGCTTGAAAGGCGCTATTGTCACCAACATCACTTAAGAACCAACGATTTACAACGCGAACCATCCGGTTATAGAATATGTGCCCTCTTCTGCCGGGTTGGGTTAACTCCACTGTAGTATCTATATCCACATTTGAAGTACCTTGTCCTGGACCTTGTCACGCTGATGAAGAACATCCATGTTCAGGCCCTGGACCCCGCTCTGTAGCCTCATTATCTCAGTCTCGAGGTCTGAAATTCCTTGTTCTTCGGGTGATCTCCGTAGGGATATTTCATAATGACAACTGGCGGTCAAGGCAGACTGAAGGAGCTGGGATGCGCTGTCGGATGGAGATAGGTGGTCCACTAAAGGAGAGTCGACTGCACCCTTGAGACTACCTAGTGTTTCGGACATCTGAAATTGTTTTTCGTGAAGTTCACTGACCCCGCCGTTGCCGCCGTTGCCTTTTGGCCGGAGCAGAGATTCGGGGATCACACCAACACGCCGCAAAATACTTCCTAGGGCAGGTTGGTCGATCGTAGGCGCCACAGGGGCTTTCGCCGCAAGAAGAAGACCTGGCTGCAAAGATCGGCGGCGCAGTGAATCTCGCCGTGAAGAGGGCTGTGTGACGACTTCACCCGCTTCGGATTGATATAGGGCGGCTAATTGGTCCAACAGCACCGAAGATGACAGCCGGTCTGCCATGTACTTCGTGAAATCCTGCTTGGACAATGTCATTTCGATTAATGTGTCGAGTGCCTAACGATGTCTTAGCTCCTTGTTCGTCGGATGCGCAGGAACACCGTACCTGCTCCAAACTCTCCTGCGACGCCACTCGCAGCTTGCCATGTTCGTTCTGAATCTCCCTGAGGATGGGCTCGTTGAATTGCTGCCTAACCGACATCTCAGCCAATATCCCAATCTCCGGGTATAGTGACTCGAGTTCCTCCTCAAGTGCAGCAATGGTTTCTCCTGCTGGAGCCTTGGCGACTGTGCCTCCAGCCTGAACCGCTTCCAAGTAGAGTCGATCGAGCCGATAGCGTATTTCCTCTGCAACGTAGTCTGCCAGCATGGCACTCAGGTCATTCGTACGCGTCACCGTGGATGCATCATTGCCACGATACTTGATACCAGACACGAGTGTCTCCAAACCAGCAAGGGTCTTGTCATCCTGCTTTAGCCGGGTCGACAGAGATGCCAGAATTCTCTTGCTTTCCGTGCCCGACTTGTCTATCGCGTTCCTGAAATTGGCCTCCAGTTCGTCCGAGAGCTCACTAGCCTGCGCAGAGTCAGAAATACACTCCCACATGCCGCAGCAAATCTCAACCTACCGCCCTTGTTATATCCTGTCTCCCTCCTTCATGCTTCTTTCGCAGCCGAGCAACGTCCCGATTTCGCTGTTGCTCTAAGTTGTTCGCTAGTCCCAATTGCTTACTGAGAATGTCGCACTGGAACTTTAAAGTCTCCGTCTGTTTCTGAACCGTGGCTGTAGAGGTCTCGAGGGACTCGATCGCGTTTCGGAGGTCATCTTCGAGAATAGGGCGTGTGGCAGGTAGGTCGGGGTTGCGGAGGAAGGGCTGGAGAGCACCGGAGGCTTCGAGTCTCGAGTATCTGAATGTTCAAATTAGCTTTGAAGCTCATGCCAAAACCTAACTCATATCATAGCAGGAAAGCTTCCATCCCAATATGTCATTGCAATATAAATAATCAGAGACATACAATGCCAGTTCCTCTTTTGATAGCAGGGTGTCGGGTCGGAGGTGTTTCACTGCCCACTCCGTGTCGCCAGAAGCGCCGTCAAACGCGGACTTAATGGCATCGCGCTTAGCGAGTATATCTCGCTCTTTAAGAATTGAAAGGATGCTGTCGGTAAGGGTGTCTCCCATGTTTGTTGTTTTGGGGATGGTGTGGAGGCCCGATAAGGTGGGGAGTTCGGGAGAGGCAATTTCGCGACACAATGAGATCTATCGCGTAGAACTTATTTAGGCAGCCTGTTTTTCTATATACATTACAACATCATCAATAGATTTGTCTATCTTCACCTTGTGTTTAAAATCCCCACATTACTATATACCCAACTTGCTATAGTCTCCTGTTCTAGTAATAAGTTAGTCAACATAGATCTATAGGATAAAGATGAAACACTCCAGTCAAATTAGCTCACCATTGAGGAATCTTGTGGTCTAGAACCTCTTTAAAGAGCAATTTGATCTCCTGACAATAGTCTATATGTTTCAGATGGCATTAGGGATTTGGAGCTGGTGGGCGAGTGTGGTTGACCAGGCCAATGAACGGAGAACTACACTAGAAAGCCCAACAAACCAATCAGAAAGAAATCCCAGTACGGAGTCTGTAATGTGCGAAATATCCTCAACTAAACGAATGGCTAACTTGATACGTCGATTGGCTTTTTATACTGCCTTCCATGATCTATTGCTGCAAGTATAAAGCATGGCTACAGTAAATACGTGGTTGGTTCAACTAGAACAGCGAGAGACAACAGTGAATATCACAATGACACTCTTTGAACTAGAAGACTCAGTGCCACATAAAATCGAGCCCTGCCGATTGGCTTTTTATACTGCCTTCCATGATCTATTGCTGCAAGTATAAAGCATGGCTACAGTAAATACGTGGTTGGTTCAACTAGAACAGCGAGAGACAACAGTGAATATCACAATGACACTCTTTGAACTAGAAGACTCAGTGCCACATAAAATCGAGCCCTGCGATCTCCACAGTAGTCGGCAGCTGAGATCAACAGGGCGACAACCCAAAATAAGCCGAAATGTGGCTGCCTATGTGGCTGAGTAATCGACAACACCGTGGACCTTTTGATCCGCAACACTGGAACACATTTGCCAGTTTGAATTTGCCATCAACCCTCTGTACAGTGTGTGTATGTACCTGAAGTAGGGAGAGACGTGTCGGAGTCTGGAAGCTTAGCATTTAGCGTCTCCGCAAAACGTTACCGCATCCCAAAAGAGTCCGCCCTGTCGACTTGACATCCTTCGGCATTTACCTCTCGCCGTTTCGCATCTCTGTTCACCGAATATTTAATTATTTGAATTTCTGTGAATGCGCCGAGGGACTCGCGATGTTCCCTTAGATCACCGTGTCTGAACAGTACCGAATCGATTCCGTCTCCTTTTTACCGACAGCATTTCAGCGTCCCTCGTTACCGTTTCCGACATAATCGCTATTAGACAGAGATGTCTTCCAAAACCTCCCCGTCAGAATCCCGGGGCCCCAGCCCCGGCCAAAACTCCGGATCCACGTCAGCCTCCAATGGCCCCTCGAACACCGAAGTGGAGATGAAGCCCATGCGATCTGATCCCCCGAAGGGCTCAATTCCTCTGGGAGAGGATGTGATGCAGCTGGCTCGGATGGGAGAGATTGGCGCCATGCAGAACTTATTTGCGGCCAAGAAGTTCACCGCAAACCACCGAGACGAGGAGGGGATCACCCCGTTACATGTTCGTTCTTCGATGGAGGCTGCGCAACCTGCGTAACATTGGAACCATGTTTACTGACCGTGCATTCTCTCTTTATAGTGGGCCGCTATCAACAACCAATATGCGATGTGCAAGTTCCTACTCGACTCCGGAGCCGATGTCAACGCCAAGGGAGGAGAGTCAGTGGCGACGCCAGCCATGTGGGCAGCACAGCGGTGCCATTACTACATTGTCAACTTGTTGCTCCAGAATGGCGGAGACCCTCTTTTGACGGATGTGCAAGGGTACAACATCCTCCACCTCGCGACCATTGACGGCAACGCTTTCCTGGTTGTGCTGCTTCTCCACCAGGAAATCCCCGTGGACGTTGTCGATCAACAAGGGCATACTGGACTGATGTGGGCCGCGTACAAGGGTTATCCCGCCTGTGTGGACTTGTTCCTGCGCTGGGGCGCCAATGCGAACGCCGTGGACGAAGGTGGCTTGACACCGCTCCATTGGGCGCTGGTGAAGGGCTCTATGCCTTGTGTCCTGAAACTGCTTGAATTTGGCGCCGACCGTTTCGCCCAGACCCAGGATGGCAAGTCCCCCGCGACTGTGGCGCAGGAAATGAACACTTTGCGGGTGTGGTACCGCTCGCTCAACGAGCGTGGCTATGAGCCCGATGGCAGCCAGAAGGTGGTGCCTTTTGGCATGTCGAGCTTCGTGCGGAACAAGAGCCTCATGGCCAAGTTCTTCTTTCTCTGGCCCTTCTTGACTATCCTATTGGCTATCTGGTTGTTGAGTAACCTGGCGATCTTCATTGGTGTGCCTGTTGTATTGGTGACCGTATTTGGTATGCAGTATATCGCACAGCAGGTGGCGAACAAAGGACCTTCAGAATACCGAATCCTGCAAAAGACGCCATATCTCGCCGGTGTCTTCGCAGCTACATTGTTCTGGGTCGGCTTCCGTTATGCTTTCAAGGTGCTGCCAGCGACGTACTCTTCTAACCCGATTCTGAACATTCTGTTCGCAGTCTTCTTCTGCTTAACTGCTTACTTCTATGTCTTCGCTATGGTCCAGGACCCGGGCTATGTTCCGAAACTCAGCAGCAGGAATCAACAGAGAGAGGTTGTCAAGGAGCTCTTCGAGCAGTGGAAGTTTGACGAGGAGAACTTTTGTATTCCCTGCATGTCAAGAAAGCCACTCCGAAGCAAGCACTGCCGTCGTTGTGGGCGGTGTGTTGCGAAGCATGATCAGTATGTGTTTGACCTGGAGATCTCTGTCGATGTGTTTACTAATTACTGAACAGCCATTGTCCGTGGATTGACAACTGCGTGGGATCAAACAACCTCCGTCATTTCGTTCTATACATCGTCTCCCTCGAAGCTGGTATCATCCTGTTTGTCCAGCTGACGATTGCTTGTGAGTGGTTCAAAATAACATATAGCCGGATCGTTAACTAACCCTAACCAGATATCACCGCTCTTCCCGCCCCTACCGGCGCTACCTGCAGTGTCATCAATGACAAATTGTGTGACTACTTCTCTCGGGACACCTTCACCCTGGTCCTCACCATCTGGACCATCCTCCAGCTGGTCTGGGTCACGATGCTGTGCGCCGTCCAACTGGTTCAAATTTCCCGCAACCAGACCACCTCCGAGAACATGCGAGGCCACCACATCGACCGGTCCTACCCAAGCTCCCAAGCCTTTGCCTCCGCAATGACAGCCGGAACAACCTCCATGGAAGCTGCCGGCCTGTCCGCCACCGGCACCGGCCCCAACCCAGCCCTTGCCCGCGGCCCTGCACCCCGCCCAAGAGGTGGCTGCCTCCAGCAATGGTCCTCCCTCCTTGGAATCGACACCTTCTGGACGACAGCCAAGGATGGACTCCGCGATGGACCACAAGCCGCTCGTCCCCGCAACCCCTTCTCTCGCGGCGTCATCACCAACTGTCGCGACTTCTGGTGCGACCCAGCTCCTCTCTTTGGCAAGCGCCAGTCTGGATCTGCTATGCTGGGTGGTGAAATGGTGAACTATCATGACATGTACGAACCCCCAACGCGCATGCACACTGGCAGCCGGTCCGACGGAGTGACCTACCGCAGTGTTGCAGCTGAGGACCCCGAACGCATGGTCTAAGATTTCAATCTTGGACATCCGTTCTCTTTAATGTATTTGCAGGACATATGATCCAGCAAATCGCTGTGTTGCATTATTAGGCACGTGGCACGAACGTTTGCATTTAGAGACCTGTACAGTTGACGTCAGACATTAATGATATCTTTGCAACCTAATATGTACAGTTCCGATCTCCCCACCATCAGATAAGATAGTTTCCCTTGTCACAGAGCCTGGACGTTCCAACCTTCTGGAAACATAGCAAAAAACTGCTGTCTTGTCCGAAGGGGTCCGATTGGCCCATGAGCAAGTGGCACACGGAGTACATCTTGACTGCATTGCAGTTTACCATACAAGTTCCATACAAGTGCCTCGCATGGAGCCTAGGCCGTACTTCTGTATCCTGTAGCTACCCATTCTGCATTGCATGTGGCAAATCCCACAGGCTAGCAACAGGGGGTCAAAAAAATAAAATGAAAAAAATAAAAAGAGTACGGAGTACATGTAGCCAAGATGAGTTGCGCAAGGGAAGTATTGACTCAGCCAGCCTTAGATTCCAGGGTGGCCTGATCTGATACACCGTTCAAACAATGCAGGGCCCCCAACTAGCGCGAGGTATGCCGAGCCTAAAACCTTGAGTTGTCACCTACCTAACACAGCTCCCAGCCCCGATCTTTTCTTTTCCCCTTTATGGAGCACTACACGAGATGAGGTATGGATCCATAGTTGAGCAAGGCAGCGAATGGAGTAAGAAAAAAGCCTGGAGCACTGGAGAACGGTGTCTCCGAGGTGGCAGTTCGGAATATTGCGGTTTCCACTTACATCCGATGTCGCCGAATGACGTTACTACATGTGTACATGTACAGAGTCCGTCAAAGGATCTAATCTCGGCTTCGGGAACCCTACACGACCTCGGGTCAAGTGGGCTGGGTGGATTGGTGTGTGCCTTCGACAGGGATTAGGCTCTAGTCTACATCGTACCGGACATGCACTCGCGTGTGGAAACTCAATTAGAAAGAAAAGAAAGGGAAATTTACGATACGCGGGTGAAATAATAAGCAATATACTTGTACTCCATACATGTACATACATACATTCCCACACGAACAACGTAAGCCCGGGGCTCCATATCTCGCTAAGGGACCAACTAGGCAGGTGATGGGCAATAGCCTCCCACCCCACTAAGTCCAGAGATTTCCAGATACGATTGTAAACGAGGATGCTAACTTACGGTCAAGCCCAATTTTCCAATCTTGGAAATGTCTGTCTCAGCCCAATTCCTCAATTTTCCAATTTCCCAATTCCCCGAGTTAGTCTCTCCGATCAGATAAAAAGTTTTCAGTTATCTGATCCATGCAGGACCCACTCCGAGTTATCTGATTTGATCAATTCAGGGAAAAAGGAAATTGGACTGCCAAGATTCTAATTGCTTCTTAACCTAGGCTCACTTTCCATTACTGATCGGCTTGTCAAATTTCAGATCCAGTTTTCGCGCGCTTGGCGTGGTATTTGCGGCCGACTTTTACTTGGACTGGAACCGCTCACGTTCGTTACCACTGTGTCAGGCCACGATGTTGTTGATCAGTCCCTGAAGATCTCGAGCTGATAATACATTGTACATGGGAGAGGTGAAGTGAAGAAATAGCTTGTCATTAATGCAAAATCAATGTAAGGGAAAATCTAATATTCACCCAAAACTAAGGGGGAATCATATACCAAACAAAGCCGTGGAGAGCAACTCTGCCGTAGCTCTCCTTGATAAATATCTTTTTAATGTCCTCTCGGATCCCTTCCAAAAGGAGTCGATCTGAAACGACAATCGCTCAAGGGTTCACAGCATAGCGCGCAACCGGGTGTCCTGCACCAAGCTAGCGCCAGCCAACTGCTCGCCAAAGACGGACGCCACAATCTCGCCACCACGCACAGCAAGCACCGACAGCAAAGAATCACTCAGACCGTGGGTCTTCTCATTGCAACCCTGAAGCCAGATACCAGCCTGGGCACTGACCTTGGCACCGTCCAACGAGACCCGGTAATCACGACCGGGGTTCCACGCCGTGGCTCCGGCGGGCCGGAGCGAGCGCACCTGCTCGAGCATCTCCTCATGCGCATCGCGCAGGTAACCCGTGGCCACCATCAAGGCGTCCACATCCAGCACTTCCTTGCTCTCCGTCTCGTTATTGACCGACTTGACGTGGATGCGCATGCGGCTGCTGGGGTTGTGGTGCTCGATGCGGGCGACCTTGGTCTCGGGTAGGATGCGTTGCTGCCATTGGGTTTCGTCTGGGTTCTCGACGCGCTGCAGGTACAGGTCGTTGTAGATTTCTTCGATGAGTTCCAGACGGACGACGCTGTAGTTGGTTGCTTTTTCCGTGGCGATGCGCTTCTTGCGCTCGTCGGCGGACATGCCGTAGAACTTGTCGACGCGCTCGGGGTTGAAGATTTCGTTGACACTAGGAACAAATTGGTTAGCTGGGTTGATATAATCAAAGGAGGAAGACAAACAAGGGAGAGTCGTCACTAGGACGGAGAGCAGAGTCACGGAGGATGAGGGTGGTCCGCGAGTTGGGGTAGCGACGGTGCAGATCGTGGTAGATCTCAGCGGCCGACTGGCCACCGCCAACGACGGCAATGTTATAAGGAGCCATATCATTGTTCAGCATCTTAGGCAGAGCCGTGCAATACTTGGACGAATGCATGATACGGGGGTCCTGAGGGAAACCAGGTGGCATCTTAGCCTTGCCGCCAATAGCAATCACCACCTTGCGAGCATTGCGCGAGGTAATCTCACCGGTGCCCGTGTTACGCGAGACAACAGTGAAGTAGTCCACCACGCCACTGGCATCAGTCTGACCAGGCACAACCTCCACAACCTCCTCGCCGTAGTTAACCACGTTATCAAAACGCTTCGCACACCAGCGCATGTAGTCCTCGAACTCCACACGAGCTGGTAGAAATGTGCCCAGGTTGGTAAAGTGGATCAGGCGGTTCTTGTGGTGCAGGTAATTAAGGAATGTGAAGCTGCTGCGGGGGTCACGCATGGTAGCTAGGTCCTTGACGAAGGAGATCTGCATGCGCGAGCCCGGGACCAGCATACCCGAGTGCCAGGCGAACTGGTTCTGTTTCTCGAGGAAGGTGACCTTGGGCTTGAAGTTTGTTTGGCTTGCGCCGAGGCCCGGGTCCATGGCGTCGTTCAGGGCGATACCGATGGCTAGCGAGGCCGGGCCGAAGCCCACGCAGAGCAGGTCGTGCATCTCGTCGGCTGGGGTAGGCCGTAACAGAGACCGGCCGGTCTGAGGCTGAGTGCGCGGCACCTCGTTAAAGAAGGGAAGCTCAGACTTGATAGGCTCCATGACCCAAAATGTGTAGAAAGAGGGAGAGCCTTGGTAGAGAGAGAGAGGGAGCTTAAAGAGAGGAGCTTCCAAGCTTTGAGAGGAAAAAAGAGCAGGGATGCGGACTTTATGTTTTTTATGTTTCAAAGCGTCTTGTCGGCCCACCCCAACGTACCATATGTCCGAAAAGAATCTAAGCGGATCAGATAAAAAAAGCCAAGTGGATCTTCATTTTTCACTTACTCGCTTGAGTCGCCAAGTTTCGTATTTCCAAGATTTCTTATGAATTATCAATCAGTGTCTCCACCGATATTTATTTTTCTCTCTTCACGCCATCTCTGAAGAGATTCTGTTATTTATTTATAAGGCTTCCAACTTGTTACTAGCTATATGCAAGAGCAGGTCGGGGTTGCACACATTCCGGAGCAAGGACATTAATAATAGCGCATTCACCCGAAGAGAACATCTATTGCCGATGTCGGGAAAAATTGGGTCTTGGGATCATACATAAGTGGCTGTTAACATTCCGTGTTAGTGTTTCTACAGACTTTCCGTTATGTCTTGGCGCACGCATTGAACTCGCGTGTAGTGGGGTTGACCTGCAGGTGGAAAATTGCTCCGGCTCAGTTGGATCTGTGTGGATGCTTACATGTAATTGTTCTACCTATTTCGATTGCATACATGTAACATGCATGGCATCTTGCAATATACAGGCTTTCCCAAACTACTACAGTATATCTACTGTACGTAAGTTAAGTTAACTATAGGGCTACAATGTATTGTTATTAGCCGCTCCCCCAAAACTTAAAGATTAAATACCAAATAAGCACTATATTCAATACATGTATGTGTCAGTACAGTACATGTTTACTCCAATACAGTACCCTAGTACAATGACCAGCTCATTCTCCACTGCGTTTCACTCGGAGAGAAATTCACATGACTATGGCATGGTCATCTCTAGGATGTGTGTGTGGAATAGAGAATATTAGCTATTAGCATACGCTGTGAGCTATGAGCTATGAGCTATTCGATATTAGTTGTATTATAGTGACAGCTGTAGGGTTACATAGCTAAGTTATCAGCATACCTAAGAACCTACCGATCGGAGGTGCCCTCAGGCATCTCAGGCACCCCTCCAACCTTTTTCGCGCTTGGCTCGCTGATGATCATCACGAATCTTGCTACCCCCCTCGCGCTTTGCGCTTTTAACTCAGCGACATCTGATTAAAGGGCCGCTTTTCGCCCTTTTTTTTTTTTTGACCAAGCGCCTGCATTAGATCCTTTGGTCCAGCCACTCACAGTGCAGTTGATAAGCAGTCCCCAACTATATACGGATATGCTAGAGTGATATCCTACGCAAAAAAAAAAAAGTTAAACTGGTCATGGATCGATTCACTCAATTCCCTGTCGTCAATGATGAGGGCGATGCTGTCCGTGTCGTGCCATGGCAGGTCGATGTTCAACTCCCCGCAGAGCTACTTGCGATGTCCTGGGCTGTATTATTGCGTGCATTCACGACCGATGAAAACCCGGTCTTTCTATTGAACGGGAATCCCGTCAAGGCAAATTTCCCTGCGCAGACAGTGCTTCCAGCAGATCTCGCCGAAGTAGCCAGTCTCTCAGTCAAGCACACAGCCGTGGTGCTGGGTGATCATCCGTCTGGACAGCCTTCGGTGCTACTGTGGACGGTGGACCCCACGATGCAGTCGGGGACACTGCATGCAACTGGAGGCATGGATGCTGAATTCCTGCATCAGCTGGGCCAGCAGCTCAAGCATATCGTGCAGGAACAGGCCGCTCGTGCCGGTATGCAGCTGGTGTTACCTGCATCCGAGGCTCCCACCCTATCTATTACAAATGGCGAGCCTGCCACGCTTCCAGGGCCAGGACTACTGCATGAGCTAGCACTATGCGGGATCAACGATGCCAACAATGCCATTGAGTTCCTTGCTGCGGAAGGAAACATCCGCTGCTTGTCTTATGAGGCCTTGGACCGGTTGTCCTCGAAGTTGGCAGGTGACATCGTCCGTGCTTCGATGGCAAACGGTACAAGCATGGTCGTTCCAGTGCTTCTGCCCCAGTCAGTGGAGTTGTACATCTCCTGGCTGGGTATTCTCAAAGCTGGCGCCGCATTCTGCCCTCTCAACACCGATGCACCACCAGACCGCATCGAATTCATTCTCCAGGATGTAGCTGCATCCGTAGTGATCACACAAGATACTCTTGCATCGAAGATCCCACCGAAAGAGTACTTGTCTATTTTAACCGTGGACAACCTTGAATCCAGCTCCGATACAAGTGAACCCTGTGCCACTTCATGCACATCCTCTAATTTGGCCTATGTGATGTACACTTCTGGGTCTACAGGCCGCCCCAAAGGTGTTGGAGTGTCCCATCTCGCTGCGACCCAGTCACTTCTTGCTCATAATGATTTGATACCCCCATTCAAGAGATTTTTGCAATTCGCGTCACCCACCTTTGATGTTTCCGTGTTCGAGGTCTTTTTCCCCATGATGCGAGGGGCCACTCTAATCGGCTCAGAGCGAGAGAACATGCTTCTCGATATCTCTCATGTGATGACCCGCATGAAAGTCGACGCCGCGGAGTTGACTCCTACAGTAGCGGGCGAGTTACTGCGCACGCGAGCCGCGGCACCCTCTCTTCGCGTGCTTCTGACTATTGGTGAAATGCTCACCAGGCACGTGGTGGATGAGTTTGGTCAGTCGCAAGGCAGAGATGGTATTCTTCATGGAATGTACGGGCCTACCGAGGCAGCCATTCATTGCACCGCCGCCACCCACTTCCAAGCCAAGGATCGCGTGAACATGATTGGAAAGCCGTTCAAAACGGTTTCTGCGTATATCATGTCTCTCCCGTCAGATGATGATTCATCTCCCAAGGATCTTCACACTCTTCCTTTAGGCCAGATTGGAGAACTCGTCGTGGGTGGTCCTCAACTGGCAGATGGCTATATCAACCGCCCCGAAGAAAATACCAAAGCTTTCATTGACAGTCCGTTGTATGGTCGACTCTACCGGACAGGCGACAAAGCCCGCATGCTTCCAAATGGAGACATCGAGTGTTTCGGGCGAATCTCCAGCGGCCAAGTAAAGCTGCGAGGTCAGCGCATTGAACTTGGAGAGATTGAGCACGTTATTACTAGAACTGAAGGTGTTCGCAGCGCTGTGACTATCGTTATTGGCGGCAACTTGATTGCTTTTGTCCTAGTCACCGGGCAAGAAACGACAGACCGTGCCATCCGAGACATCTGTCGACAGCTCTTACCCCGATTCATGATACCTGGAGAATTTGTACTTGTGGATCAATTTCCCCAGCTTCCGTCAGGAAAGATCGACCGCAAGACATTGGAAGCTGATTTCGTGCGCCACCGTAGCACAGCTCAGTCTTACGATGAGGAGCCTTGCCGGGATGAAAAAGAGGAGGCTATCGTCTCATGCGTGACTGATGTTCTTGGCCGTCGACTTGCGTCTACAGAAAGTCTGGCATCAGCAGGTCTTGATTCACTCGGTGCGATTCGTCTTGCTTCTCATCTTTTGGATGCGGGAATCCGTCTCGACGTGGCAACCCTGTTGGAAGCCGACTCCGTAGACCGGATCTGGCAGCTTTCCACCACCTTAGAAGCTTCTGGCTCCACTGAAGATAGCCACACGGCCCTTCATGCGATTCTACAATTTGTGTCGGATGCAGGCGCAGCAAGGGTTGAATCCTTGGGGTTGACTTCGCAAGTATCAGAGGTCGTTCCATGTAGCCATATCCAACAGGCTATGGTTTTGGAAACTGTGCGCAACAGCAAAGCATACTGTAACTGGATCGAGCTTGAATTTGAGCCTTCGATCAGTTCAGCCTCTGTCAAGCATGCCTTTGTTCAACTTGCTCAGCACAATGAGGTTCTGCGCTCTGGGTTCGTGGAAATCGGGCTTAAGGATCACTCGTATGGTCGGTTCACCTGGAATGATCTTGACGGGCATATCAGTGAGCAAGCAGAATTTGACTATGGTGTGTCATTGAGTGCTGGCCAGGATGTCTTGAATCCTTTCAGAGTCCAGATCAAAAAAGCGAAGAACGGACTGCGGGTTCTTGTACATATTCACCACGCACTGTATGATGGATGGTCCTGGCAACTGATCCTGAAAGATCTTCGTGACATCTTGTCAGGCGAAGAACTTGCCTCGAGACCTCCTTACAACATCGTCGCAAACTTTTTCATCGAGCACAAGCTGGACAAGTCAGCAACAGAGTCCTCGGCCTACTGGCGCGACCAGCTTCAAGGACTATGCCCGGCAAACTTCCCCAACTTCCAAGGGAAGACGGATATCCCATCAAATACCCAGCAAGCCACTCGCATACTTGGAATCTCCGTACCAAAGCTCAACGAAGTTACCCAACACCTCCGCATCAGTCGACAGACAGTCTTCCAAGCCGCCTTCTGCTACATCCTCTCCTCCTATCTCGGCACAGATGACGTGGCATTTGGAACCGTCTTTTCAGGCCGTACAATCCCCCTGAAAGGCATAGAGACCGTCCTCGGACCGTGTATCAGAACGCTACCAACACGTATGAATCTGGACAAGATGCAAGACGTGACAGACCTCCTACTAGCCATCCAGAATATGAACCGCAAGTCCCTTGAATATGGCAGTCTATCTTTGCAAGATATCAAGAAAGCATCTGGTATCGAGCTAGATCGCAATCTCTTCGATACGGCCGTCGTGTGGCAAGAAAGCATTTGGTCAGATGAACAACAAGCCTCGCCATTCCAAGAAGTCAATGCTGCAGAGTTCTTAGAGTTTGCGCTTTTGCTAGAATTTGAGCCTAGAGCCGAGTGTGTCTTTGCCAGGGCGACTTATCTGCAGTCTATTTTGCCCTTTGAGCAAGCTGCTCTTCTCTTGGAGCAAATCGATTCCGTGGCTTCGACCTTGATCGATAATGTCCAGCTTCCGCTTGAGGATCTCTGTACTCTTTTGCCTTTATCGACATTATCTGTTTATAACAAAGCTGCAGCTGAGCAAGTCACATTCCCAAGTCTGGCTTCTGGAGTTGAGACAATAGCCTCGACCAATCCAAGTCGGGTAGCGCTCGAGTTGATGCTTTCAGGGTCGGAATCTACCACTCCTGTGATTGGTAGCGTGACATACGGTGAACTGAACTCTCGCGCAAACCGTCTCGCACATCATTTGCACCATGTCGGCGTTACCCGCACCGATCTGATTGCTGTTCTCCTGGACAACTCGGTTGACTTTTTCATTTCCGTGCTTGCAGTCGCCAAATCTGGTGCTGGCCTACTCCTAATTCCTCATGCTACCTCAGAAACTGTTCACTCCGCCCTCTCTACGGCAGAGTCGAAGCTATGCATTGTCGACTCTGAGTCTGTGCAGAGGTTTGATTTGGATTCTCTGCCTTCTTTGCAACAGATTTCTGTTTCTTCTTCGATGTATCCTTGTCATTATGACAATCCCCCGACTGTCGAGGAAGGGTCTGACGTGGCCTATGTTGAGGTCACGTACGACGGTGACTCCACAGATGATGTTGTTATTTCTCGTCACAACCTAGAGAGCAATCTAAAGGCTCTTTCGGAGGTATACCCAACGCCTGCTGGGTCAAAGATTCTCTTGACATCTCCTTCTGGATCAGGTGGTAAGTGGATGAACATCTCTATACCTGAATTATGTTTCTAACGTTTGATAGTATCAATCTTTGAATCGTTCTTTGCCTGGCACACGGGCATGACACTGTGCTCAATTTCCACCGAACAGCATGTTGAGCAAGCCATTCAAGGCATGAACATTACACACCTACATATGACACCCACGTTGGCGTCTCTCGTTGACCCGAAATCCGTTCCCAGTGTAAAGTATCTGCTGACTTTAGGTGAAGGGCTGACTCCCAATGTTCATCAGAACTGGGCCGAGAAGGAGCTCTATCAGGCCTATAGCGCTAACTTACTCACTCATGTCTGCGCCATCTACCCCAATGTCAAAGCGTCAACATCTCTTCAAAATATTGGGAAACCACTGAGGAACACATCTGCCATGGTTGTGGCAGATCAAGAATCGTTCGCTCTTCTTCCTCGTGGAGCTATTGGAGAGCTATGCTTTGGTGGCGATCAAGTTGGACGCTCCAACTATAACTCCTCCCAGGTAGAGAAGTTCATTGAGCACCCTGAATACGGGAGGCTCTATAGGACGGGTGATTTCGGCCGGCTACTTCCTGATGGCAGCATTCTCCTCCGGAAGCATGACGAAGCAAGCCTCCGTACTCAACTCATTGATATAGATGAAGTCGACCGTGCTATGTTGTCTTTGGCAAAGGTTCGCGGATCTGTAAGCATGGTTTTGGACAGCTCGGTACTCGGCCAACAGCATCTGGCAATATTTTGGATTCCTTCTCAACAAGCTGCGGGCCATGTACAGAATGAAGATGATACCAACACTATTTTCAAGGAGCTAGGGACAAGGCTTCCTTCATCGAGCATGCCTTCGCTTCTCGTTCCAATCGACAGAATTCCTATCACCCGCTCCTACAAGACCGATCACTCCGAGTTAAAGCGACGATTGAAACAACTGAAACCAGAGGAGCTTGCGATGTTCTCACCGAAGTCCATTTCCGATGAAGCTGAGAACAGTTTCACCGAGCTTGAACAGAAGATTTCGGTAGCCCTATCCGCAGTCACTGGCACTGGACAAAGCAACATCCGGAAACACACATCATTCTACAGACTGGGATTGGACTCCCTTTCTGCCGTGTCCTTCTCACGAAAGTTGCAGGAAGCCGGCTGTGGAAGGCTTGCGGTTTCCACAATTCTCCGCCATAGCTCTATCGCCCAGCTTGCAGCAGTCATCCCTCCCATGATCAATGGGGATCAGCCAGAACAGGTCGAGGTACACCAACCCACAACGGTGTTTGACGAGACCTTCATTCATCAAGTAGAAGGTGAATTCAGCGCTGTAGCTGCCTCTGTCCAGAAAATTTATCCTTGCACACCCCTGCAGGAGGCTATGCTTGCAGCCGAATCTGGCGATCACTCGGCATACTTCAACCATCTCCTGCTTCTTGTACGCACTGATGCTGAGGCTATGAGAGATGCCTGGGCTCAGATGATGCAACGGCATGAAATTCTCAGAACTTGTTTCACGCAAACTAATGATAAACGATTTGCATATGCTCAGGTCGTACTGGATAGCTCGGCCTTACCCTGGTCCCATATTAGAACCTCGACTGACAATCAACTTGAAAATGTCATCAAGACGAGCAAGTCCAAGTTCGAGGGCCTTTCTCCTGTCAATGGCCAGTTCCCCTACTCGTTGACTTTCGTCACGGATGCCGGTGCCCAGAAGACACATCTGCTGCTTTCTATTCATCATGCATTATATGATGGAGAAGGTATCGCGCAACTATTGAATGAGGTCCAGCGGTCGCTTTCAAGCCAGAAATTACCAGGCATCACTCCATTCCACCGGTTCATTGACTATATGACCTCCGTGGACTATGGGTCTTACGATGAATATTGGGACCACTACTTGTCTGGTGTTTCGCCAACCCTTATCCCCACACACTCCACCGATATAGATGCATCGGCCTCTCAACAATTCCACACAACCCTGAATAGCTCTTTCGGATTCTTCAAACAACAATGCAAGGATCTCTCCGTGACTCCCCTGAACATCTTCCATGCAGCATGGGCCCGACTTCTCGCCCTTTACACCGACTCTCCCGACGTCACCTTTGGTAACGTCTTCAGCTGTCGAACTGTTCCCATAGATGGCGCAGACCGGATAGTCGGACCTTGCTTTAACACGCTCCCGATCCGAATCAAATCTTCTTCCATCGCGACAAATAGTGATATCATGAAGTTGTCGCAGATGAGCAATAGTGACATCTTGCCTCACCAACTCAGTCCACTGCGACGCATTCAGCGACGCGTCCTCGGCGACGGCTCCCGCCTCTTCGATACTTTACTCATATTCCAGAACGGTAACGTCGATCTGGATTCCCAAATTTGGGAACTTCTTCAAGATGAAGGGAACATGGGCTTTCCTTTGATCTGTGAGATCATTCCAGATGAGACGGAAGATAAGATCCAGATATGTCTTCATTTCCAGTCGTCGCATATCTCTCAGACCATTGCTGAAACTATTGCGGCCCATTTCGTGGCTCTCGTTGAACATATCACTCAATACCCCTCCGCTCAAGCATCTGACAAGAGACCTCTGGGAGCAGATATTCCCAGAGTTTTTGAGCAGAAAGTGTCTTCAAGGACGAACGCTGTGAGCTTCCTGACCAAATATCGTCAGACTCGCCCTTGGTCCACTCAAGAAGAGGCTGTTCGCGACATTCTCTGCCAAATCTCTGATGTCGACTCGGACGATGTGTCCCAGGACACAACCATCTTTCAGCTTGGTCTGGACAGTATCAATGCTGTTCAAATATCTGCCAAGCTGCGTGGAATTGGGTATAAGATCACCTCTGGTGAGATTCTTGAGGTACGTACTTGAGCAAGGCTGAAATATCTTCTCTTCTATTCTCTGATTTTGTCTAATTTGAATTAGGCTGCCTCTATTGATCAAATCGCCGCTCATCTCACTTCTAGCGAGAAGAATATCATGGAAGCCGAGTTCGAATTTTTATCATTCCAGAGCCAGCATTTGCAATCGGTTTGTGAACGGTTTGGGCTTTCCTCGGATGGTGTACAGGCTTTGCGCCCTTGCACACCAGTTCAAAATGGTATGTTGGCTATGTTTACTCATTCTCATGGTGATGCGTACTTCAACCGAATGTCTTTGAGGTTTTCAACGCCGTTGGATAAAGTCCTTCTCAAAAAAGCTTGGTCTACGGTGATGGCCCGTCATGAGATGCTTCGCACTGGTTTCGTTCAGTTGCATGATCAGCAGCATCCATTTGCCATGATTACTTACCCCGAGAATATTGAACTGCCTTGGTATGAGACTTCCGCCTCCTGTGTCCAAGAGAAACAGGTGCTGGAAAACCTCCATCGTCCTCCTTGGAGCATCGAGGTTTCGGCCGGGGAAAGTCTTACCGTTCTACATTTCTCTGCACTGCACGCCATCTACGATGCCCAATCTCTGTCTTCTATTTTCGCAGATGTCAGAGCAGTATACGAGGGCAAAACACTGGCCGCACCTACTCCAGTCACCGCAACACTCGGACCCATCTTACTCGAAAGCAAGAATCAGACTCAATCCGCACAGGGCTTCTGGCAAGATTTGGGCCCAGAGATCCACTCCTCCAAGTTCCCCGATCTTCATCCCATCCGCAGCGACAAGTGCAAACTCTGCAGCTCATCTGTCCGCTGCACATACTCTCGCAAGGCCCTTGAAGGTGCCTGTCGGAATATCGGTGTAACGCTTCAAGCAGCCGGCCAAGTTGCATGGGCAAGGTTGCTTTCTGCCTATACTGGAGAATCAAATGTAACTTTCGGCACTGTGCTTTCAGGCAGGAACCTTTCTGCGGATGCCCAGGAAGCTGTGTTCCCGTGTTTGGTCACTGTTCCGACACCTCTTTGCATCGAGGGTCCTAATCGGAATCTTTTGGATCGGACTTTGAAGCAGAATGCTTTATTGGTTAAGAATCAATTCGCGCCGCTTTCTCATGTTCAACGTTGGGTTGGTAGCGACGAGCCGCTGTTTGATACTCTGTTTGTCTACCAGAAATTCACTTCTGATACTACTGAGGTTGATGGATGGAATGTCGTCGACGAAGAGACGAAAATCGATGTAGGTGGACAGAACGCTTCTAGTAATGTCACGCCTTTTCACGTCAAACTAACTTTACTTTAGTATCCTGTCTCTATCGAATTGATCCCGCACTCAAAAGATCTCGAGATCCAACTGAGCTACCGCAGTGACATCGTCCCTCCGGAGCAAGCCACCATCCTCCTGGGCCAGTATGACAAATTATTGGAAGATATTGTCTTCCATCCGGATGCCCTTTCCACCGACCATGCATCTGTGGGTAGCAACCTCCTATCAGTGACACCCGCCAAGGAAGCACGTATTCCAACCACAGTGTCTCTTTTGCATCAATTTGTCGAGGTCAACGCTCGCAGGATCCCCGAGAAGATTGCTTTCGAGTTTGCTTCCGGGGATACGGCAGAGAGCTTACAGAAGAAGTCTTGGACTTATCGCCAATTTAACGAATGCGGTAATCAAATCGCGCATTTCCTGCAAGCTAAGGGAGCTGTTCCTGGTGGAATGGTTGGTATTTGCTTTGACAAGTCCCCTGAAGCATCTATGGCCATTTTGGGTATTTTGAAGACAGGATGTTCGTATCTGGCTATTGATCCCGGTGCTCCCATCTCGCGCAAGCAATTCATGTTGGAGGATTCCGGTACCAAGGTTCTGCTGTGCAATGAATCCAAGATATCTGAGTTGAAGGATCTCTCGGGTGTTGATGTTCAGGCATTGGATCGGCCTGGCCTACTTGATGGCATCTCAACGGTTGATGTATCGCTCGCCCGGACAATCAGGCCAGATGATACTTCTTATTGCTTGTATACGTCAGGTACGACTGGAACACCCAAGGGCTGTGAGATCACACATGACAATGCCGTACAAGCGATGCTGGCGTTCCAAAGGCTGTTCGCAGGCCACTGGGATGAAGAGTCCCGGTGGTTACAATTCGCATCTTTCCATTTCGACGTCAGTGTTCTGGAACAATACTGGAGCTGGAGCGTTGGAATTTGCGTCACTTCGTGTCCCCGAGACCTTCTATTCGAGGATTTGCCTGGCACAATCCAGAAACTTCAAATCACGCACATCGACCTCACTCCCAGTCTGGCGAAACTTGTCCACCCAGATGAAGTTCCCTCGCTCTGTCGGGGAGTCTTCATCACTGGTGGTGAGGCTTTGAAGCAGGAGATCCTCGACGCTTGGGGCCAGCATGGTGTTATCTACAATGGATACGGGCCTACAGAAGTAACCATTGGATGTACTATGCTTCCTCGAATGTCTGCCAACGACAAGGCCTCGAACATTGGTCCACAATTCGATAACGTCGGTTCATATGTCTTTCATCCCGGTACAATGACGCCAGTGCTGCGTGGCAGCATTGGTGAACTCTGTGTCTCGGGGCCGCTCGTTGGAAAAGGATATCTTAACCGAGCAGAGCTCACGAAAGAGCGATTCCAAACCCTACCCGAGTCAGGAGACCGTATCTACCGTACCGGTGATCTGGTTAGGATCTTACATGATGGAAGCTTCCAATTCCTTGGTCGAATTGACGACCAGGTCAAGCTCCGTGGACAGCGTCTCGAGATTGGGGAGATCAACGAAGTCATCAAGCAGGCTACGCCTGAATTGAATGAAGTCGCTACTCTTGTTATCACGCACCCGAAACAAGCCAAGGACCAACTTGTCTCTTTCTTCACCAACTTGTCAACAAAGGGAGACAAGAAATCCCGCAATGTCGATGTCCAAGTTCGATCCTCGGATGACGACCGTGTCCTTCTCTCGAAGATCAAGGGCGCTTGTCGCACTCATCTTCCCGGGTATATGGTGCCAACACATATCATCCCAATGACTCGATTCCCCCTATCAGCTAACAATAAGGCTGATATGAAAGTCCTGAAGGCTATCTACCAAGAGCTTTCATTGGAAGATATTCAGAAATTGAGTTCCTTGGGCATCGACCTACCCACCGACAATGCGCTCGAACAGCAAGTTGTTTCTGTTCTTGCAAAGTTTATTGGCTCGTCTGATACGGAGATCTCGTCTTGGTCCAGCATCTATGAGATGGGACTTGATTCGATCTCTGTCATTGCTTTCTCGAGAAGGTTGAGAGAGGCTGGGTTCTCGCAGGCTCAGCCTTCTATCATTATGAAGCATCCTACTGTCGCTGGAATGGCTTCTGCTCTACAGACCGCCACTCCATCTTCTGTCTCGGTTGAAACCCTTCAGCGAAATGCCAAGCAAGATATCGAGGCTTTCGCACAGAAGAACTCTCATACTGTCATCGAGCACATTGGAATCCTTGACGGCGATGTCGAAAAGATTGCGCCTTGCACTCCTCTCCAAGAGGGTATTATCTACCATTACCTCTCCAGTGATACACCATTGTACTGCTCGTCTTTCACCTTTGAGCTTGACTCCTCTGTCAATCTCGAAGCCTTGCGGACAGCTTGGGATCAAACCCAGCAAGAAGTTCAAATGTTGCGTGCTCGATTCTCGCCATCTCCAGATGGTTATGCCCAAGTTATCCTGAAAAAGGACGAGCTTCCATGGTTCTTTGGTACTGTCGAGACGGAGGCAGAAATTGAGACTCTCCGCAAACAGCGGCATGAGCAATGGACAGCCCGACTTGATAGTCTCCGTTCCGATTTGTGGGAAGTTGGAGTCATCAGTTTTTCAACTACATCAGTGATGTACCTGAACATTTTCCATGGCCTCTACGATGGAAACAGTCTGGTTCTTCTCCTTGAATCTGTTGCTGGTAACTATCTAAGTCAAAACAAGACATCTCAGCCATGTCCCGGATTCCTCGATGTCCTGCACTTGGGCCCTCTTTGCAAAGACCCTGGGGCAAAGGAATTCTGGAGAGAACATTTGGCGGATTGCCACAACCGGCATTTGGTTGAGAACGGACAAGACAGCACAGCCATCCTCCACAAAGCTCAGATCAATGCCACGGAGCAGGTTGACCATCTCCGCCGCTTCCTGAATGTGACCGAGCAAGCCGTCCTCCACGCTTGTTGGCTCCTGACTCTCCAGCAGCACTACTCGATCGTACCACCACTTGGCATCATTGCATCAGGTCGAACAATTGACGTCCCAGGCATTGAAGATGTGATCGGGCCGCTATTCAATACCATTCCGAGCAATGTCCAGCTGACCGGCTTGGAGACATGGTCCGAAGTCGCGCGGCGCTGCCATGAATATCAGGTATCTATGATGCCCTTCCAGTACACTGCACTGCGAGATATCGTCAAATGGCTCGGGAGGAACCCTGACGAGCGTCTCTTTGACTCTTTGTTTGTTTTCCAGCGGGAGAATGATGACGATGAGTCATTGTCAAGAAGTCTTTGGTCTACAATTGGTTCTGAGGCTCAGCATGAGTATCCTCTTGCATTCGAGATTGTGCGCAATGACAAGCAACATTTGACGGTTACTCTTGCTGCGAAGAGCAATGTGGTATCACCCGACGATGCCCAGCAGCTGCTTTCCAAGTTTGAGCAAATCCTATTTGAATTTGCACAGGATTCGAACAAAAGATTGCCCAAGATGAATGGGATCTCCCATGCACAGATTGTGATGAACGGTGAAGTTAACGGTCACCACGAATCTGTCAGAGTTTCTGAACAAACCAACGGCGCTCTGTTTGAGTGGACTCCTCAGGCATCCACTATTCGTGACGTTATTGCAACTCTTGCAGGAGTGGAGCCCGAGTCTATCAGCGAGGAAACATCCATCTTTGAAGTTGGACTTGACAGCATCGATGCAATCAAGATCTCCTCGCGCCTGGGTAAAGCTGGCGTCAAACTTCCTGTCAGCGCCATCATGCGTCATCGTACAGTGAAGGCCATGACCAAGCAACTCTCAATGACAAATGGCCACCACAAGAACGGAACACTGCCTTTGCTCGGCCAAATGGAGAAGTCTTTGACCAAGTTCCTCGAAGACGAAGGGCTTCTTCTTCCGAGCGCTAAGCGGGTTCTACCAGCTACGCCCATCCAAGAAGCTATGGTTGCTGAAATTGCTGCGTCTGGATATAAGCATTATTACAACCATGAGATTCTCCAACTTGAGCCTGAAGTGGACATTGAAAAGCTGGGGCAGGCGTGGAGAGCAGTGGTCAGAGCTCACCCTATACTCCGAACCTCATTTGTCGAAGTCTGGGATCCCAAGATCCCAGTGTCCTACGCTCAAATCGTTCACAGTGAGAATTGCTTTGATGTTCAGACTGTCCATTTGCATGGTGTATCCGTGGAGACCATCATAGAGACACAGCGCTCAAGGGCCCGCCATGAATTCGCGAGCCGCCCCTTGCTTAGCATCACCATCGCGCTGGAAGGGGACAAGCGGTACCTTGTTTTGTCAATTTCACACGCTCTCTATGATGGCTGGTCAATCAATCTACTCCACGAGGATGTTGCCAAGTCCTACGCGGGCGAGGAGTGCAGTCGCCCATCGTCCGATGACATCCTCGAGCAAATCATCGAATCATCTGGTGATCAAGCCTTCAAGTTCTGGAGAGCGACGCTATCAAACTTCACTCCAGCGTCATTCTTGGCAATGGAGCACGCTGGTAGCGACTCAGCTGTCGTCCACCGTGCAGAGCAGTCATTCTATGTCCCGCTTTCCAAAGCGGAGACGTTCTGCAAACTTCATGGCATTACTCTCCAAGCACTCCTGGTCACCTGCTGGTCTCTCGTCCTTGCCACTCATGTTCAAAAGCTGGATGTGGTCTTTGGCCTTGTCCTGTCTGGTCGGAACGTGGCCGAGTCCGAGCATGTGATGTTCCCAACGATGAACACTGTTGCCATGCGTGTTATTCTCCATGGAACGCGTCTGGATCTGGTTAAATATGTACAGGAGGCTCTGCTCGTGATGGCAGAGCACCAGCATTTCCCGCTTCGACGCGCACGACCGGATACGGGGTCGAAGGCGCTGTTTGATACGCTCTTCATCTATCAAAAGAGACCGGTCGAAGAGTCCCAGACTGGGTCTGGGTCGGCTTTGTACAAGTCCACTGGTGGGGATGCAAGAGTTGAATATCCTGTTTGTGCTGAGATTGAGGGGGTTGGGGAAGAGCTTGTTGGTCGTGTTGCATGTCGAGGTGATGTAATGGGAGATGAGGACACCCTTGTGCTTTTGGGGCAAATGGCGGATATCGTTTCGTCGATCATCGATCAGCCAGCAGAGAAGACGATCGAGTTCATTGATAAGGGTGTCAGTGTTTGTGGACTTCCATCTTTCGAGGATGTTCCCGCTCAAGGTGTTGAGAATGGGACGCTGCGGCCAGCATCAAGTCAATCCAAATGGTCGCCGGTTGAGTCAACGATCCGCAATATTCTCTCGGTGGTCTCTAATGTACCTGAGAGCGCCATTGAGAAAAGTTCAACTATTTTCGAGCTTGGACTGGATAGTATCAGCGCCATCAAGGTCGCTGCCCTTCTCAAGAAGCAGTCCATCAAGCTCGCTGTCAGCGACATGCTTAGGGCTGGTACGATCGAGAATATGGCCAAAGCAACCAACAACAGCCAAAGGGAATTCTCAATTACGAACATATCGAGCATTCTTTACGAGTCGCTTGATGGTATCGATGTGACTACCCTGCTACAGTCGCATGGCATTAATTCAAAGCAAGTGCAGAAGGTATTCCCTGCAACTGCAGGACAGTCCTACTTCCTTTCAATGCACGCCTTGAACCCAGAGGTGTTCTATCCAGAGTTCTACTTTATGGCATCACAGCAATTGAGCCGCCAAGTACTTGATAGCGCCTGGGCTCGTGTCATCGGGCAAACACCCATGCTTCGAACAGCATTCCTCCCTGTCCACGGCCCTCAGCTTGTGCCGTATATCCAGATCGAGCTTGAGACCGTGCACCTTCCTATCATCTGGCATTCCAACCCCGACCATCTTGTTTCAGAAAATTCTAAGAAAGAATTTGGGGCTGTGCCGGTCGCACTGCATGCCTGTCAGACAACGAAGGGGACGGCGCTAACTCTGCAGATTCACCACGCGCTGTATGACGCAGTCAGTCTTCCACATATTCTGAGCAGGCTTGCCGCCCAATGCAGTCAAGATGAGGTTATCCAGTCGGAACCTGGCCTTGACCTCTCACAGCTCGTGGCATTCCAGCATGTCCATTCGCCCGTGCATGTTCGGCGTCAATTCTGGCAAAATTATCTTGGCCAAATCTCAACTCATAAGGCAGCAAAGCGAGTGGATGGCTTCGGCTCTGTGCAACAATACTACCGACCAGGTCTTGTACCCAACATGGCCTGTGTTGAAAAGGTTGCTAAGCGCCAGGGCCTCAGCATTCAAACCATTTTCCTAGCCATCTATGCTCGAGTCCATCTCCAGAGTTTCAGAACGGCTGGAACAGCGGACCATGAGGGGCCTGACAGGCGGTTAACGGTTGGCCTCTACCTTGCCAATCGATCACATTCCATCCAAGGCCTGGCGGAATCTGTCATTCCAACTGTCAATATCGTTCCACTACGACTAGATGACAAATTTAGCGACACCAATGACAGCCTGCTCGAAGCCGCCCGCAGAATCCAAAATGAAATCAACGAGATCAGCCGAATGGAATACTCAGGCGTATCTCTCCTGGAGATTGCCGAATGGACCGGCGTCCACATTGATACCTGCGTCAATTTCCTGCGACTTCCAGAGAATGAATTGCCTAGCAACGACACAAAGTTTTCTCTGTCCGCGATTCAACGCGAGGAGTTGTCCAGGCTAAGCGGGGCCGAGTCCACGCACAATGCAACGCAGACCGAGACCCAGATTAATGGCAATGGTACAGCGCCACCGGGTGCAGCCGAGAACAAGCACTCGAGCGTCCCAACGGCGGCTACTCAAACCACCTACCAGGTAAGACTGCATTCTCCTGCATTCAACTGCGATAAGTGGTCATTAATGCAATTGCTAACTTCTCAGCAGCCAACAATCGATGTCGAAGCTGCGATTCGCAATGGTCGGTTGGACTTTGGACTCTTCGCGCCCGAGAGTCGGCTGAGCTCCGATACTGCCGAGTGCATGATCGGCGCTATGCGACGGGAGATGAGCGCGTTGGTGACAGGCTTTGAACTGTAGAACCATATGGGGGGAGTAAGGAGGGTAGGAAGGGATGAAAAGATCAAGAACTATGAAGACGGTGTTCCCACGGCGATTGTATATGGGTTTTCTCTTTTGGTGTTACTGGAGTTCTGACTTCTCATATGGGGCATCTCCTTTCCTGTGCATATTTTTTTTTTTTGCTTTTTTAGAGAAATTGATGTGTATGTTGTGACTACAGAAATCAACGTATCGAGTTTGGAGAAGTGAAGTCCTGATTTGACAACTGACGGCGGGACCCACGAACGGGACGGGCAGATCCCGGGGTCGGTGCCATCAGGAATACACAGGTGCAAGGACATTGTGCTGGAGCACATGTACATTGTACTGCAATAAGGAACAACTATACGGGGGGGAGAGGAACTATTGGGGTACAGGGTACCTTATACGGACCTCCGTAGCTATAACTATCCCATACAAACTTTGAGCTATATGCCTCCACCGGTCAGCCCATCCACTCGGACACCACCCGGCAGCCTGCTCATTCCGGGTCCAAGAGCAGCGCCTGATCAATCAGATTGAGGAATTTAAAGGCGTGTGAGTGGGCTCATGGGCAGCCCGTCATGCAAGGGCGATGGTTCGCGTGGTCAATACCAGCTTAAAACTTTTTGTACTCGGGGATACGCAGTGCCCCAATGTACAGCGGGAAATAAACATGAGAAATAGTGCTACGGGGTATATGGATTGTGGCGTTCAGTCTCTGCAGGGGCCGTGCGAATTCACGCGCATAACCTCTAGAGTTTTGGACCGGGGATCCGAGCTATGCATGAAAACAAGAGATAAAGAAGCAAATACAGATGTAACCTATAAACCCCAGAGAGATTCAGAAACAAACTGGATGTTAACCAAAGCAAGTGAGGTGGTATAGATGTTTTGCATGCTTACCTAAGTATTTGTTTATGTCACGATTCACGCGTCACCCTAATCCACTTTGGGCATCGACGATCAACAACGCGACTCCGCGTTAATGAGACCAGCCTTCTATTCTATTAGTCGGCATTCTTCACTTTATTCCCTCCCTATATTGCCACTCCTTCGGACACACCTTGATCTTCCTCCACTTGGATTTAGTCTACTTGCTTCCCACATACCTCACATACCACACCAACTCAGTCCATCCCACCCCTCCTCTCGCCCTTCGCCCTCGTGGACCCAACTATCGCGGGAACCCCCCCTTACACCTCTGAGGACCAAAACACCAAACATCGCCCTGATCACGCGAATGTGTGTCTCTGAAACATTCCGGGACTCGCGCGAAGTGTAGGAACATCAAAGTGAAACATCTCACGCGTGTTGTGTTTTGCGCCCTCTCCCCGCGTAGGCGCATGGGAGGGTCAACAGTGAATTCCTCAGGTGCAATGAGTGGGTGACTTGGTTAGCCCTTTCTATACGTGTTGCCACTTGCGCCTTCCTCAGCATTCCAGCGCGTGCCTTCCTTGGGCATCCTTGACTCAACTGATTACCTCTTTTCTTTTGGGAAGTTGACGTGAGTCTTCGGTCTCAAGTCACTTTCATCTGATCTTACTTGGAGTACTCCTCCCAAGGCTACTACTGTCTGGAGGAAAAAGTGAGAGAACCGCGACGCGCTTCTCCGTTCTGATATTGTTGCGCGGCACGTCGTGGACACATTCCCCCCGATCATGGTTGCAACCTTCTCGCCGCACCGGGACTCGGGCGGCACACTTCATCTGCCACACTCGGGGATTCATCACGTCGATGCCAGCTCTGCCATCCGTCAACTGAGGCGCTCGCTGTCGCGTTCCCCCTCCAAAAGCTCCAACTTCTTCCTCAACACGCGTACTCAGTCCCCCTCCAAATCCGCCTACATCTCCTCTCCCTTGTCACCATCACGACGCGCCTCTCAGAACAACTTTGTTCTCTTCCCATCTTCGCATCAGTCTCCTCTCGCCGTGCCTTATCCCCCTAGTGCGAAAATCTCCAGGCCAGCCATGCGTCGCCGCACGTCACCCCGCAGTCCGCCAAAGCGCGTTCTTAGCGTGTCAACAGACGGCGGCAACGCGACCCCAACTCAACCGATCTTGATGCCTGGCGAGGAAAATGCTCTGACGCTCGACGATCTCGTGCCAGAAAGCACCACTCCAGACAGTCCTTGCTTTATCAACACTCCCTCTGCTCCTCAAGGGGAAACGACATTTGTGCCGCGATCAACGCTGTCGCGTATTGAGAAGCGACGAAGCGGGACATTCGGTGCCATCGCGACTGGCAGTCCTTTGAAGCGCAGCGACGGAATCATGAACTTGGACCAGGCATCGCGAGGCAGCCCCTCCGCGAAACGGCGCAGCGTGCACACCCCAACCTTCTCCACTGATTTCAGTATCTTCGATAATGACGATGACGATGATGAGAACACCACTCCATGTGGATCTCCAGGAAATGATATTCCATCGTTCCCCACGCCAGTCCAACCCCACAGTCCCTTCGCAACAATTCCCAAGCGCTCATCTTCTCTAAGACGCTCCACCCTACAGCAACGGGGCGAGCGTCCTCTCTTTGGACGACCCAGGGCATTGGGTGATTCACCTGAAGCATCGCCAGCTGGTACGCCATTGACTGTTAGGCCACGCAACTCTTTTGATAGCAGTCTGTTCCAGCCGGGCAGCGAGAACATTTTCTCCCCCCGGCCGCCAGCCAGCCCCCTCTTCGCACCTAACCCTCCCGTCAATACTACCACTGCTCAACCATCTCGGCCTGCCGCTCATCCTCTGTCTCGCACTATCACCCAGTCCTCTTCGGGGTCAAGTCTCGATGATTCTCCTACGCATGAACCGGTTCACAACCCTCGTCCAATGTTCAATTTCTCTAAATCTCTTCCCGCTGGGGCTACTCGTCCAGCTCCTGTGCGCCGGATTACACGAGAGGACTCATCAGAGAACTTTGCTACCCCTGAGAACTACAAGTTGGTCAAGCCGCTACCAGCGGCATTCATGTCAACCGGTCTTATCTCTAAAAAGAACCGCAATGCTGAGGAGAATGGCCCTGGATTTAACAAGAGTATGCCCGATACACCATGCAAGCGACCTGTCAACCTGTTCGCAGCTGGCCCGAATCCGACAGACCGACTCTTCGACAAGTCACGTCTGGTTCATCAGTCAGATTCTGTCTCCGCTTCGCCATTCAACCCTCCCACTACCTCGCGTCCCAAGGCGGGACCCTTCGCTCGCGGCATGGGCATTTTTGGCAACAATTTCAACCGTCCCGAGGCCTCGCGCCGGGGAAGCTTCGTCAGCATCGATGGTGACGATCTTGTGGCTCAATCGCCCTCGTCCCGACATGACAGCCAACCTCTAAACGACCCCGACTTCCCTCCTACTCCCACCAAGCAACCATTCCTGCCATCTCGCACCTATCCTCCCACCACCAACCAAATTCCGTCCTTGGAACGATTGTCTGAGACTGCCAGTCCGCTGCGCGAGAAGTTCCTACAGACATCGCCTCACACTCCTCGTGACCAGTTCTTCCCTCCTGACCCCAGCGGCTTATCGATCTCTGTGCCAAACGACCAGTCTGTGCATCTAGAGCACGAACTCCCTGCAACACCTACTGGCCCGCGTGACTCTTGGTCATCACTCAGACGTCCCAGTCTGCAAATCAGCGGCTATCATGCCCCGGATGTGGACTCGAGTCTAAGTTCCCGCTTTGACAGCGTCGAGCTTATCGGCACCGGTGAATTTTCTCAGGTGTATCGAGTTGCACAGCCTCACGATGCCTCTTTCCCTTCTGTCTTCTCTCTTCCGTCAAGCGAGCCCAAGTCGCCGAGCTCTATGTTACATCAGGTATGGGCTGTCAAGAAGAGCAAGCAGCCATACCTCGGATTGAAGGACCGTGAACGTCGTATCCGCGAAGTGGACGTTCTTAAGACATTAACCAACTGTGATCATGTTGTTTCCTTCATGGACAGCTGGGAAAACAATGGTCATCTCTACATTCAAACAGAGTTCTGTGAGGAGGGCAGTCTGGATGGTTTCTTGGCCCAAGCCGGACTCAAGGCTCGACTTGATGACTTCCGTATTTGGAAGATTCTACTTGAGCTATCACTAGGGCTGAAGCAGATCCATGACGAGGGTTTCATTCACCTTGACCTGAAGCCTGCCAACATTCTGGTCACCTTTGAAGGTACCTTGAAGATTGGCGACTTTGGCATGGCCGCACGTTGGCCTGCAGAGGAGGGCATCGAGGGTGAAGGCGACCGCGAGTACATTGGACCCGAAATCCTTATGGGCCGTTTCGACAAACCCGCCGACATCTTCTCCCTTGGTCTCATCATGTTTGAGATCGCCGGAAATGTTGAACTCCCAGACAACGGAGTATCCTGGCAAAAGCTCCGGAATGGTGACATCAGTGATGTCCCCAGCCTGACTTGGAGCACGGAGACCACCAGTATTTTCCGTGATGCAACTGGCAACCCTATCTCGGATGGATCCTCCTTCGAGGAGCTTTGTACCTCGGAACTTGGTGACCACGGATTTGACGACGATTTCCTAACACATCGCCAACTGAACCAGCCCAAACCACAGCGAATTGCACGCAGTGGTGAGCTAGTAGATCCGCCCAGTTTCATGGTTGATGCCAACCACCCACAGGCCTTGGATGGGATCGTCCGCTGGATGATCACCCCCGAGCCTCAGCACCGTCCCACGGCCGACCAAATCCTGGAGACCTATGGAGTGCAATTTATTAACCAACGACGCCGCGCAGGCGCCACCGTCTTCGAGGGTAACTGGGGCCCCGCTGACGAGATCTTGGCCGAAGATGCCGAAATGATCGATGTGTAATTTATCTCCCTTACAACCATTGTGCATATGGAGGTGTTCCATGCTATATTCCCCATTCTTTGTTTCCTTTGTCACCTCGTTTTCCGGCGTTCGATCACACACTCGGAGCATTTGTTTCTTTCTATCTTTGATGCCATGTTTTCACGTCACGACTTTATCCCCCTCCTACCCCAGGCTTCACGGACGAAGCTCTGGGGGTTTTCTCATTTTGCGGGCTGGACCTTGGGGCGTTCTGATCCTTGTATATGAACTGGGTCTAGCGGCGCTACCTGGGGCAGTTTGCACGAACGTTCATGATGCGGTGGAGTTTGAAGGGTCTTTACCCCGGAATTTTTTTCAGCGTTGGAGTACTTTCTCCATTCGTTTGACGAATGATTTTCTTCTTTTTTTCCCTTTGTACGATTCATAACTAGCATTACGAGATGCCAGAAAATGTACCAACAATCACAAGGTGCTTACGGCTCACTCTGGGGATGTGGAGGTCTTTCTTGACTGTTCCGATCTCTGTCGTATTCCTTCCACTTGTTTCGTACTTCTCCTTCCTTGGCCATGGCACGTCGGTCACTGACGATTCTTCTTTGGGTTGATCTTGATCTGGTGTTGATCTGGCACGGATCAGATATCATGGACTTGGAATCATCACTGCCATCTTTGTTTTGCTTTTTATCTCCTTTGGTTTTTTAATGACCCTGACGACCCTTAGCCTAGCGTGGTCTCTTCTAGTTTAGTCTGTTTGGTTGGTTACCTTCAAATGTCTGTATAGCTTGTGGAATTATGAACTGAAATGACCTCTTATGTCTAATATGCTTTACTCCTATTATAAGTTGTAGCTACTTGAGTAGAGGATGTACTTAGGTATGTTTGTTGTTTAAACCCTGTTGATGGGATTTTGGAAGTATATTTCGATCTTACGCTTCAATATCAGCATTGAACATACATATTTTGATCTGGATATGTCTGAGTAGTCTCTTTGTGCTAATTCTTTGTATCAATATGTAGCTAATATAGTTGCAGTGATAACAGTGATAATACTCTAGATTTCTGATGTATGAGTAAATGTTGTAAAGTTGGCGTAACAGCTGGAGGATAAACTGTTATGTAGTCGAGATATATATTCCCGGGGCGGATCGCCACAGATTTTCTTGGCGGCCGCAGACTTCTCCCGAATCGAACAGCCTCATAACTTCATTAAAATAACCTTCCTTTTTATCCCACTCTACATCCTCACTGCAAGCCCCGAGCTTGGTCTGTCGCGGTAATACGTGCTCTGCATCATGCGCCCCTGCGCCTAAGCCGGATTGACGACACCACACCTTACCTGCACCTACACAACCCAGCTCTCCGCCGGAGCCAAGCTACTCCAGTTTGCTACAAAAAGACCCGAAGACGAGATCGCACATCATGGACAACAAAACCTTTGTCTCAGACTCCCTTATCCGTCTGACTGGCGCGTCTGACCCGACCGTCATCGATTTCGTCCTCGCGACCGCCAGCTCGTCCAAGTCGCCTTCCTCCCTCCAAGACACACTGATATCCTTCCTCGACAGCCCGGGAACCAGCTCATCTGACATCGGTGCATTCGCTCGAGAGCTTCATGGCCGCCTGGGCAAGGGCGCACTGCCCAGTGCATCGTCCTCCGAGCCTGCAGCTTCAAAGGAATCCTCGAAAAAGAAGTACCGTTTATTGGATATGGGCGAGGATCAACCAGACCCGGCCGCTTCTCTAGGACCTACAAACGTCGAGGCAGATCGGGAGCGACGGAGAAGACGGGATCGGGACAGGGACAATGACCATGAGCGGAGCAGAGGGAAGCGAGACTCTGAAAGGAATCGCGCAGTCAAGGACGATAGCCGGAAGCGAGATCGAAGTCGAGATGCAGAGAGTCGTGATCGGCCGCGCACGAAGAAACTGCGTAAGAAGGACTCCGATGACTTTGAGGACCGATGGGGTGACGAGGAGATCCCGGAAGACGAGATGTACCCCGAAGAAGAGTTCGAGGAATCTGCCCCGAAGCGCACGAGGCTCGACGACGGCTCTGCTTCCCCTCGCTCCGCCTCTCCTGCAGACGATGTCGACCCCCGGACTCAGGAAGAGATCGATCGCCAACGAGACATCCGTGAACGAGACGAGTTCGCGAAACGATTGGCCAATAAGGATGACAGCAAAACGAAAAAGATCGTTGAGGATCGTACGCGCGACGGCGAGGCTGCACGTCGGCGTGCCCTGGGCGATGATGCTAGAGCGCGGGCTGAGATGATGCCCGATCTGCGCGAGAGATCTCGACAGGAGTACTTGAAGAAGCGTGAAACCGAGCGATTGGCGCTACTACGACGACAGGTTGCGGAGGAAGCCGCGGAGTTGCGCGAGAACCCGAATCTCTCTCGTAGGGAGAAGGAGGAGTTTGCGCGCAATCGCGAGGTTCTTCGTATCGCCGAGGAACGGCTCCGGATCGACGACCACCGCGATGGATACATGATGCCCGACGACTACATTACGGAAAAGGGCAAGATTGACCGAAAGAAGAAAGAGGATGCTCTGTACAAGCGGTACGTTGAGCGCGATGAACTGGGTCAGGAGCGGCATGTCACCGAGCACGAGGAATGGGAGTTGGAGCAGTCAGCGAAGGCCAAAGCACAGATTAAGAAGGCCGAGTTTGTTGACGAGGGAGACTATGAGTACGTCTTCGACGATTCGCAGCAGATCAACTTTGTCATGGATGCGAAACTCGAGGGCACGCAGAAGCCAATGACAAAGGAACAGCTGCGGTTCAAGGAACAAGTCGACGAAGCAGAGAAGAAGGCTTTGTCGATGGAGGAAACCCGCAAGAGTCTGCCTATCTACCAGTTCCGCGATCAGATCATCCAGGCAGTCCAGGACCACCAGGTTCTGATTATTGTTGGTGAAACGGGTTCCGGAAAGACAACTCAGATCCCACAGTATCTCCACGAGGCCGGATATACCAAGGATGGGTTGAAGATCGGCTGTACGCAACCACGTCGAGTGGCCGCCATGAGTGTGGCAGCTCGTGTGGCCGAGGAGATGGGCACGAAGATTGGAAATGAGGTCGGATATGCTATTCGATTCGAGGATAACACGAGCGATAAGACTATCCTGAAGTATATGACTGATGGAATGTTGTTGCGAGAACTGTTGACAGAGCCGGACCTGAGCCAATACTCCGCGCTCATGATTGACGAGGCCCACGAACGGACTGTACCTACAGATATTGCTTGTGGTCTTCTCAAGGATATCGCCAAGGCACGGCCTGACCTGAAGCTGCTGATTTCCTCGGCAACGATGGACGCCCAGAAATTCCAAAAGTACTTCGATGATGCGCCTATTTTCAACATCCCCGGTCGTCGATACCCAGTTGACGTGCACTACACTTCACAACCGGAGGCCAATTATCTGGCCGCGGCCATCACTACGGTGTTCCAAATCCACGTCACCCAAGGCCCGGGAGACATCCTTGTGTTCCTGACGGGTCAAGAGGAAATCGAGGCCGCCGAACAAAGTCTACAAGAAACGGCTCGAAAACTGGGGAGCAAAATACCCGAGATGATCATTGCTCCTATCTACGCCAACCTGCCATCAGAGCTACAGACTAAGATTTTCGAGCCTACTCCACCCAAGGCGCGGAAGGTGGTGCTTGCCACTAACATCGCCGAGACCAGTTTGACCATCGATGGTATTGTTTACGTGATTGATCCTGGCTTCGTGAAGGAGAACGTATTCAACCCACGCACAGGCATGGAGAGTTTGGTGGTCACACCCTGTTCGCGGGCCTCGGCCAACCAGCGTGCCGGTCGTGCTGGACGTGTTGGGCCCGGCAAATGCTTCCGTCTTTACACCAAGTGGGCGTACTATAACGAACTGGAGGAGAACACCACCCCAGAGATCCAACGTACCAATTTGAACGGAGTGATTCTCATGCTCAAGTCACTGGGTATTGATCAGCTGCTCGATTTCGACTTCATGGACCCGCCACCTGCTGAGACAATCATCCGGGCACTGGAAATGCTGTACGCCCTTGGAGCACTCAACGACCGAGGCGATCTGACTAAGGTTGGTCGCCAGATGGCCGAGTTCCCCACGGACCCAATGCTCGCCAAGGCAATCCTTGCATCCGACAAGTACGGATGCGTGGAAGAGGTACTCTCAATCATCTCAATGCTGGGCGAATCCAGCGCGCTCTTTTTCCGACCTAAGGATAAGAAGATCCACGCCGACAGCGCACGCAACCGCTTCACCATCAAAGAGGGCGGTGACCACCTCACTCTTCTGAACATCTGGAACCAGTGGGTGGACTCAGACTTCAGCTTCATCTGGGCCAAAGAAAACTTCCTCCAGCAGCGCAGTCTGACACGAGCACGCGACGTACGCGATCAGTTAGCGAAACTGTGTGACCGTGTCGAAGTGACTGTCAGCACCTGCGGCTCCAACAACATCGTGCCTATCCAGAAGGCCATCACAGCCGGCTTCTTCCCCAACGCAGCACGACTCCAGCGCGGCGGTGATAGCTACCGGACTATCAAGAATGGACAGTCGGTATACTTGCACCCATCTAGTACACTGATGGAGGTGAACCCACGCTGGGTGATTTACTTTGAGCTGGTGCTTACCAGTAAGGAGTATATGCGCAGTAATATGCCGTTACAAGCAGAGTGGCTGGTTGAGGTTGCGCCGCATTATTATAAGAAGAAGGACTTGGAGAGTTTGGGGCTGGAGAAGAAGACGACCAAGGGACAAGGAGCTGCTGGTGAGAAGAGTCGAGAGTAAATGTCGGTTGAGTCTACGCTCTGGCCTTGCAGTGGGCTGTATTCTTAAAATATCATATTTAACTAGCAATCTCTTGTGATTAACAATATCCCGAGCCTTAGCCAATAACTGGGTAGAACAATATAGCATAGGACAAAGACTAAGCGAGAAAGTAAAAGACTCAGTCCGAAAGTCCATTGAATGTCTCATCAGACAGAAAGATGTCACATTTGGGAGGAACAGAATCTCGGCCAAACAATGCCTGGAACGGTAAAACCAGAGGGACTCCATCGATGCTAATTTTGGTGATAGTCACTTCTTGAGAACGATGTTGCTCTAGACACCCCAATCTCAATGACTCGGTTTGGCTAATAGGACTTAAGGATCAGGCTTGTCCTGGCGTGGAGATGAGGGTAAGCTATCGGATCCAGTCATAGTCGGTATGAGCTCTTGATGTAGACACTGCGAGTAGTAACGAGTTTGTGTTGATAGCTTGGGCTTATCTTGGTCAGCGAGGTATACGGCTAGGGGTAAAGAAAGAAACTAAGAAAGAAAGAAGCTACTATCTTATCATACTACGCGATACTTCTATAGGATCTATCCTATATTAGACTAGTCGAATATAATAGTAAGAGTAAGCGTACTCTGAAGACAGTGGCCTACGCCAAGCCACCAACCACCCCCGAGAACATGATACATGCAAGTCACAACCTTTGACTTCTGACTGCAGTCATGTTTGACGATTTACCCCCGGAAATACTCCATCTAGTTGCCTGCGATCTCCGCGGCGAAGATCTCTATCACCTGGTATCCTCATCACGTCGACTGCACATCGTGTTCCAACAATGCCTCTACACCAACGTGAGTATCTGCGGATGGGAGCCATATGACGGTATAGACCAATCAGCCCAAATCTTTCTATACGCCGTGACCCGAACGCCGAGGCTGGCTAGCTATGTTCGGTCCCTGAAGGTCGAGTGCTGGGTCAGAGAAATCGCTGATGCAGATGTCTGGAAAGGGGAACGAGCTTACAGGAACATTGAATTTGATGGAAATCTCGTACGCAAACTAGTCAGCGAAAGAACGGGATATTCCGAAGAGGAGAGATCCAAATGGTTGAAAGAGCTCGAACAAGATAACAGAGATGCTTGGTTGGCTTTGCTGATTCCGCAATTGAAGCAATTGCGGAGAATCAGACTCACATGGCCGCCGTACAGCTCACACTATGTGTTGGATATGTTGCAAAAAGCTGCTCTTGAGGAAGAATCATTATTCCCTTATCTCGAGGAAGCCTATGGAGTTTGGGGCAATTCAGAGAACGCATTCCCATCCTATCAAATGCAACCATTCTTCAAGTTCCCGTCAATGCGCGAAGTGTGCTGCTCCATGATGACGGAGTATGACAATGGTGATTATTCCGAATTTGCGAAGCGAGACACCCTCTCGCCACAGTGCTCGAATATAACGGACATCGACCTCCAAGAATGCAATTCTGTGGTGGGGATGCGTGAATGGGTTCACGCCTGCAAAGCACTGAAATCATTCCGGTTTATCCATGGTTCACGAATAGTCTCCAACGATGACTTTCAGCCACGGAAAATCTACGAATCACTTTCATTCCATATGTCGACGTTGGAGTTTATCTGGGTTGAGGCTCACGATGGCACCATCCATCTGGATACCGACGACGAATGGATGGGGAATTTCGCTGATTTCACTGTTTTGAAGCTCATTTGCACTTCCTTGCCCAATCTTCTGGGCCTTGATGAGCACAATCTACTCGTGCGAAATCTTCGGCATGTTCTTCCTTCCTCGTTGCAGACATTATGTACGTCTGTCAGGGAGGACGAAAGCTTTGATGGAGCTATAGACCAGTTGGGGGACTTAGCTGCCTCGGAGAGCTTCCCAAAATTGGCCGCGATACTTCTCGAATACTACCCGCTCAGGAAGCCAGAGAATGTTGCCAGGCTTGAATGGTTGAAGCAAAGATGTCAAGAAGCTAGTATTCTGTGTCTTGCTCGTAGCTCAAGAGCGTTTACACATGGACAGAAGGAGAGGATGGGATTAATTTGGCCCTGTAATGAGGGTAACATGCTTAGAAGACATACCTAAGAAATATCCAAGAAATGAGGCATTACTTGCTGATATCAAAAGATAATCGAAGTATGAAGTATAAACATCTAGATGCCTCAGGCATCGACCAATCACATTCCACCTAATTCCAACCGCGGCAAACAACTCAACCTCGGTTTCTCCGCTTCCTCCCCAGACTCCGGATTTTATACGTCACTCCGTTTCTTCTCTTCTTTTTCTCTCTTCACACTATCCAACATGTCTCAATCATTCACCCCCGCCGACGTTGCCTCCCACAACTCTGCCGAGAAGGGCCTCTACATCATCGTCGATAACAACGTCTACGATGTAACCAACTTCATCGACGAGCACCCCGGCGGCGCGAAGATCCTCAAGCGCGTAGCGGGCAAGGATGCCTCAAAGCAGTTCTGGAAGGTTAGTTATATACAACCTCCCTCGGCACTATCCTCTTTGTTTTTGTTGTTCTCCTTGCTTTATTCATGTTCTCGCCCTCGGATCGGCAATCGACCGAGTCGTCGGCTATTGAAACCAAACATATGCTAACACGCACCGTTAATAGTATCACAACGAATCCGTGTTGAAGAAGTACTCGCCCAAGCTGAAGATCGGCGAGGTCAAGGAAGCCGCGAAGCTGTGAATATCATTTTGGAAATATTATACAATGTGCAATATGGAAATAGATGATGGGGTTGGGGCTGCGGGCATCAACATCAGCCCACCGGGTTACAGTTGTGTCTACATACGCTCTGACCCAGGTGGCAAGCCAGACTTTCTGTATTTACTCTGCTAGCGAAATATACCCGCGATTTCGAGGTTTCATATATGCAATAAACACATATACATTATGCTAATGTATCTGGGAAATAGATCCCAGGACCAGTGAATGGATGAGATGTCAACAAGAACAAGAACGCCTTTCTTTCCCCCGCTGCACGAGGATCGGTATCCGATCAAATCAAAGTGGTATCAACTCGAAAGTGACAAATGGTAAAAGGCAGATGATAAATGGCGAAAGATGCAGAATGGCAAGTATGAGGTAGATGACAAGAAGAAAAAGAAATGAAACGTATGTGGCACCGACAAAACAGGGTGTAATGTACGTATGTCCGGCCACGGTGTACAAGACACAGATAAGCCGCAGAGAGAAGACGTGGCGATCGACCTGCGCCAACAATAGTTGTTTTGCAAAGAAGGGGAGAGAGTAATAGACAATAGATATAAGGGAAAGAATAGGTATAAGGTAAAAAAGAAGGAGAAAGAAAGAAGTTAAAGATTAGAATCCTCGGAATGGATCATCAGGGCGGAAAGACATCTCGCTGTCGTTGATAGAAGGCGTATCAAGCTCGTAGCGACCCTGACTCCACTGACTAGAAGTCTTGCGAACATGGCGCGGACGCTGGCGCGGGGGCGGACGATTAATCTGCTCAGCGTGGCGATCGATGAACGCCTCCATCCGGACAGTGCCCATATCGAACATGTTACTCTGACCCGCACTAGAGGCGCGGCCACTGGCCTCGGAGGTCCGGCGACTGACACTGCTGCGGCGGCTCCCGATGCCTGGTTGGAGATTCGGAGGTGGTATGGGCGGGAAATAGACTTCTGGGGAGCCAACTGTCGTCCCGCTATGCGAGGAAGGCATAGTGCCTTGACTGGAGAAGCTGCGGAGAGCGTGCAGGGCTGGAGGGCGGGGCGCGGTGTTACTGCGCTTGCGGTTGTGGGAGAAGCGGGGGACATGTGGTGCGTCGGCGGCGAGATCGATGCTGCCGCCTGGGACTTCAGGGACTGGTGCAGGTGCGCTGGCGTTGTTGAAGGAGCGTTTGCCCTTTGGCATGGGGCGGGGCCGACCCTTTGCGACGCGAATAGAGTCACGGATTGGATTTCTGCGGAGCGTGGCTGTTGGTGGTGTTGGGGATCCTTCTTGTTGTGGGACGGGAGGTAGGACTGCTAGTTCTTGTAGGCCTATGGATGAATGGCTTAGGAAAGATAGGGCTGTTAGCCAGACGTAGTGTCGTTCGATGGTCAGAGCTGTGAACTTGAGAGCTCGCTGGGGTGTTAGCACCAGGATGGAACGGTTGAACGGAGTCCCAGAGCCGGTGCCCTTTGGCATGGGGTTGTCGTCTTTGACATCTAGCACTGATTGGATGGTGACTGCGAAATCATATTAGCATGGTCCAATTCGACTGATCAGATATGTGAACTGACACTTTCGGCCACTCTTGCCCAGCAAGGCAGGCCCGCTGGTGGGCTGCTTGCTACTCCACATAATGGAGCCTTCATATGGTGCAAGCCAAACCCATCGCTTATGTCGCACCCCACTGCTCGTGATGTTCGCCGATACCTCATCAGGATTCTTGCCTTCCCAATTATCCTTGGTCTCGCCCATCCCGAAAGACTTGCGTCGACGGACATATTTGAACATCCATTCGCCCACCATGGTTTGGGCAATGGCATCAACAACGCTGGTGGGCTGAACGCCACCAATGGAATCCTTCCTCACATGGTCCTCTCGCTCATGGGTACTCCAATTATTAGACGGAATAGTACGATGAGAGGTGTGTCTGTGAGCTGCACGTCGCTCGCGGGGTGCCGTGATATCATCAAACGGCATCGGCGGGGGAGGTCGGTAGGGCGGACTGTCAGGAGCAAAAGAAGAAATTGATCGTGTTGGAGAAGATCTGTTCTCCGGCCGCTCTGTGAGCTCCGACTGTGACATTGCTGCCGCGGAACGGACTCGGCGGAGTGTCGGTCGCCGGGCGAGGGGTTGGCGACCACGATCTGAGAATTGCCTACCAGCTGAGCGAGTCGGGCTTGGGGGCCCGTCGCTGCCGTTGAGCGGAACTTTGCGTGAGCTCAGGCGAACAGGAACGGGGAATGGTGGTGCAATGCTTGAGGTTACACTGCCGCTGTCGAGACTTGGCTCACTGGGACTCCGGGAGCGGATCTTCTGGTGCGCAGCAGTACCGCTAGAGATCATGGCCATCTTGCGCATTCCTGGTTGGCGACTACTAGAGGTGGTCGTGCTAGACCGCCGGGTGGCCCGAGAAGGCCCGCGGCTAATATCAGGCGGCCTTGAGTCGGGGTCTGATAGCTGCTCGTCAATTTCAGGGAGAGCCATGTCGTCCAAACTAGGTCTTGACTTCGCAGTAACAAGCTTGCCGCGGCTGACAGTGTATGAAGCGAATGGACGATGGAGGAGCTCATCGTCAGTGAAGACGTCACGCTCTATATGATGACCTTCATCATCGCTGTTGTGATCAAAGCCAGCAAAGAGACTACTAGATCGGAACGGTCGTCGAATTCCGGACACAGCATCCTCCGAGAGCGGACCGTTGTCGTTGTTATGGCCCGGATAGGCTTGCAAATGGTCTGATACGGGTGCCCTTGGAGGCTTCACTGGACGTTCTGTGGCCAAAGTCCTTTGGTTCCGCTTTTCGGACCGTGGTGGAATTGGGGGAACAGGGAATGCCTCGATGTTTGAATCCCGGGTTTCGGAGCGAGGCAGAATATCTGAAATAGCAGATGGAAGAAGGCTCGCTGGCAATTTGACCGGGCGTTGATCGATACGAATCCCCTCGGTTTGAATGGAGACGGAACGGCTTTCAACAACTGGGCGGAAATTGGCTTGACAAGACACATTCTTGGTTTGCGGTGGGAGAACGACACTGTTTCGAGGCGAAGGAGGCTCTGAACCAGGCGGGTGAATCGCGATCATTGGAATGTCCATCTGAGACGGAACATCATTCGGTGACAAGCTAGGACGCTTCTGGCTGGGGACATTTGGCTCTGGGACAGGATCGGTTTGGGTGGACGTCGATGCCATCTGCACCGGCTCTGGGGTATATTCGAGAGAATGTGGTGGCGAGTCTGCCACCTTGGGTGTCCAAGGAGGGCTGGGTAGTTCGTCCATGGTTTGACAAGATGTAGAGACCATTTCAGCTGCGATGGTGAGCGTGGAACTATCCTTCATTGCAGGCATGTTCATACTGTCGTCGTCGTTCGGCCCCGAGAGTGCTTCCATGGACTCAGGGACACCATTAACCTCGAACTTAGGAAGCACTCTAGGAGAGGGCGGAGGCGAGTACTGAATGCCCATATCGCGGTAGTCAACTGCGATCTCGTTCAACTTCTTAGGGCTACCAAGCTCCCGAGCACGGAGTTCTGTACCATTGGCAGAATTTGAGCTTTGAAGGGAAAGACCCAAAATCCTCCTTGCCTTTGAAGCCACAGTATGGGATGCCTGTGAGTGAACCGACGCTGGGCGTTCCTCAGGCAGAGCCTCGGGAGAGGCGGGCGTATCATCGTCATCAGATTGAACAAAATCGTCCTCTTCATCAAATGCCAATTCCTCTGCCAGATTCAAGCCTGAATCATTCTTGGTACCATGCGCCATACTCATCACAGAGTAGCGCACATTGTGATAATTGACCGCTTCATCCTCGTTTGAGCTCACGGTGGTTACACTCGTGCGCCGGCGTCCCATGCTACCAGACGTGATGCTAGCTGTGTCGCTTCCTTTAATCTTATCTTGAGCGATTTCACCGTTCTCGCTCGGCTGACAATGGAGTGCTCCAGCTTCCCGGGCGGCTGCGACCTCATTTAAGACAGTCTTCAGTCGGCCCTCCACCACGTGGACCTTGTGCTCCAGAGCTCGGCGTTCAACCGCCCAGGCCTCTTGATCGCGCTCGTACAATGATTGTGTTCGCTCGACCTCCTCTTCCCGGCTCCGAGCTTTCTTCTGCGCCTGCTCGAGCTTCTTGCGGACATCGCTGATGTTATCGACCGCTTCATCGCGCTCTCGGGCAAGCTCCGTGAGCGCAGATGATGTCCCGCCTTCCAGCAGTTGAATTTGGTGTTTTAAAGATCGTCCATCCCGAGTCGCTTGCGACAATTTCGCGGTTAATGTTTCATTTTCCGTCCTCGACTCGTCCAAGCTCTCTTCCAATACATCAATTGCCTTGGTTTTGCTTTCTATATCGCGCCGCAACGAGAGGATTTCTGATACAAGAGATGCATGAAGAGTCGGTGTGATCCTGCGCGGATCAAAGGGTGACAATGTATCTTCAATGATATCATCATCATCACTTTGTCCGCTATGTCCGTCCGGCGAGAATGCGGGCGTTGGCAGGCCAGGTGGGGAGGAAGGTGGAGGGGAGGAATCTCGCCGGCGCAAAGAGGGTTTCGACCTCGATCTTGGTTTCGATATAGCGCGAGGTCGGGATGCCGGAGAAGGGTGTGCCATGGAGGCCGGGGACTGCAAGTCTGTGGCCATCTCTTTCATGTACTGGTTTCAAACCATTACCCGGGCTTCGCGATTCCCTGTGCTAACCAGAGCACGTCACGCACCGGATCCCACAGACTACCGTAGTTCCACCATCCGAGTGATAAACGTCGATGTTGCTGGTATGATATTGCCTCCACTCGATGTTCATTGACCAGTTCGCGAGTCTCGAAATGAGGGGAGTATTCAACGTGGGACCTTGTAGAACTCTGTGGAACGAACAGGTCAGCCACGGTTACAACGCAGATGCGGGATGCAAGCTTGAGCGTGACGAGCCAATGCCGAACATTGGGATATGCACGGGGAAGACAACACATACAATATCAAAGATCGAGAACAGATCTAACAGTAACCCGTCTAGGAGACGAGTAAGATTGGGATTTCAGGATAGTGGCCGATCCCGGGGAGGATGAGGAAGAAATGAGATCAGTCCGAAAGACGCGGCCTTCGAGAAAGGCCGATCGCGATCACCGTACAGGAGGGGGCAGTGGTGAGCGCTCAACAGCCACTAAATTTACGAACACGGCAACGATCTGAGACGAGTCACGCCTACCTAGATTGATTACCTAGATCAGCCTTGCCGCATGTCGGAAGTGCGGATGCGAGGGGACAAGGACTGGACTTCGCGCCTCAGAAAAAAAGAGCAGGGATGTTCGTCAGGGGGTGACATGGGGAAGCAAGAAACCCACCCGATTAGCCACCGCGAATAGATGCTCCACTGCCAGCTGCCTAAGACACTAAACGCATGGATGTTGAGCCGGTTAGGTATAGTCGAAGCCCGGAACGTTAACTGCATGCTCGAGGCCTGTTCGCGAGATAAAGATCATCGTAAACAATCTACAGGAAAGGGATGCACCACAGTCATTGGGTGGAGAATGGAGCTGTCAGGGATCCGAACACGTTCTGAAAATTAGAACAAAGAAACAAAGAAAGGTTAAAAGATTAAAATGGAGCCCTTGCAATCTCGCGATGCGAGTTATGCGGCCAAGTTGACGGGGTCCACTGAGATAGGAAAAGGAGTCGAGATCATGCCATAGCAGCAATTGCATCTCTTTTTTGGGTATGGGGAAGGTGTTCGTCTGAAGCCCGTCTGGATCAGGGCTCCACTACGCGTCGGATGGGTCCCAACCGCGTAGCTCAAGCTCTTAAAAGCTTCTGAGACGGCTGTGCAGGGAAGATCCCCCCTATTCTGACGATGATATCAAGTGGACTGAAGGCGTCCAGTGTGCAGCAAAGCAAAGAAAAAAGGGCGAATAAAATAGAATAAAAGCCGTGATCGTGTCCAATAGCATCAATTCCGAATCCTTTTTTTTTTGGGGAGCAAAGCAAGTGCACCGAATAAATTGGAGCTTGTTCTGCATGGGGGAAAGCGGTGGTTAGCGTGTTTGAGAGTAATATTAACTGTTCTCTGTTGTTGGCCCTAGCGTATTTGCGCAGCTTGATCGGCGAAGGCAATTACATTCAAGAGCCTGTGGTCTGTGTTTCAGAATCCAGGTTGTATCTGACGAGTGCTTCTTTGGACAAGCCTCTTTGTGATGCGTTTTTTTCTCGTGCAAACAATATACTGCAACAATTGTCCGGTCAAAACAATGTTGATCAGGGGTAGAGCTTCAGGCCCGAGTTCCCCACCGGAGCTTGGAAAGCAAAAGCACCCATATGGGCCGAAATGAGAACCGAACTCCCCCGTTTGACAAAGTCTGGGACGCGTTTTTGAGGCGGGATTTGGCCCTAGGTCTGGAGGTCTGGATCTCTGAAATGGCTGGGGTCCCTGTGTTGTCTCGCATTCTGCATTTCTCCATGCAAGTACCGGTCGCAACCTATGGACATTGAATGTGGCGGCAACGTGGGGAAAAAAAGCAGAATCGCCACAAGCCAATCACTGGCAATAAACTCTGCTTGGTGTAATATCCGGTTTAGTCCGGCCTCATGGCTAGACTCTTTCTGTGCATGCGTCAAGCCCCCGAATTAGCCCCGTTGGAAATTGGACTAGCAACGGGGAAGACGCGAAGGAGAATAAGTCCCCACGAACCATTTGCCGTGTCTCCACATCTCAGGGGCAATCACGGTGCTTTTGATTTGGACGTTGACAGGTCGCGTTGTGAGACTCGTCTATTTTCTGTGCCGAGATTTTCTTTTTGACAGGAGCGCTAGTGAGGCTAGGCTTGGAGGGTGGGGTTATCATTGCACACAGTAGTCCATTGAATAAATTGATAGCAAGGCCGATAGTCAAGGATGCAACAGTCAATGGTGCAGCAGTCAATGATGATCATTGAGAGATCAGTGACCAGAGGAAGGGAGGAAAGAATAGGGCGGAATGTTGTCCTTCTCTCGTCTGCGCACTGTACACTGTCCACATTCCACTCTCAACACGAGCCTCACAAAAAGTTCAGACTCGTCATAATCAAGTCAACTCTCGCAAAGCTGATCGTATGAACAGAATTACTTCCGCCAGAACTATCAGCCAGTTAGATCCGGAGGTTCGACTAACCTCGGCGTGACTAAGCATATATCATGGACACATTGGGCAAGAATGAATAGACTCATTAACTCTCGTCTGGCTAAGATCTCAACTGAATATTCAGACGCAGTACGGCAGCCTACAGAATCTTCAAGGCGGGGCATTGTGAATATCAACAGTCTTGCAGATCTATCCCCACAATGTCGACAAACAACCCACCCCAGATGCTGTTTTTCGATACATTCGGCACGGTAGTCGAGTGGCGCACATGCGTCACCCAAGAGCTGAACACAGCCGCCCTGCAGGCTGTGAAATCTCCCCGCAAGGGCCTCTCAGCCGACGTGCGGGACCGCGCAGCAGCCATGACCTCGCACGACTGGCTAGCATTTGCCGAACAATGGCGGCAGTCTTACAGCATTTTCACAGCGACATTTGATCCATCAACTGAGTTCGTGTCGGTCGATCAACATCACTTTAATGCTCTCCAAGACCTCCTTCAGAAACACAACCTGGATGGTCTGTTCACTGATGAAGAGCGGTGGGAACTTGCTTTCAGCTGGCACCGACTTACCCCATGGCCGGATAGTGTTCCTGGACTTGCGCAACTAAATAAGAAGTTCCAGACTTCTACGCTGTCGAACGGTAATGTCTCCTTGCTGCAGGATCTACAGCGACATGGCTCGTTGCCGTTCACGCATTTGGTCAGTTCGGAGAATTTTGGTGCTTATAAGCCGTCGCCACTGGTTTATAATGGGGCTGCTAAGAAGTTCGGCTTGGAGTCTGGCCAGTGTGGGATGGTTGCGGCCCACCTTCGTGATCTGAAGGGGGCTAAGAGCTGTGGGCTTCAGACTATCTATGTTGAGCGTGAATTCGAGGAGGCTTGGTCAGCCGAGGAGATTGCACAGGCCAAGGCCGAGGGGTGGGTTGATATGTGGATTAACCTAAAGTCTGACGGCTTTCTGGAAGTTGCTAGGCGATTTGGGATCGAATGAGCCCACGGGTCCATCACATCTTGTCCTTGTGATCAGCTCCACCACATGTACATATGTAGCTATAACGCTACTTACTGGATTCTATTGAATCATTGTAAACAAGCTGGGGTTGATCTGGTTGAATTTTGCTTGTTTTGATGTCTTATGACGTCTCAACAATTGGCTTTATTGCATTTTCAATCAATTGGACCTACTCATTGACTGATATACGAGACAAAGCAACTAAATTCACTGCTCAACTTGGCTTGATATGAGCCAAGCTTCACGATCTAGGTCATTTATATGGTCACATAATGCCCTTGACAGTGGAAAGGCCGGCGGTAATTCACTTCGGCCATCTTTCAACGCCGAAATAGTGGTGAAACAAATACGTTCGGTAGATGCTCTAATTAGTCTGTCGTATCTTCTGTTTATTGTCGTGTCGTGTCTATACGTATAACGTTAAGTTGTAACTTTAGAGTAAGGTACAGGTTACCCAAAATTCAGTGACATAGAATCTACTCACCCACTACAAAGATAAAGCAGCGATGACAGCCCATGGCGGCACTGGAGTCCTTCTGGCCTTATTACAACAACAACATTACGACCAAGACTCAAGACGAGCGGGAGAATGATGGAGATTACCATACATCCGGGAATGTATCATATGCTGCACCCTCGACAGAAACGGCGCCTCGACGTTCCATGTCTCGGGCTCACTGTTGAGTATCCCCAGGTGCATAAGTCAGTTAGACTGAGTTTTAAATGACCGAATTCCGGACAGCCCGCGGTAAAAACTGGTGGTGGTTGAAATCTGTTTTCTGTCACTTCAACTTGTTTGTTTTTCTATTTCCTTTGGAGGACCTCAGAGACTTCCTTGCGTGAGCCAGCTAGAAAATGGTAGGAACTATTGCTCTGGTTCTGAGATCTTCTCTAGCTGGGTATGGGAAATTGTGAACAGTTATAACCTCGGGCCATGAGCCACTGTTTATCTCACGCCTTTGCACCAAATTTATTAGCCTGCAATATTCTCAATTTAAAGGGCATTCTCCGCGGGCCCATCATCCATTCGTTTAAACGCTACTACCTTTGCTGATTGCATAGCATATTCTGTAACGTGCCCTACAAGGCAAAGCCAAGCATTCCGTTGTTCGGTGTTGTAACTCTCTTGCCAAATCACTCACCTCATTAACAAACCTAGCTTTGTACTACTGCGTATAGAAGAGGAACTGGACATTTGACTAGTCAACGAACCAATTGATCAATGTATAACAGATAGCGCCATCTCTCATTCCGGAGTTACGGTGATTCGCAAGGCTGGGCATTCCAGATTTAAAATTTTGAGAGCCTGTTGTATTCTGAATCAAGCCGACAAAGCCATCTATGATAGGCACATATCCAAAAAAAAAAGGGGCTTAAGGTTTAGAGGACGAGGATAACTCATATCATAAGTCAATATTTTTGCAGTATTCTCAATGAGAACTAACTGTTCACAGCTTGCTGTCGACCCATCGAGGAGCCCGCTTTTCAGCGAATGCTTGTACACCTTCATGCAAATTCTCTCCGTCGTTAAGAGCAGACTCCCAATTTTCGCTCAATAGACGGGTAGCATTTTCTGCACTCCCATCCTCATAACCAGCAACAATCCCCGCGCGACTAATAATCACACTGTCGGGACTATTGTTAACAATGCTCGCCGCGAGCTCCAGGGCCGCTTTGACAACCGGACGCTCCAACATCGTGCAGTCAGCTGCAGCATCTTCCGTGACGATATTGATCAAGCCCCACTCCTTTGCCTCCGTAGCTGTAATACTCTTCCCCGTCAAAGCCAGTTCAGTAGCCCTCGGCCGGCCGATTGTTCGCGCCAACCTAGGTAGCGAGCCAGCCATTGCAACCACACCTCGCTTAGCTTCCGGAAGGCCAAAGAGCGCACCTTTTGCAGCAATGACGAGATCCAAATTTGCGACGATTTCCATGCCTCCACCGAAAGCTAACCCATTAATTGCACCAATGACAGGTTTTTTGCCATGACGCCGCGAAAGAGCGCCAAACCCTGATCGCGGCATCATCGGCTGCTGCTCTATTTCTCCACGGGCACGACGAGCGTTCAATTGGTTCCACTCTTTCAAGTCCATACCGGCACAGAAGGCACGGCCGGCGCCTGTGACGATTGCGCAGCGCAGCGATGGTTCACTGTCATACCAAGAGAAGAGAGATTCAAGTTCGTATTGGCCAGGGCTGGTCATGGAGTTGAGGGCCTTGGGCCGATTGAACACGAGCAGCATGACATGTGAAGCAGGGAAAGACACAGCACCGTAGGTCTGTGGCGGTGGTAGCCGGTTGAATGAGTGAGATTGCATGGCTGTGTATGTGGACTTGTACCGAGAGATAAAGAGTATGGCTTCTGCTAGCTGAGACGCAACTGTAGAGATATAGCAATCAGATTCGAGTAAGAGAATTCGAAGCCTCGGTTTATGAATACATGTACCTGACCTGCCAGCACGGCTTGTGGCCCCAATTACATGTGTATGGGCGTATTACAAGAGTAATACGAGCAGAATTGGATCCACACGAGTTGAAACGCCGAGTGTTGATCTGATAAAACTGAGTGCAGCCCACATTTTCTCCGTTGCCATGGGACGGTGGATCTCTCGCAACATTACGAAGCGTATATCAACTACATGATAGTATGGAGGAAATCAAAACAAGTACCATTGAATTCCTTAGACACCGACAAAAAGAAACCAGATGCCAAGTATTTGATCTCGACAAGTTAAGCATCAGCAAGCCTTTCGGGAAAGCTACGTAGCCTGTGGAACACCGCCAAGGAAAGCTTGGAGTGATCGGCACAGCGCATAAGATTGTCCAGTACTCGTACTGAGCTCCATATTCGTGTCTCAATAACGCAGTGGATTCCCACGTCAGAGGCAAGTCCATCCACCGTAGAATATGGCTCCGTGGAGCGGCCGATTTTATCAGATTTTTTTAAACGCGTGAAGCCGTGGGATGATCCGGTATCGGGCCGAAGAACCTTGTAGGACAGCTTCTGGGTTGATCGTTGAAGTAGGGCTGTGAACGTGAACTGCTTCAAATGTTGGCAGTACTGCTAGGTAGTATTCCACAGAGTTAAAGTTGGTGGCGCTCTGCAAGGCACTTTATAGCTACCATGGCAGACTTGTCGCCCTCCAAAGCGAGCTCCCGAGCTTCGTGCAGGTCCTGGGTGTCATGGTCCAAAGCTAACTTGCTATTCAGGAACAGCTTAAGGAAGTCTTTGGATACTTTGCGATCTATGCCCAAGTCAACCCGACCGAATTCGATATCTTGCTCCTTGTCACTGGTCTGATCTTCGCCATCGCCTGCGGTGTTCCTTTCCCTCCCCTGGGTGGCTCCCGAAACACAGGGAGGAGTAGATGTCGAATTCCGAGACGTCAAGTTTTCCTGCCCAGCACGCGCACACGCCCCTGTCCTACGCGGTCTCAACGCGCATGTTCGACCAGGTCAGTTCTGTGGGCTAGTCGGGCCATCAGGCGCTGGTAAATCTACAATCATCTCTCTAGTAGAGCGCATGTACCTCCCCACTTCCGGAGAAATCCTCGTGGACGAAACAGACATCACCAAGCGAGACGACATCTCCTTCCGAGATCATATCGCTCTTGTTCCACAAGAGGGAGTCCTCTTCGAAGGCACAGTGCGCTTCAATGCATCCCTAGGCGCACGCCCAGATACACAGGTGTCCGACGAGGAGATTATCGAAGCCTGTATACTAGCCAATATCCACAATACCATCGTCAACCTCCCACAGGGCTATGATACACCCTGCGGAGCGAATGGAATAGATCAATTTAAAAGCTAGTATAGACGCTATTCCACATTTCTATCATATCCAAATTTATAGACGAGGCTTAAAGCCCAACCCCGTACCCGCAATGTGCGGGCTGGTCTGATTAAACGGACAAAGCTGGAAGAACCGCTCACGAGTACACTTAACCAAGCTAGCACGCTTATGAGGCAAATCAATAAGCTGATCCTGATGCAAACCAAAAGTGTAATCATAAGTGAGCACCTTATCATTAGTGCTCATAGGCTCACCAATGATATTCTCCGTACGATGATCATCAAGGAAGCAGTAGTGGATCATACTGGGCCACCAAGCCATAACGCGATGGGGGCCACGGAACGCATCATTGCCGACAAGAGTGTGGCGGCCGCGATCGAAGTTCCCGGAAGAGTAATGCGCACCCACGTTATCCTCCTTCGCCCAGAAGATCTCATAGTACGAGAATGGCGTATCATTGAAATGACCCAGCACGGTCAACGTGTGCGGGTCTTCATCCTGTCGGCGCAGATACTCGCGGTGCTCGTCCAGCGTTCCAGTCTCCTTCCAGCCCTGCGCGACACGCGGGTCGTTCTGCCAGGTGTGGAAGAGGTTGAGGTGGTCCGGGTTCCGGTAATCTAAGGCCACGAGGGAGAAGTGCTCATCCAAGAAGGGGATATAGCGACTGTACACCACAGAGCCGGGAGTCGGCTTTGGGTTACGACGCGGATGGCGTCTGTGCATGGTTTCCGTTGAGGTCATGGTCCAGTCGAGATGGGGGACTGCAGAGGCTGGGTTCCAGGATGGGACCCAGATAGGCTGCGAGCCTAGTGGGGAGGCGCAACCTTGCCAGAAGGCGCTGCGAAGAATGAGGACTTCATTGGGGGTTGGCTTGAAGGCGGTTGAGGTGCTGACGGGGCGCGGGTGGTCGATTGCAACCATGGATAGGCGCAGCGCGTGCGCCATGGCATCTGCGTGGGGGCCTTGGAGCTGAAGACGGAAGGTTTCGATCTCTTCTTGTACTGTGAAGATGGTGTAGAGGTAGAGCCAGATTTGGCCTACTGTAGGTGCGGGTTGGTTCTCCCAGCGCGCGATAGATGAAGGGCTTCTTTGGGCGCGAGCCCAGGCGGTATTGTTGGATGTGGGCGGGGCACTCTCTGACTTTACGGGGGTGGGCGCCGTGAAGTAGAGCTGATCATTGTGCAAGGCCTGAGGGAATGGCTGCGCTTCCTGCGCATTGTCCGCCTTGCGCAATTGGAATGACTGGGTTTCGCAAACAGCTTTGCTGGAGGGAGCCACATTGTAAGCAGTTAGATAAGGATGAGGCAGGCGAATCTTGACCGAGGCCAATGCCTGGGAGGAGGAAGCCATTTTGCAGAGCTATGGAGGGTGACAGGTTGTAATCAGATCAAATGGGCCTGCAGTGACTTATACAAGATCAGATTAATGCTCGGCCAGTTTGAAGCACCACTTTTTTGGGTTCCGGAGCACTCCGTGGGCCTTTTCCAACCGATTTCGCAAGCTGCTCTCATTAGCAATTTGAATGCAGATGGAGCTGAAACCGGAGACTTGGTGTAGAAGGCAACTGGGATGTCGATCAAGTCAGCCGTAGTGGGATTGCATACTGTCGGGCAAATGTACAATCATATTCGTATTCTATCGCAAGTTTGAGATACCGAAATCTTGTGAAAACATGGGTCCCACCAAGTCTAAGTGGTATAGACTCGTCGATCACCCACCGAAAAGGCTACTGTGCCTGGCGTCCAAACCTTGTTGACGAACTGGGCTGAAGTTTAAGCTTTCTTTTTTGCTGGACATTCCTATGAAGAAATCCATGTGTTCCTTGGGTAAACTTGGCTAACTGAAGGTTTAACTTCTTTTCCCCTGTACACTGTCTCTCTATACCATAGGGATCAACATAGCCTGTGGAGTTCACTACGCAACGTTGTGGAGGTGGGAGGCACACGGCGTCTCTTTAATACCCGAAGTGTTTCCGAAAGTTACCAGACAAAGCTGGTAACTTTCGTATGGATGTATTTAATGTATAGTATACCCGTATTAAACACATACCAAGACAAAAGTATGGACGCCGATGATATGGCCTCACTCCTTCAAGGCTTAGTGGATCCCCAAAGCTGCAGCCCTGGACATGTGGAAATGACGGGAAAAACGGAGTGGGCTTTCCGGGTGAACACTTGCCAAAAGGATGTGGGTTGTTCTGGAAGAGCTTAACTTCATTCTTAATGGTACCTGGATCGGCAAGGAGGTTTAATTATCAATCTCCGAGATCATCTTGCTGTCGATGAATGGACTGATCGGCAATCTTTCCTCTGTACAGAGTATCCGAGTTTGCATTCTACTTGGATGCATCAAAATGATCTTGCCGTCATGGTCGTGCCATTCTGTTTTCGCCGAAAGCAACAAAATGCGCCTGGCCGGGTTCCCTCGGGTTGACGTCTCGTTAAAAAGGTCGCTCGGTCTTGAATTGGTGAGGTTGATCTTTTTTTGCTGGCTAGTTTTGCTGTTTTATCCCTACAGCAATAGTGGCCATGTTGATATTACCTAGGACACGACTTCACATTTGACTTCAGTGCATCTTGTGAACCTTGAGACATGCTAACTGTTAGTTTATCTGAGTTTATTCCACCGGATTTAGTAGATTCGATATGTTTGCCAGCCAAAAAAGACCCCCCAAGAGCACGATTCGACGCACTGCTTCGCCCCCCGAAGTGCTCTCCAGTACAGCATGCTGTACTTGAAAAGGGGCATTAATTGGCATAGAGAGACTTAGTACTTTGGATTTATCTTTAGCGAGACCATTATACAGACAGTCTTTGTCCCGAAGGGGCTAAGACTAGATACCAAATGTCCAAAGTGAAATCGCTAGACCAAAGTGAGCTCAATTTATAATGCTATGTTTATTGTTACGCATCGGGCACGCAAGTCATACATAATAAAACGCAACGGATACCCTGGCTCCAGATTCAACAACCATACATCTGATGCGTCCAACTTGACTGCCTAGGCTTCTTTGAATGACTTTTCGATCAGTACCTGGAAGGCAATCGCCACACGACGCTTAAGATCTAAGAGAGCTCAAGCCATTCACGAGCTATTCAGTGGCATTCTTATTGCTCGTCCGTCATGCGTCTCTATGACTTTGAGTACTTTGACAATAATCTGTCGCTAGCTCAGAAATGCCTCCTTGCTTGTACCAAGCTTTTACACTTAGTAGACTTCCAATCAAACATAGAGCCAAGGTGACGAATTCGAGAAAAGCTGCAACAATTCGTGGAAACTGTAACGAAGTGGTCCTATACTTTCCAAGCCCTAATGCGAGCATAACCCACCCGCCCTGACCCGGTATCGGCACCTGCACCGCCTTATCAGATGCCGCCTTATCAGATCTGACGCCGATTGTCAAATCTTCCCCCTTCACAAGACTCACACCTCACAATGCAAATCAAACAACTATCTCTGGCCCGGGGTCAGCCCGGAATCCTCCATCACTGCGTACACAACCTCTCTCCTCGAAAATACCCTCGGATAACTCCCTAGCTAACTGACAACACCCGACCAGACCGACACCCTCGTCGCATTCGAATACACACGCAGCCAAATCCGCAAACCACACACTCTAGTCTTTGTAGGAGGTCTAGGTGACAGCCTCGGCTCAGTCGACTACCTAAACGAAGTCGTCAATGCCCTCGACGCAACAGAATGGAGCATATTCAACCTAGGCCTCTCCTGCGCAGGCGGGGGTTGGGGAATGGGCCGACTAGGCAAAGACATCGACGAGCTGTCTCAATGCGTCTCATACGTCCGCGCGTATAAGGAGCCCCAATTCGGGCCGGGCAAGGTGGTGATCATGGGCCATTCGACGGGTAGTCAGGACGTGATGCATTACATTAACTGCCCCAACCCGCGGCCCGCACACCCCGTCTTCGACCGCGATTGGAAGCCCATTGTGCGGGCCCAGGTTGATGGCGCTATTATGCAAGCGCCTGTTTCGGACCGCGAGGGTATCTTGTGGGTTGTCAAGTGTGGTACTGAGCGTGATAGTCCAGTTAAGATGCGCGAGATTTATGACCAGGCTGTGGCGGATGCGCGTCGTGCGACGTATGAGGATCATGATTTGGTTGATACTCTTGTTCCACTGGTTGTGACATCGCGTATTGGGTACCCGCCTTCTGCGCCGGTTAGCAGTCGTCGATTTTTGAGTCTGGCTAGTCCGGACAGTCCTGAGAATCCGTCGGAAGATGATTTGTTCAGTTCCGATTTGAGTGATGAGCAGTTCCGCGGGACTTTCGGTATGATTGAGGAGAGAGGTTTGTTGAAGCAGAAGATGCTCGTGCTGTACTCTGGGCGTGATCAGTCCGTACCTCCATGGGTGAACAAGGAAGCTCTGTTGAAGAGGTGGCAGGCTGCTGCTGATGGGAGTGGACGGCAGATCTGGGACCCGAGGAGTATGGTTATTCCTGGTGCGTCGCATGCTTTGAGTGATAGTGACCAGGCGAAGCCGCGGCGGATCTTGGTCGAACAGGTGACGTCTTACCTAGATGATATTCAACGGGGGTGATTGTCAGCTGGAATATTGTATCCTATGTTATTTGGCGTTCAAAAGCTATCTATCATTTGATCAGGGTGGGGTAAATATCCAAGAATATAACCAAAGCTGCATATAGTATGACACATGATTGTGTATATCTAAGCGTAAAGTGACAGCAGCCCTGGAGACTTTCGGTTCATAGGCTATCCAATCAAAGCTCTTGAAGAAGCTGGACACTCCAGCCTGGTCGGATCAGGGAGTCAAGTATCCCTTTCTGTAAGACCTGTCGATTAGGAGAATCGCGAGGAGACTATATTTCCACACGAAATCCATAGGGTTATTTGCCCCTCTTATTCCTCCGTCGCAATCTCTTCGGTATTGTTAAAAACCATATGGAACCTGTGCCGTTCTCATTTGTAGCTTTTCATGCAAAGAGAGAGAAAACGTCCACAGAGAGTGATCAGCGGTGATCAACGAGCCACACATAGTGATGAGGTACGCAGATTAGTAGGAGAGCCGTTATACTGTTTGTACAAAGTTAGTGTAAGAAGAAACGACAGGGTATAGAGAGGGCAACAGACAAGCAGTACAAGAAAAACATACCTTTGGACGTAGTGCTCTTAGCTGTACCTCCGGTAGCATGAAAAAGATGTATTACACATGAATGTGTAGATACCATTTCATAAGAACGAGGGAATTGGATGCGTCTTCGAAGCAGATTATGAGTGAGAAATATCTCTTGCTGATCCCGCACCTTTTCTTGGGTCTGGCCAAATTCCATTTTCAGTTTCTTATGATTCTAGAACGACTTTTAGGGTGACGGTTGGCTTGTCATGAAAGCCGTGCAACATCTTTATCTGTGTGAAACAAGAGCCATTAGTGAAGTCCTAGGGCTTAACCAGACTAGATACATCAAAACTCACTTCCAACTCAACCGTCCCGTCTCGGGGGGTGTCCTGAATGGACATCCAGAGACCTCATCACATATGACTCACATGATCATGGCAAGATGGAGGTAGAATCGTTTCCGAGGAAACTCTATACCACCAGCTTTAGACAAACTTGTGATTCTTGTCGCTTGTCGCTGAAAAGGCTTAATTGCTGCACGATACGCGAGACTCCCAATCGTCCCGGATTTCTGCTGTTTCTTTTCATTGTTGCGAGTTTCTCTCAAGGTCATATATCAGATGTCTTGATGTCTTGCGAAGGTTGAAGATCTTGATAGAAGAGGATGATGGTCCTTCTTTTGATAGCCAATTGTGTTGGAGTAGTGGAATGGAAAAAGATCAAGTAGACTTTTGTAGGTTCTATATAGTTTTATAGCACGATAGTGATCCACGACTGGTCTTACGCCTTCCTACTTCAATATATGATGAATATCAAGAGAGGAGGAAGAAGGACCATGAGTCCACTTACCGAAAGAAGGCATCTAAACATCTATGCACCAAAGACAAACAACGGAGGTCGGAACTCCTAGACGTGTGAACCAAGCAAATTGTAACACCGAAACTTCTGTGGGCTACAACGGAGCCAAACTGAAGGATGAGGGAGGTTATCTCAGTCCAATACGGAGGCAATCCGAGAAGAGATGTCACTTTCGTGTAGCAAATACTTCTTTAATGTTATGTTTAGTATAATATAGGCCAGGTTCTGCAGCAGTCTGACTGCATGATTACGGTGAAAGACCCTGAATGTTTCCCCTATATTAGAGCAGACAAACATGATGACAGTCATGACAGTTGTGGGACATCCTTATCAATGTGTAAATCGACACTCTAGTCAATGATCTTCATAATGACGCCTGATGCTGCCTATCTTGCAAATGCACTGTTTCTGGGCTGTGCTGCCTCAACATCCACTACGTCCCCTATTTTGAGACCTACACATAGATGCCTGGAGAAGACTGTGATTTTTGGAAATCACATGTGACTACCTGTAGATCTAAACTACTAGTGTACCTCATCTCACTCAAGGAACTCGGCCGAAGTACGCCCTGTACGGCCTATACGCGGAAGAAGAACAAAACTCCGGACGATCAACCGGCAAGCTAGACCAGCACTAATAAGTTGTCTCATACAAGTAGCTTAAGCAAGGCCCAAACTATGCCTAAACCCCTGACCCCACAAATAACGCTATTCATTATTGGGGCCACATGCTCACCTGATGTTTAAATCAATAGTGCAACGAAGATCCCATCAGCGATCCCAATGCAGGAAATTTGGGCAGACATATAGAGTATCAACTGGATCTATCAATCATTGAGATCGACATGTTTCTTTGTACTGTACATGTAACTGCATGTGATCCAAAAAAAAATTGGCGATAAACCTACATGGAAACATCAACCTATCATTCATTCCATACGAAGATCGAGCCACAACGAGGAATATTCCTGCCACCAAAAACCATCACGCGCTAATCTCAAACAGGCAGCTGTGTTATCAAGATCGATCTTGGGAACCGTCCCGATCACCAATGGCTTGCAAGGCGCAGCGTCGTACGATGAACGTAGGAAGCAGACAACAGACCTATCAAGAGACGCAATCCAACGCGATTATCAAGGCCAAGGGATGCCGTTACATCATACCCGTTGGACGGGATGCAGGACAATGCCGTCGCCAATGCAACGCAATCTCGAGATTACATCCTAGACCAGGGCCAGGAGGAGGCCATAGTGGACCGTTCGACACAGGCGCGTCTCCATCTAACGGTCAGGCGGGAGGATCCGCCACGGGCCCCCCTGTCACTTTTCATATGCATCTACGGCCATCATTGGCGCGGCGTTCAAAGCTCCCCCGGTCCAGCCGTTACCCGGACCATTCCGTCCGCGCGAACAGGGGGATGAAACACCCTCAATATTATGCGGTCTGTACCTGTATCATTCTCCAGACCGGCAACCCGTCTCGACGCTCATCATTGTTCGCCAGAATATAATGTTACCCTTAAGGGCAGTGTGCATATCACTGCATTTTGGGGTCCGGGCCGGGTCGATAGTTCCCGGCGAGGCACGGTGAGTGCAGATGCAAAGCTGATTGGATCCAAGCGAATGAAATAGATTGAAAGAAGAGAAAAAGGAAAAAGAAAAGAAGAAAAGAACCAGAAAATTCCCCGTCGGGACCCGTCCCGGAGCCCCCATGGGCTCAAAAAGGAAATGGGTGGCAGTTCTGCCCCCACTGGGCCACAGAACTGGGAACTGGAACGAATTCGCCCCGGCTGCTTTTGAGTTTGTCCATGGATGCCCAACCAGGGAGATTGGAAGTCCTGGGCTATAAAGTGCCTCATAAGCAAGGCTTACCAACGAGGTACCCACTTGCCCTTTCACTACACGCAGTATTTTCTCTTGGACAAATTCTTCGGGGACCGTTACCCGGCGCTTATAGACATGGGCATCGCGGACCGGGAACGCAAAGACCCCCATCCGCACCCGAGTAAAAGAACTAGAAAAGTGTAAAAGTGTGATAACGAGGCCCAGCCCAAAGCAATCTGGCAATCTAACATTTCCCCTAAACCAAGTTGAGTCTGGCTCAAACCTTTAAACACGCGATAGACATTCCAGAATGTGTGATAGTGTGCTGTGATCCATGGACGTGCATGTATTTCGGGTTAGGGTCTTCGAGTATAGCATCGTGAGTACTCCGTACAATAGCATCTCATTTCAAAGACCACGAGGCTGTGGGGATATGGGGCGCCACCATCGACACTAAAAGAATAATACTGCAGATGTATAGACTCCTGAAACAAGAGATGACACACTTTCCACGTGTGGACTGGGGTCTACGAATTAGACTCAACCTAATCATTATTAGCGACTTTGTATTATACACAAAAGGGCTCGCTTAGGGAGGGGGGGAGGGTTTGTTCCGTCCCACCCGATAGAGAGAGAGCTTTCAAGCTTCTCCACCGGGAGTGAAGGCAGGAAGGAAATGAGGCCAAGAAAAGCTCACAGTTCCGTGGATATCCACTGTGTCCTGTGCGTTGAGGGCCGGGCCTGCTTCTCTCCTTTTCCGTGTGGAGCTGTCCCTGTATGTAGAATATAGAAAGTCAGAAGTCGAAGGTAGAATGTAAATTGTAGGTCATAGAATAGAGCATAGAGATAGAGATAGACGTTAGAATAATATCGAAAAACTTAGTATAGATAACATATCAGTAGGGGATAATAGTGTCATCACGCCGTGAAAAACGCACTAACTTCCTAAAGTGGATTCCCCCTGGTCCAAAGTGTATGACTTCATGGAGCTGTCACTTATGTTCCCCTAATTATAGGAGTTTTACCAGTCATTTCTGTCTGCCGGTCTCGTTTGTCTATATTTCGAGGTCTTACCAGAAACAGTTTCAGCGGGAAAAGAAATATAGTGAAAATCCGAGAGGCTAAACGGTAGGGGGGTGAAGATTTCAAACCCCCGACAGGGATAGAATTGTAAATTCTGGCTCCGTACTCGATTTGTTCAATTGCTCTTGCTCTTGCTCTTACTCTTCCTTTTACTCTTACTCTTACTTTAACCATTTTCCCCTCTGACTTTCTTCTCTCACTTAATTTCCTTACTTCCCCCACCCACGGACCAGACTTCGCACACTCACTTTTCTCAATTGGCGTCGAAGCTCCTTTTTCGCCCCCCCCGCCTGGAACGTGGGCCACTTCACCCCCCTCTTCCTTTCCCCTCTTTTCCCCCTTGGTATGTTCCAACATGTCGCTTGCGCTTCTGTCGCTGACTGTTTAGCTCTCTCTCGCCATGTCTGGGAAAATGACGCTGTACAAGCTGGTGGTGTTGGGTGATGGAGGTGTTGGAAAGACCGCCCTTACCATTCAGGTTGGTTGCCCGAGTCACACACGAGATCAAGACGCTAAATATCACCCCCCCCTCAGCTATGTCTCAATCACTTCGTCGAAACATATGATCCAACCATCGAGGACTCATATCGCAAACAAGTCGTGATCGATCAACAATCGTGTATGCTCGAGGTGCTGGACACTGCGGGTCAGGAAGAATATACCGCACTACGAGACCAGTGGATTCGAGATGGCGAGGGGTTCGTGTTGGTGTACAGCATCACGTCGCGCGCCTCCTTTTCGCGCATCACCAAATTCTACAACCAGATCAAGATGGTCAAGGAATCATCAAGCTCGGGCTCCCCCTCCGGGCCCAGTTACCTGAACTCCCCACTGAGCGCATCCTCCGGCCCAGCAATGCCCGTCCCCGTGATGCTGGTCGGCAACAAGAGCGACAAGGCTGTGGAGCGCGCAGTCTCGGCACAAGAAGGTCAGGCACTGGCCCGGGAGCTGGGATGCGAGTTTGTCGAGGCCTCCGCCAAGAACTGCATCAACGTGGAGAAGGCATTCTACGATGTCGTTCGCATGCTGCGCCAGCAGCGACAACAGCAGCAAGGTGGTCGCCCGGACCGCCGCCAGCCCGGTGGCCGTGATCGTGACGCCGGGCCCGAATACCCCAAGTCCTTCCGGCCCGACAAGTCGCGACATCGCAGTCGCCTCAATTGTGTCCTCTTGTGATCGGCCGGGTCCGTCCGGAGCCCCTTGAACTGGCTTTCTATTTCTTCTTTCTCTCTCCATTTTTGGTCCCGGGTGCATCTGGAGGGTTCTGTCTTTTATCTCGGCGTTGGTGGCCCTAAGAGGTGGTTCTTTGGAATCCTCTTTCTCTCCACCATACAAAAAAAATCCCCAGGCGACGAAGCCAGATCGCAGTCGCGCATTAGCAGGCATTTCGATATGATACCCTACGACTGAGCTTGTTTTTATTTTATTTTGCGATATATAGACAATACAGGTTCTACCAAAGATTCACAGTATTCACAGTATTAAATGCGGGGGCGCTCTCCCCGCAACACCCCTGTACTCTCATGCAGCCCCTACCTCGGGTAGCTTAAGCTATCCCGCCTGGGATCCCCGGATTCACATCCCCCTCTCCAACCTCCAACCTCCAACCTTCCCTTCCTCGACTTCACATCCCTTTAGAATATCCAAACCACCATGCCACCTCACACTCAAATAACAACAACTGCCCACTCCCTTGCCGACCCAGAATCCTTCTGGAGCTATCACGCAGCCAAGCTCCACTGGCACCGCAAGCCATCACGGGCCCTGACACGCCACACCAAAACTCTCCCCAGTGGAGTCTCACACGAGCATTGGTCGTGGTTTGCCGACGGCGAGATCTCCACCTCCTACAACTGTGTTGATCGACACGTCCTCGCAGGACACGGTGACAATGTGGCCATAATCTGGGAGTCGCCCGTGACAGGATCGACGGAGACATACACCTATGCTCAGCTACTGGATGAGATCGAGGTTCTTGCGGGAGTCTTGAGGGAGGAGGGAGTAAAGAAGGGTGACGTTGTCATTATCTACAGTATGCATTTACCCATTACCCCTACGATGGCAGTCATATCACCACACATACCTACCCATACCCATATCCGTATCCCCATCCCCATCCCCGCCACCGTCACAAGCACCCCACAGTAACCCCACAATATAAACCACATGACAATAACACGGAGATGAACAAACTAACAAACCATCCGGGGGTAGTGCCAATGATCCCGGCCGCCCTAATAGCAGCTCTAGCAATAACACGCCTAGGCGCAATCCACGCCGCCGTCTTCGGCGGCTTCGCCCCGCAATCCCTAGCGCAACGCATCGAAGCCGCGCGCCCACGCGCAATAATGACCGCCTCGTGCGGTATCGAGGGAAACAAGGGCCCCATTGCTTACAGGCCGCTAGTGGAGGGTGCAATAAACGCAAGCAGGTTCAAGCCGAGCAAGGTGCTTGTTTGGCAGCGGGATCAGCTGCGCTGGAATAGACCTGATAAGAGGGGTGGACAGCGGAATTGGCAGAGGCTTGTTAAGAGTGCGCGTGGTCGGGGGATTCGGGCTAAGTCCGTTCCTGTTATGGGGACCGAGGGGGTTTATGTTATTTATACTAGTGGTGAGTATTGTACCCTTGGACAGTGGACGGCGTATCTTTCTTTCTTTTTCCATTTTGGAATATCAGCATTGGATAATTAACCACATATTAACACGCATACAGGAACAACAGGCCTCCCAAAAGGCGTCCTCCGCGAAGCAGGCGGACACGCCGTAGGCCTAACCCTAAGCACAAGTGCCCTCTTCAACATAAAAGGCCCAGGCGATGTAATGTTCTGCGCCTCAGACATAGGCTGGGTAGTAGGGCACTCCTACATCTTGTACGGACCCCTCCTAGTCGGCGCAACAACGATCCTCTACGAAGGCAAACCAGTCGGCACACCGGACGCCGGTATATTCTGGCGTCTAATCGAAAAACACAAAGCGAATGTCCTATTCACGGCGCCTACTGCTATTCGTGCGATGTGCAAAGATGATCCCGAGAATGTCCTTATTAGTGAAGTTGGAAGGAGAGGCGGATTGAAGTCGTTACGTGGGTTATTCCTTGCCGGTGAGCGGAGCGAGCCATCTATCGTTCGGCTTTATCAGGGGTTATTGGAGAGGTTTGGGGCTGTTGGTGCTACTGTCGTTGATAACTGGTGGTCGTCTGAGTCTGGTTCGCCTATTACCGGGTTGATGCAGAATTGTCGGGCTGCTATTGCTGGTTCGGGTCCTGGTGCAGATGTAGAGGGACAGAGTGAGAAACCTCTTGCTCTTCGTCCTGGATCGGCGGGTTTGCCGTTACCTGGTTTTGATGTCCGTATTGTCGATGACGAGGGCATTGAAGTATCCCATGGCACGATGGGTAATATCGTTCTGGGACTACCCCTTGCCCCGACGGCATTTACGAATCTTTTCATGGAAGACGAGCGTTTTTACCGTGGGTATCTGAAGCGGTTTCAAGGGCGGTGGGTTGATACCGGTGATTCGGGGATGGTTGATGGAGATGGCTATTTGCATGTTATGTCGCGATCTGATGATATCATTAACGTTGCAGCTCATCGACTTGGGACTGGTATGTTCTCTCTCTCTCTCACACACTCTCTCTCTTTTTATATTCCACGTTTCGAGATAAAAGACTAACCACCCATCTACAGGAACAATCGAACAAGCAATCCTCTCCCACCCAGCGATCAGTGAAGCGGTAGTAATCGGCCTCCCCGACCCCATAAAAGGCCATCTCCCCTTCGCATTCATCCAACCAAAAGCTGGATCAATCCCGGAAGAAGCTACATCTAATGGATATCTACCAGCAAAACCAAGCCAGAAACTCTTCACAGAAGTGAACACCCTCGTGCGCGAACAAATTGGAGCTATTGCCTCGCTAGGTGGGATGATTCAGGGCCGGGGGATGTTGCCTAAGACTCGGAGTGGGAAGACGCTTAGACGGGTTTTGAGGGAGTTGGTTGAGATGGCTGTTAAGGGGGATTATGAGGGGGCTGTTGCTGTGCCGCCTACTGTTGAGGATGGGGATGTTGTTGATGTTGCTAGGGGAAGGGTTAGGGAGTATTTTGAGGGTGTGAGGAAGAGACAGGGTGGGATGGCGAAGCTTTAATTTTGCTAATACGCATTGGAGATGTACAGTGGCTTCTTGGGATGAATGTATATATCTGGTGATGATTGCTGTTTATATTTGGTTTCTTTACTTGAAGTGGGAGGCTATAACAGGGAATATAATGAAAAAATTAAGACCGATGCCTATGAGGAAATTGTGGGTTAATACATAGAAGAATGTGAAGTGGATATAGACTATGTCTCCATAATGATTGTTATGAGATCGATCACATTGCACTGTCACATTGCTTATTTTGGCGTTTATAGACCTGCATGATCCCCGCAGTGCTCCACGAGTCTATGTACGATTCGATTATGACATAAAATTCAAGGTCTCATCATAGTACATTTCTCACTAGGCTCGTGGCACTTTGTAGAAGCGGCTTAGAGAGGATCTCGGTAGTTGATATATTCATCCCATGGGGGTAGCGATCGACTAGTCTCTCGATAGATCGAGATCAGTGGAGAGAGGCGAGGATCGCCAAAGCTTGGCCGATAATCAAGACGTCAACTTCAATATGCGTTCGGAAGATACCGACGATGATAAGAGTCGTCAAGAGCGGCGTCAACTACGAAGCCTACTTTCATACGGAAGACAGCAATGAGAAAAAAGAGATCATTCGCGATTGAAGTGATATGAAGATAATAAACAGAAACGTTATGTCCAGGAGAATCACGCGCAAAACCAACAAAAAGCCCCAGCATGGTGGGGAGAACATGAACAAGATACACCCAAAGGGAAGAGAACAATTATGTATTATCTAAGAAGACGTAGACAAGACATATACACCCAAGAAGAACCCGTAGCCTGAACACCCGACAGCAGCGAAGCGCCATGCTCAAAGCGAACACAGAGATCGCGCCATCTCTTCATGATACCATTGACATTCAACCGCTTTACAGCAGGAGGGCAACGGCACCGAAGACAGCAGCCAGACCGGCACCAGCGCCGGTGGCGGCGTTGATGGCACCGGCGTTGAAGGCGGGCTGGGAGGGGGAGGGGGAGCCGGTGGCACCGGCGTTGGGGACCAGAGGGGTGGAGGTGGCGACGCTGGGCACGACGGGGATGCTGCTGCTGCTGGCCAAGGGGGTGGAGGAGGAGCTGGGATGGGGTTAGAATGGGATTGTTCTCTTTATTGATATGTTGATTGCTTACCAGCTGTTGCACTGGGTCACGGTCGAGGTCACGAGGGGACGGGTGACGGTGTAGGGACCGTTGGTCATGGTGATGTGACCGGGCTATTTGGTTTGTTAGTGTTTGTTGCGTGTTTTGGCTTGTTATGAACATACGGTCGAGATGCTGTAGGTGTGGCTACCGTGCACCACGGAGGTGGCCTCAGGGCAGTAGGTAGTGTACTGGGTGAGAACCTCAGTGGTGACATCGGAGGCGACAGCGCCAACGGCAACGGCAGCGAGAGCGGCGATAGAGAAACGCATTGTGATAGGATGTGAATGGAATAATTCCAAGAATGTTCGTTGAGGGGTATGGACACGCGAAGTGTAGAGAGTGGCTTTTTAAAAGAATGTAATCGGTTGAAGAACCGGGGATAGAGAATGTAAGCGTGGGTGAAGAAGAGAGGGAGAAGGGGGAGACCGGGGGAGTATATAATGCTAATTTAATGAGATTCAGGTACCCGTGCACTAGACACTCTCTGCCCACGGAACTGTGGAAAGACGGGAAAAGGGGCAGAGACAGCGCGTGGCAATAGTTTCGTAGAATAACGGCGTCATCTAGTCAGTCTCTCAGTCAATCGGGACTTGTTCTGCAGCCAATTTAATATGGGCCCACAAGTCACTTTTCCTCCTGGCGTCCTCCAGCCCTCGGGACACGCTTTCATGAATCACTTTGTTTTGTGCGGCCGAGAATCCTTTCCTAGTTGGGCTGTTGTGGCTGCTAGGGTTGGACGAGATTTTCTAGGCATTGGCTATCCGAGTCTAGGTTCTTTGATCTTCTTACTCTGATGTGGGTATGTGGTCATTTTGGTCAAGTCTATCTCTTTGATTTGTACTCCATGCGAGTTGCTAATTGTAGTTTTCTCGCAACGTTCAAGTTAGTGGAGCCTCGACAATTTGCATCCTGCCCCGCCAAGTTCCCGCGATAGTGAGCCGTGGAGGTGTGAGCCATACATAAGGCCGAAAGTATCTATGATGCTACAAACCAGTGGACAATATAATCATCTGGAAATATCACTTGAAAATGTCATTCTTTATCGCCGAGTCTAAAAGAAGACACACCAGAAAAGGATATTGCCTACTCTTTAAACAATAAGACCAATTTCCCTGCTATATTTCCTAGCCAATGTGAAGGGCACAAGAGCCAAACAATAAGATTAATGCTTGGCATTGTGTTAGGCACCTAAAAGGTCTCACTTTAACGGTCGTTCTAGGTGGCAGTTTAACCGCTTTAGTAAAACCACTCCAGCAACCCTTCCGTAGTGTCGCTTTTAGTGTCATTAACGTATACAAATAGCATCAGTCATGAAGTCTGATCGCCGTTGGTCAATGTGATCACTAATTATAGTAAACAAGCTTCGCAACTCATAAAATGACAGTGAATGCAAGGCACCACAAAAACACACAAGGGTTGGTGATCTTCATTACAATCATCATCCCTAGACAGCCTACGTCGTTGCGGTTAAAACGTCAACAGATTGCTCCTTACCGGCTAGGGGTGATTGCTTACATGTAGCACAACCTGTTCGAAGGTTGTGTTGTAGCTAGGTTGAATAGAAACAGAGGCACGTGGTGTCTTGCAAGTTGAACTGTCGTCAAGTAATTATATTGTGTTCTATGTACTAGATAGGGGTAGACTCTCAGAGGCGCTCGGAGTTTGCGATCAACACAGCTCCTCGCTGAACTAGGAGTATCGCCAACGCGATAGTGGAACTGTTGGATACCATGAGATAATCCAGGCCTAAGATGGGAAGGCCTGGAGTCCCAAGTCGAATCCCATCCCGATTCGTCGGCAAACCAAACGCACAACAATTCCAATCCGATGGTACTGGTCCCTCAATGGATGGTTAAAGGCGTGGGACCTGTCAGCAGCGCCCGTCCAGCGCCAGCCAGACCGAAGCCCAGCCGTCACCGACGAGTGCTGACACAGATAAAACGCCGTCTCTTCATCTTGGATTTAGTTGTGTGAAGAAGAAAAGGAGGGAGAAATTTTGCCGAGCGAGAAAACCTCAAGCTGATGCACGGACCAGGCGGAGAGCTCAATGGGGAATAGCGCCGTTTCCCGCTTTCCGCGGAGAACGGAGAGGCGTCAGTTACTGTCCGACAAGCATTCGTTGTTTTAAAAGCCGATGCTTTCCTATCGGCCAAGTACATATACCCCCCGGTCTTGAATTGCTTCAGCTTCAGCTCCAGCTTCACCATGTTGTCTCGCTGTGGCAGATCCGCTGCCCGCTTGCTCCCCCTTGGGAGCTCCCGCGCTATTGTCTCCCGGGCCTCTATCGTGCCATCAATTAGATCGGCCCCTCAATCGCGGGGAGTATCGTCGTCTCCCGATGCGCAGCACAAGGTATGTGGTTTGAAGGGTTTCAATGGCAAGCCAGACACATATACTGACCTTTTACCAGCTGCTATCGTCCTCCCTCAAGGACTCCGACCCCGCCGTTTACGATATCCTGCAGAAGGTGCGTCATTGCTGATAGAGCTCCGGAATCGACGACTTGCTAATACCTCTCCAGGAGAAAAGACGCCAAAAGCACTTCATTAACCTGATTCCCTCTGAGAACTTCACTTCGCAAGCTGTCCTCGATGCTCTTGGCAGTGTTATGCAAAGTATGTACTCCAGTTTCCCGCTTTTGCTTGCCAGATAGGCCGGCCATCCTAACCACAATGCAGACAAGTACTCCGAAGGATACCCCGGCGCCCGTTACTATGGTGGAAACGAACACATTGATGCCTCGGAGCGCCTGTGCCAGCAGCGTGCTCTTGAGACCTACCGTCTTAACCCCGAGGAGTGGGGAGTGAATGTTCAGCGTATGATATACGGATATATGCAAAGGGATACAAATGCTAACTGTTACCAGCTCTGTCCGGCTCGCCCGCTAACCTCATGGCCTACTCCGCTGTTCTTAACACCCACGACCGCCTCATGGGCCTGGACCTCCCTCACGGTGGTCACTTGTCCCACGGCTACCAGACCCCTACAAAGAAGATTTCCGCGATCTCCAAGTACTTTGAAACCCTTCCCTACCGCCTCGATGAGTCGACTGGCTTGATTGACTACGACGGACTGGAGAAGATGGCCAACCTGTACCGGCCCAAGCTGATTGTTGCGGGCACCTCGGCCTACAGCCGTCTCATTGACTACCCCCGCATGCGCGCGATTGCCGACTCCGTGGGCGCCTACTTGCTGGCCGATATGGCGCACATCTCCGGTCTCGTAGCTGCTGATGTGCTCCCGTCTCCTTTCCCCTACTCGGATATCGTGACCACCACCACCCACAAGTCCCTGCGCGGCCCCCGTGGCGCCATGATCTTCTACCGCAAGGGCGTGCGCAGCACGGACAAGAAGGGCAACCCCGTCATGTACGATCTGGAGAACCCAATCAATGCCTCCGTCTTCCCCGGCCACCAGGGTGGCCCTCACAACCACACCATCACCGCGTTGGCCGTGGCCCTTAAGCAGGCCCAGTCAACCGACTTCCAGAACTACCAGCAGACAGTTCTGTCCAACGCCACAGCTCTGGCCTCGCGCCTCGGCGATTCCACCAGCAAGGGTGGACTCGGCTACAACATCGTCTCCGGCGGCACCGACAACCACCTGGTGCTGGTGGACCTGAAGAACCGCGGCGTGGATGGCGCTCGTGTGGAGCGTGTTCTCGAGCTGTGCGGAGTTGCTAGCAACAAGAACACCGTACCTGGTGACAAGTCCGCCCTCAAGCCCGGTGGTCTGCGTCTTGGCACCCCCGCCATGACCTCCCGTGGCTTCCAGCCCGAGGACTTCCGTCGCGTAGCTGACATCGTCGACCGCGCTGTCATCATCACTCAGAAGCTGGACAAGGTTGCTCGCGAGCACGCTCAGTCCAAGGGTGTCAAGAACCCTGGCACAGTGAAGGCCTTCCTGGACTACCTGGGCGAGGGCGAGGAGATCTCCGAGATTGTTCTCCTGCGCCAAGAGGTTGAGGACTGGGTTGGCACTTTCAGTTTGCCCTGGTCTGAGGACCAATAGACGATTTCCTTTCTAATTTCCTTTCTCTGTATATCCCGGGTTCGAAACGAATATGATTCAAGATGTTCAAAATTACACAGATAGAATGGTAGGGCAATTATAGATGTTTCATATAGTTACTTTGTACCGGAGTCGTATAAGTTAGTTACATCGCCTTATCACTTATCAGTTTTTCGTTTGCGCCAAACTCAGTTTCATATGACATCGTTCCCCTCGGATTTGTTTGCGAAATTTCCCCTCTTCTTGTATTCCCAGGAAGCATAATTTATGACCATGAGAGTCAGCCAGGTGCGAACCCCGAACTGCGACACATATTCAATGGGACGTAACTAACGCGAACAACAGCTCTACGTCTACCCGATCAAGTCGCTGCGGCCGACTACCGTCAACGAGGGCATCCTAACTCCACGCGGCTTCCAATATGACCGTCACTTTATGCTCCTCAAGGTCTTGCCCGCCGAGGATGGCTCCGACACCACGACCCTGAAGAATATGCATGTCCCCCACTTCCCAGAGATGGCCCTTTTCCATACGGACATCGAGTACCCCCAGACCGAGAACGACAGCGGAAAAGTAATAGTCACATACCACCCACCACCATCAGAGTTTGGACCCGAACCCCGCGAGCGCAAAAGACTCGAGATCCCTCTCCAACCCAATACAAAGACCCTCAACCCTCTCACAGTCACAATGCACCAAAGCCCAACAACAGGCTACAGCATGGGCGCCGAATACAACGACTGGTTCAGCGCCTGTTTTGGATACCCTGTAATCCTCGCTTACCTCGGACCAAACTCACGAGAAGTACTGGGCACATTAGCACCAGCAAAAGCCAACAAAAACTCAGCCCTGCGCGGAATCTGGAACATCGTTACAAACAAAACCACAGACAAAAAGCGAGAATGGTTCTTACCCGTGCTGGTGGTCGCATTCGTGGCCAACATACTCATCCAAGCCTACAGCTTCATTCGACAGGGAAAGACACCCCAAACAGCAAGTAGTCTGCTGCCCGCCCTCCTAGCACCCGTTGCGCTAGTATTGTATTACATGCTACACGCACAGCCCGAAGACCGCATCACCTTCGCCGACTGTGCGCCCTACCTGGTTATCTCCGAGACATCCGTTGATAATGTCTCGGCACGATTGCCGGACGGGACGGAGATGGATCGGACTAAATTCCGGCCTAACATTGTTGTTTCGGGGGCTGAGAATGCCTTTGAAGAGGACTTTTGGAGTGTGCTTACTTTAGGCTCTGAAAAGACGCGATTGTTGTTGACGGGTAATTGTGTGCGCTGTCAGAGTCTTAATGTTGATTATACTACGGGCAAGATGGGGACTGATGAATCTGGGACTGTACTTAAGAAATTGATGAAGGATCGTAGGGTGGATAAAGGGGCGAAGTTTAGTCCTGTCTTTGGGCGCTATTCATTTTTGGAGACCCGGGGGAGTGGGACGAATCTTAAAGTTGGTGATGAGGTTGTTGTCGCGGAGCGTGGCAAGAAGAGGACTGTCCTCGGTGAGTCTTTCATGCTTTTCTCGTTTGGGATACATTGAGGGATTGCTAATTGGTTTTCAGATTGGCCCGGCTTGACGAATTGAGTTCATCTCGGGCACACTCTCTGACGTTTGGTTCGAGTTTCCATACTTTCACTTTTGCATTGTGACGTCATGTTGGGTTTGATGAATTCCCACGAAGTAGCAGTATGAACTGGGTAAAACATTTAGCCAGTCCCTGGATGTTCAAATGAAATATTGTTCTACAAAATAGAAGCCTTGAGAAACACAATATCAAGATCTTATTGGCGAACGCCACAGTTACATCATCGCTGCACCGCCACAACTGAGCCCCGAGTCACCTGACCTGCATGATCCATGGAAAGAAGATTCCAAGAATAACTTTGGAATCTTGGACCTGTTTACACTACCTACATACTGCCTGCCTACTGCATACTGTCCTCTCCATACACTCAAGATTTACTGTTGGTGCAGAACCAGCCTTACCGAACTACCGCAGGGACCGTGGCTCAAGCCTCTCCAATCATCCAGCCGCCGCTGCCTATTTGAGCCCACACACCACACTGTCACGCCCGACGTATCTGAACTGCTGTTTCACCAGTGTGACACTTCCGCCTCTTTCCACGCTCCGACCGGATCGGTCAGGCGCCAAACATTTATTCCCCCGGTGCATAAGGCACCGCTAAGCCCCGCCGCGGGTAAGCTGCCGCAGAAAAAAAAGGCGATCGCAATCGTTCCAACTGCTACAATCGCCATGGATCCAGCTCATTTGCGCCGCAAAGATACCACAAAGGGTCCTCCACTGAGGATCCTCTCACTCGGTCAGCATTCTCTCGCTTCCCCGCCAATAACAAAACTCAGCTGACTTGACCAGATGGCGGTGGTGTACGTGGCTACTCCATGCTTATTCTTCTTCAGGAACTCATGTACCGCACCTATGTCGAATGCGAAGGCAAGCCTCCCCGTCGCGACCAAATTCCCAAGCCATGCGATCACTTCGACTTGATCGCGGGTACCGGCACCGGCGGTCTCATCGCCTTGATGCTCGGTCGTCTCCGCCTTGACCTCGAGACTTGCAAAGAAGTCTACGTGCGCATGACGCGCAAAGTATTCGAGACCGATAAAACCATCGCTGGTATTCCGTACCGCTCGACGCTGTTCAAGGCTTCCAAGCTCGAGGAGGCAATTCGGGAATGTGTGCGGGAACATACAGTCTTCGAGGCGGAGGGCAATGACACGCCGAATGCCAACGCGCGTAATTCCATTGTCAGTCTGCCGTATAGTCCGAACTCTGTTCCTCAGCGGTCTATCAGCCGGGGTAGTTTCAGCACTTCTGCTGCTTCTCATCCGATGTCTCCGACTAGCCAACGAGGCTCTGCTTTCATCAATGGTCTGCGCTGGGGTAACCCCGATGCGCTACTCTACGACAGTCGAGAATATCGTACCAAAACGTGAGTTTTATCATGCGATGCCTTCTAATTGTCATTACTAACATGCAATTAGTGCTGTCACTGCTCTATACAAGGGCACGCCGCGCAAAGGAACGGCCGTGCTTCTGCGCTCCTACGATTCCCGCAGGGAACCCCCACCTGAATTTGACTGCACAATATGGCAAGCAGGCCGTGCCACTTCCGCGACGGGACTTGCTTTCAAGCCAATCCAGATCGGTCAACATGTCTTTATTGATGAAGGCCCGGGCACATATAACCCTGCGCCGCAGATTCTTGATGAGGCGGTGGTGAACGAGTGGCCAGGTCGGGAAGTCGGCGTCTTTATCAGTGTGGGCACAGGAAAGCGGCCAGCTGGCACCAACAACCGACAGCATGAATGGTGGGAGGATTTCTTCGGCGATGCGCTTGGTACTTTCGCTGAGGCACGCCGTCGACTTATCACCAAGATTGAAGGCTGCGAGGACATTCACAATGAAATGCTACGAGATCGACTCGCCCAACGTAATGTCGCCAAGGACAATTACTTCCGACTGAACGTGGAAGTCGGCGTTGGCGAGTTTGGTATGAATGAATGGAACCGGTTGGCTGATATCAGCACCAACACACGGCAATATTTGGCCAAGCCTGAAGTCAAGAAGATGATTCTGGATGCTGGTGTCCGGTTTGCTAAGATCGATCGCATGAACCGCCGTCTGGCAAACCATGCTGCGGCTGGCGGTGACCGTGACGACCTGTCCTTTGATCTTGAATCCGAAGAGCTTTCGCTCTCTCCTCCCGTTCAATCATACGTTCCACCTCCCCAGCACTTCGCCGTCGAGTTGCCCGCAGAACTACCCGCAGAACCTATTGATTTCGCCCATCAACCTACGCACGCACCGCCCCCAATCCCAACTAGCGTGACGGTCTCCCCGCCGGACGACTCGTTACCTGCTCATCCTACGCCACAAGATAATATACCTACTTCCCCAAGGCAATCCAGTGATGGTGTCAATTATCGTCGAAGCCATGACCAGAGTCGCCCGAACTCGCAACAACAACAGGGCTCTCCCCACCGCAGTGATGAATACTTTGCAACATTCAACGGGCCTCCACCAGTCCCTCCCAAAACACCCATTCCATACCCATCTCAGGATGAGGGCGGTGTCGCTATGCCCGCACCTCTGTTCTCTCAAGCTCCCTCAACCGGTAACAAGGTCCGACCTCCTTACCCGGTTGATGAGCCTCCTCCAGTGGTCAACAGACAACGCAAACCCAGCTACCATGTGCGATAATCTCTTTCGCATATGTTCTTATCTTGGGTCCTTGTTTCAACTTTTATACTTGCATTTTTATGTTTCTTGTTTCTTTCCTGCTGAATACCCCTCGTTCGAGACGGTGATTAGGGCTGGGATGGAGGTGTCACGGCGCATGGAGGCAATCATGTCCCTGGTTTCATTCTTACCTTACGTTTTTCCTTTGTTAGTTGAACCTTGCGAGAGAGATGGCCAATACCTGCTTTCGGGCGTAATGAATGACGACATTTATGACAGACTTCAATGTGGCATGGATATCTGTATAGTAACGTTAGTAGTCTACAGTTCGAATAAAACAGAGGGGTTCAAGTGAAACCCTTAATCCATGATAGGTTAGAACATGCATACAAGTTCATGTCGGTAGATTATAACAATATTTACATAGATTAAGCCAAGACCAATGACTGGGTCTAGAATCGCCACTCTATTTAGAGATAAGTTAGAGTGACAATAAAGATACATCGAAGGTACCTGCCGATCGCAGTGTCTCTGCCCCACCAGCAAGTACCCACCCGTACCTCCTTTCCCCACAGGGACTAACCCAGCCTCTCTGTTTCTGCAACTTTTACAATGTCCTTCCCCTTTTCCCAGGGTCGCATTTTGCTTGTATTTCTCAAGTCATTTTCTATTCTCTTCAAGCATCCCTTCTCTCCTACACCCTCGAAACCCTTGATTTTTGCGTTGCATCAAAGCGCCACCGAGAGTCTTAGCGCCAACGGCTGACGTGCCCCCTTGCGGAAATCCCACATTTCTTTTCCTCGTGGCCACCCTTTCCAGAAGCATTCCTAGATCGACGCTATTCCAGATCACTCCTCCTACCCTTGTCCGCTGTTGCGACATCTCGACTTTCGATCCGAACCAGTCCCACCGATAGTCGCCCAAGGCGATACGCTCAAGCGATACAGCGTGGCAGCTTCGATAAGTGTTTCAGATAGTCGCTGAGTCTCGTCTTCGGACGACTCTCTACCCCGACAGATACGGGGCCCTTTTTTCTTCGCCTCTTACTGCTGGCCAGTGTGGCTATTTCGCAACACCTCACATCTCGCAACCATGGATCCCAATTCCGCTCTATCGCAAGCTTCGACGCTGCTCGCTCGCGCTGAGAGCTCGGGTCGACCGCCGGTATACAAAGCCGTTGGTATTTCGCTAGCTGTTGCGTCCGGTGTGTTTATCGGTATATCATTCGTGATCAAGAAGATCGGGTTGCTCAAGGCGAATGTGAAATACAACGAAGAGGCAGGAGAGGGATATGGATATTTGAAGAACTTCTGGTGGTGGACTGGCATGACGTTGATGATCATCGGAGAGATATGCAACTTTGTTGCGTATGCTTTCGTCGATGCGATTCTCGTTACGCCGCTTGGTGCGCTGTCCGTTGTGATTACGACGATTCTGTCGGCTATTTTCCTCAAAGAACGGTTGAGTTTCGTTGGGAAGGTTGGCTGTTTCTGTTGTATTATTGGGTCTGTGACTATTGCTATGAATGCGCCTGAGCAGTCATCTGTCGCTGATATTCAGGGTATGCAGCATTTCGTTATACAGCCTGGGTTTTTGACTTATGCTGGGCTGATTATCGTTGGGGCTGTTTTTACGGCTCTTTGGGCTGGTCCGCGATATGGCAAGCAGAGTATGTTTGTTTATATCAGTATTTGCAGCATGGTTGGTGGTTTGAGTGTCGTTGCTACCCAGGGGTTGGGCTCTGCTATTCTTGCTCAGATCAATGGTGAGGAGCAGTTTAAGCATTGGTTTCTCTATGTCTTGTTTGTGTTCGTTATTGGAACACTACTGACTGAGATCATTTATCTGAACGTATGTTTCGATCATTCTGATACGTTTGAGTTGCGCTGACCCTTTTTATAGAAAGCTCTTAACCTTTTCAACGCCGCCTTGGTCACCCCGACTTACTACGTGATGTTCACAAGTGCCACGATTATTACCTCTGCTATCCTGTTCCAGGGTTTCAAGGGTACGGGCGTTCAGATTGCAACTGTAATTATTGGATTCTTGCAGATTTGTGCAGGCGTGGTTCTACTGCAGCTATCCAAGTCTGCCAAAGATGTTCCCGATGCTGCCGTATTCAAGGGCGATCTCGACCAGATCCGGGAGGTTGCTACCGTGGAAGAGCCCGAATCCGAGCCCAAGGCTGACTCTATTCGCGGTGCGGCCTCCATCATCCGCCGTATCTCTACAGCCCGTCGAACCATGGAATCAGATGAAGCCCGTCGCTTTTTCCACGACAAGCACGAGGATTATCTGAAGCCACCCGGTGAAGATGAGATTGTTGAATGGGATGGTCTGCGCCGGCGCAAGACTGTCATTGGAGAAGGTCCTACCATGTCGCGACCACGCACTCCGCGAACACCCTCGGTCAAGCAGCAACATCCACCGTGGGGCATGTCACACTTCCCTACTGAAGAGGAGGAAGATGAGCACAGACCCACCACAAAGCAAAGTGGTCATTCTTTCCTGGATGGTATCCGATCTCGGGCTACCAGCGTGCTTCATCATGGGCAGTGGAGGCCTGTACTCACCCAGGAAGAGAAGAATCTTGATGCCAACACACAATCTGTCCGTATGACAGATATGCCTCACCAAGGTGTTAATGCCGATACAGAGTATCACGGAGCTGGAGGCTTGGATGCTCCGTTCCATCCAAACCGTCCCCGTAGCGACACCCCACGATCGATCTCATGGGCTGACGAAAAGCCCGACACCCTTGCCCCGGAGCCTCTCGCTAACACTGCCCGCCGCCAATTCTCCTTCAACAACATGATGAACCGTGTGAAGGCCGGCAGTGAATCTCAAGTCACTTCACCCCGTGGCATCTTGCGCCGGACTCACCTTGGAGGCGATCTTCGCAAGTCTGCCACAGAAGAAGAATCCCTCGGCCTAGTCCATGGCGACTCGCGAACCTCTCAACCCGAAGAAGAACCCCTGAACGAAAAGCTCGAGCGCTGGTCAAGCGGTGAATCCGACCTCGGCGAACCCCAGCCACTATACACAGGCCGCCCCCACGGAAACTCAGTATCAAGCATGTCAACCGCAGCATTCCCCGCCTATGAAGACAACCACCATGTTTACGACACCAACTCAAACCCTTACTATCTCCCCAACAACCGCCAAACAACATCTTCCCCCGAACCTATTTCTCACGACAATCCTACCTGGCAACAACATCCCCCATCCTCGGCAGGAAGCAGGACTCGCACACGAACCAATTCCTCTTCCCAAGCCTACGCTGGCGCCCCGCCTCCTGCTCAATCCTCCTTCTCTACACACCGCTATCCAAACCCTCTTCCCCCGCTCCCTGATATCACACCCATCAACACAAACGATCTCATGCCAACTACCGCCGATGCCTCCGGGATGAGATCCGTCTCGTCTGAATCTGTGGGCTTGACATCCGTCTCTGGCGATGCGGAAAGTAACGTCGACGACCATCTCCCGACTCGTCAGCAGAGTGGTTGGCGGAGACATATGTCGTGAGTCATAGCGATGGAAGAAGGGGAGCTGACGCCTTGAAATAAGGCTCTTTGGCACGGGCGAATCGCCATTCATGATCTATGATCTATGATGTCTTTACATATATCTCGTTTTTGATGTATTGCATAGCTGCGGCGTTGATTCATTTGGTTCTTCCTTTTACGTCTGTTAGTTCTTGGCACTGTGATTCTATGTTTTGGGTCTGGCCCGGTTTTGAGTAACGGGTGTGTATTATTGTGCTTGTCTATGAGTGTATATAACTATACGGATGTCATGATAATGGTGATACATGATCAACTAAAGAATACGAATGATCCTCAGACAACTACGGTTTTCATAGTAAACCGTAGCAAGGTACTTCGGTAGATTGGGTTCGATATGCAATATTGATTGACTGAGACGAAAAGAACATAATGATCATTGGGTATCACAAGCACAGGCCGAAACTTCAGCATGTCAATCCAAACCGCCGCTGATGCCGTGTTGTGACACACGTATGCAATAAAAGAAACAACTCGCTAGATCAATTCACTTCTTCGCCCCGGACTGACCAGACTGAGCCTGAGCCCCAAACATGCCAGCAACACTCCGCTGCCCCTTCGCCGCAACATGCATACCAGGAAACCGAGACTCAGCAAGTCGACGACCTGCTTTGATACTCTCAAGGGCCCTATACAAGCATGTTAGAAAAGTGATTCCAATTACATAGAATAGAATCAGCGCATACCAGTCAACATTAACGACCTTCACACCTTTCCACCCACCGCGCGCAATCTCTTGTTGGAGTTTGCTTGCAGAAAGACCACCTCCAGCACCAGAGCCTACGGCGCTGGGCCGGCCCACCAGAACGTGAGTAACCGTCTTTCGAGCCATGTAGATGGCATAATTGGCGCCGTGGGCAGTGAGCAGCTGCTTTAACTTGTGGTCGGAGATGTGGGGAAGTGTCGATCCGTTGATGTAGATCCTGACTCCGGCGAAGATGTTCGATTTGGCTTTTAAAGTGAGATTGGACTCACCAGTACAAGAGCCAGACTCTGAGTCTGGCTTGAGGCTGTCCACCTTCTGCCTTTGGTCTTGAGTCTGGTTCTCTTTCTCGATGTACCGTACCGTTTTATCCATCTTGACCTCCCGGGGCTCGTCAGCAGCCTTTCTCTTACCAATGCCCATAAAACTGCGGATATCGCGAAGGCCAGCTTGGTTTTTCTTCGCTACATCCTCCGTCACCCAAGCCCACTCTCCACTAGTTCTCGGTGGAGATTCTGTGTGTGTCTGGCCATTGAATGCACCCGGCACGAGTGTCGGCTCTGTGGACGTTGCATCCCTTGGGAGCTGCGTTTGTCCCCGTCCCGGTATGCAATCTCCATGTTTATATTGTTGGGATAGCTTTGTGGAGCGCGTATTCCTCCAATCAACACCATGGGTTGTGCAGCCCGCGTCTGCGATCTGGTGGCCCGTCGAAGCCGATTGCCAGGGATCAAAGATAAGGTAGTTGCTGGGTTCAACGGCTGGCTTCCCAGGCCGTTTTGCTGGGTCGTTTGGCATGATGTATTGAGGGCTGTCGGGGATGGCATGGGGCTGGAGTTGCCCCTGGTTTAAAATTGAAATATTGCGATGACGTTCAGCCGATGGAACCGTGGTTGAGGCGTATTTTGGTTTTGCCGTTTTGGGTTAGGGTAGTGCTGATCACGTGGCTTGAGGTATGTACGAGGTTGAGTGTTTACTGCTAGAGAATGGCATACTAGGTTCAATTGTACTTGGTCTGAGTCTGTTTATTCAATATATATCCGAGATTTATCATTTGGCAGGGCATCGTGGCCATGGTCACAAACATCAGTGAAGCAGCGCAACAACCAAAAAAAAGAAGAAAGAATGAGAAGCAGAACAAAGAAAGAGAATGATACATATACAAATGTATATATAACACAGGATCTCTCACGGGACACCCGGTGCTGCCCGTGGCATATTCGGTGGCTCTTCGGGCCACGTAGGCCCTGGCGGCATCGGCACCGCCGCTGTGAGCGGAGGGATATGAGTCCGCCACAGTGGTTGTAATGGCGGCACCCAGTTCGGCATGGGTGGTATATTAGCCATACAAGTTCCCCTGTTTGGAAGATGTAGCGCACCGGGACTGGTAGCAAATCTCAGTGCCTGAGAGACCTCTGGTGCAGTGCCTACGTACACGCAATGCCGAAGCCAATTGTCGTCGAGCCTGGGCGATCCGCCAGTGCCGGGGACTGGAGGTAAGCCCATCATAATACCCACTGATCTCCTGATCCATGGTGTCATTCTCTTTCGGTGGTCGTCCAATAAGCAAACCTCGATCTCAATCATCTCGAAGCTAATTGCATTACCGCCGTAAGCCGCGGCCTGAATGACACCAAGCACTCGAGGACCATGGTATAGATGTATTCCGGGAATATAGCCCTGTGGAGCAATCTGTGGTCCCATAAGCGATCGAATATCGCCTTCATACATGGTCATCAGCGAGGAACCGGTGTCCCACATGAACTCTAGCTCATGCCACCAGGCGAAATTTGGAAAGCGGCAGGCAACCTTGTACTATCAAAATGTAAGCATTGGCATAAAGGGTCGCATTGCGATAAAAGGGCAGGCAAAACCGGCCAACTTACATAATAAAGCTGTCCAGGGCCTCGAGGTGTGAATGAAATAATTGCATTGACCTCCTTAGTACCAGCAGCTTCAACCTAGTAAAAAAAAACACTGAGCTTCAAATTTTCTGGCCTTGATTAGGGAAAACCTACGTCCGAGCCTTCTACCCAGAAGCCCTTGTGGCCTTCGTATTTGTCATTTACCGCCTCAAACTCATCCCAATCAAATGGCCTTGGCTCGCATAGTTTCTTCCCCTGAGACCAATAAGTAATCAGTCCCTCGTGCCATTCCAATTCATGACTCCTATAGGCTTTCACCAAGGCCTTCACATTAGGAATCTGATCGGTCTTGGTCTTGGTCTTGTCCTCCTTGTTCTCAAGATCCTCTTGTATTTCCATGAGAGTGGCCAGTCTTTTGATAACAGCCATACTGTATAGCTCATTGCTATCTCCCACCACTGATTTGATCAGTGCGCTATGTCCTTTTTTAGTGGCTATAATGAAAGATAAGAGTATGGAGACTCACGCTTCACGAGCCTTAGCTTCCTCGAACCCTTTGAGCTTGGCTTCATAGGCATGGGTCATGAGTCCTTCCTCAATTCTCTCCTTGCATCTTTTGATTTGAGCATCCCAGTCTCTATATTAACCCGGTTAGTTCATGTCGGAATATGAGCTCGGCATCGATCAAAACTTACTCATCGTCGAGGTCGGGCTCGTTGGAGTTCCAATCATCTGGAAGAAGCGTAATATCAGCCATAGGCTTTGGCCCATCGTATTCGAAATGTTGCCGCGGGCCTTTATGCTTTTTTTGTGCTTCGGCTGCCCGTTTGAACTCCTTTACATAGGATTTGTGAAGATCTAAATCCTTGACTCTGAGAGCTCTGCGGAAAGTGGGATCATTCGGGCTGCCGCCAATACCATAGTTGGGTTCTCTTTCCTCGGTTGCTTTCGTCCTCTTGGGAGGTGGCATATCCCTAGAGGGTGTGGTCGCTCCTCTTTTTCCTGGGTATTGCCTTTCTGATGCCGAGGCTGAGATATCCATGGGATCACCTGTATTATCTGTACCTTGAGTCGATACGCTTCCACGAGTGTTGTGCTGCCTTGCGAGTACATTGCGGTGTGGTGGCATTGTGAAGCCAATTCTAAATGAAGCCTAAGCTTCAATTCAAGAAGAGTGTTTATACTTGAGCGAGGAACGAGACGAATGTTAGCATGATGAGAGATCACAGAGATACTTGTAGGAAAAGCTAGAGAGCTCTCAAGAAACATGAGAACTTGCTATAAGCACTAGTATGAAACGACAAGAATATGATCAAGTGGACTGTGGAGCTGTTGGGATTTCTTTGAGAAAGCATATGCAACAAAGAAGGTTGATCCAAGTTCAAGGTATGTGGCCCTTGAAAGACTGGTTGCGGTCTTTTCCTTTCAGGTTGAAGCTCAAGTATATTTTCTTTCAGTCGAATCCAAATGTGCGAAGCTCCATTCAGAGACTCTACTGTCTTGAAAGCCAGAACTGTGCACTGGATCTTGGTATGGGGAACGGAATTGACGAACAAAGAAATAAAAAATACTGTTGAATAGGGATCATCCATCGAGGCATGATTTGATAAATCTTTTGTCTTTTACTGGAAGTTTTTGTTTACTTGGATTTCTTTCACGACTGTCCCTGCGTATCTCCACATCAGCACTGAATGTCCAATAATCCCACAATCATGAAACTTGGGAGCGAGCTTATACGTTTAGATAACCTCAAGGCCCAAGTTGAAGCTATTAGATTATCCATATGTTAGAGGTATTTTAGAATATCTGACTTGGTCCTTTGGGGCGTGGCAGGTTCTCCACCGAGTACATTGCTATATGGCTATTCGAAGACCTAATTAGAGGCTTTAGTCGTCTTTCGGCGCATATTTGATATGAGGCTTCATCGCGTGAGGCCTGGCAACCGTAATTTGACTGGCTGAACAATATGCCGGAAACATCTCTTTCATGTCAATTTTACACCACGAACGATGTTGGTCCTCAGCCCTCCCACGGCCCCAAACATTAGGCGAGATTGCCCGCCTCTGAAAAACAGTATTAATACAGTGACTTACTCTAATTATAATACGTTGCTCTGTCTTGTAATTGAATTGGCGATCCAAGAACTAGAATTTTCCATAGGACTGCAAACAACTCAAGCCCCAGATCTGGGAGGGCCTCGAGAATCTGGTAAGGTCACTCTCTTCTGCCACTTCCTATGTCCAAGTGAAAATCTGGGGGATTACTCCGTGCCGGACATTGCAAATAGTGACTATATTATATTGCTTACTATACCTGTAGACTACTCGTGAACCTGCTTATCATAAGACTCAGCCTATCAGCTAGAGCTCTCTTTACTTTACGCTCTGTGATAGCTATCGGTAGAAGCTAACCCGCAATGATGATACTAGACTCCTCACTTGCATTATCTGTCTTGCGAGGAGTTACCTACAACCCTTCAACGAAGTAATTTAGGTAATTTAGTCTAGATGTTATAGTGGCGATCGTTATCCATGTTTATTGGGAGTAATGCTGTACTTCAATAGTTCTCTGATACCTACCCAAAGATCATGTCAAATTCATGGCTCTTTGGGCGAGCCATATGTGGAATGTCTGCCCAAGGACTCGCTAGTTTTCCCTAGTTTTACCCCCTGCCACCTCCCCCTCATTGCCCGACGCCTCATCAACCATCAGCTGCTCACCATCTCTCTTCCAGTCCTCATACGTCCGATACAAGGACTCCTGGGCCGCCGGATGATTACGATAGTATGTCTCATGATTGATCTCACAGACACCGTCCTCCTTCCCCTTATGGTCAACGCAGAAAGCCCGATTACATAGAAGACATAGCTGGGTTGGGAGGTTGTCTTTAAGGTGTGGCTTCCTCAATCGCATTCTGTTATGGACGTGGCAGGGTCCAACATCAGAAACTTGGTTCTAGGGAGTTTGTTAGCCTACTGAATCAAATACAAGTTGGTGCGAGTTGCAGAAACGGACCATTGTGTAATGTTCGATGGGATTGTGTTAATGGATTTTGAAGGTAGGGTCTTAGAGGAGCGAGCAATGGAAGATAGAAAAATAAGGGTAAAAAGGGGGGTTTGCTTGATATTTAGTTGAGGGGAGAGGACAGTAATAGATGTTTGGGTAGACTCAAATCGGGTACTGCTGCGCTGCATAAGCTCGTACTCGACGCGGGCTGCAGATCTTGGCATTGTACTAGGTCGTAAGGAACCCATTCTTCCTGACGGAAATAAAAATGACTCATTTGTTACTGCCAAGTGATTCCTGAAACGAAGGAAGTGCGAGAAAGGGTTCTAGCATAACTGGAGTGATGTCCCTTGATCGGCGACCTTTACTAGGCGGTGCTTTGACGCTGTCAAACATCCGTATATTGGAAGAGATCCTTAGCACTGTGCTCCTATTGCACCTAGCAGCCTTTATCATCTGCGATACGAATAGCTCCCCACTGTGGATCATGTCATAAATAAGCTCATGCTTAGAAGAGATTAAGTTTGGCGACAATACGCCGTCCATGGGGAAGTTAGTTTGAAGGTGGGGGGGTTATGGAGGTGTCAGATGTATAGAAGTTACAAGGAGTTGCGTGGTTAAAAATATATTGTAAGTAAAGAGATACACTACACATATCACCGGGGTATTTCGGATAAAATCTTTAATGGGGATCAGCATGTCTTGGCATTAGGGTTGGAGTATCAATCGAAGAGTGTAGGTCGCACCAGTTTTTCGACTTACTGTATTCCCTTGAGTTACTCACACCACCTGCGCCATAGGCATACCAGAATAGACAACTTCAGTCTAGCACAGTCCTCACCATTGACCTGAATATCTGAATAGACGCATGCCTGCCACTCCTACTCCCTCGGACCCAGCTCAAAACTGAACTCCTTCAAAACCGGCGAAAGCTTCCACCTTGCAAAGAGCTGCCCATTCTCCAGCAAGATCCGCCGTAGTACCTCCCCCCTCTCCACCTCTATAGCAGGCCACACACCCTCCCATATCCTCACATATGGCTCCACGACCCCCAAGACCTCCCTCAGCCACCTCCCTGCCCTGCCCTCCTGAATCCTCCCTGTCCCTACCATCCCCCTCTCCAGTTCCTCCAGAAAAACATCCCTCTCCCGCCCCCCCTCAACCGCAGCCCGCATCACCCCAAGCAACATATGTGACCGCACTGCAAAGTCCAACTCACCCACCTCCGCCTTCACCCCCACCGTCTCCTCCACTGCAACAGCAGCCAAAAACTCCACCTCCTCCTCACTCCCAACCTCTCCCTCCCACCCCCTCCACCATGCTTGCGACCCCACCCCACCATCCGGCCACCCACACCACATCACCTCACTTTCCCACACGCCATCCACATCCGGCTCAGCAACCTCCCTCCTCGCCGCACTCACCTCCCACAGCTGCGCCGAGTACTTTGCTTCCCACGCGTACATATCATACGCTCCCTGCGCGACCAGTATCCCGAAGATGTTCGGCTCCCACGCTTCCCGGGAAACTGCCTTGGCTGAGCCAGATCAGCTAGGGGAACCGAGCCCCATGTACTCAAGCCAGAAGCGCGCTTGCGTCTCCGAGTAGGGCGGCACGCTGCTGCGGGCCATGCGTAGGCGCGTGATGGTCGTCTCGAGCGTGCTGAGGGCTAATCCAGTGAGAGTCGCGAGCAGGAGTGAGGGCTGCCTGCGGCGCGTGCGCGCGACGTTGTGGGCCCAGCGGGGGAGTTTCGTGGCGTGTGCGGGGGGTCGCAGGCGCGGCAGCCCCAGCGGGGAGTCAGAGTCAGGTAGGTCTTGGAGGTCAGGCAGGCGGTGGAAGCGCGCTGTGGTGCGCTGGGTAAGGAAGGCAGTAGAGTAATAAGAGCGCCATGCGGAGGAGTGGAGGAGTGCGTGGTGTGTGGTGTAGAAGGACTGGAAATCATCAGGGGAGAGGAAGTCACCCTCAAGTTGGTCGGTGGAGCGGTAGATGGCCGCTGCGAGCTGGGCGAGGTAGAATATATCCAGGGTGCTGTGATTTTCAGTCTTTGTACTCGTAGTACAGTGCTATTGGAACTTACCGATTAAACCTCAACTCGCCCTCGCCGAACGACCATCCACGCGCGTGCAGCTTCTCGACAACATCAAAGACGCCGCTGCCGAGCCACAGCCCCTCGTCCATATAGATGAATGCTATCCGCAGCACTTTCTCGTGGCAGTCCACCGGCACCACGCCGCCTTCGACGTCAGCGAGGAATTCTTCAGCGCTCATGGCGAACCCTCTGATAAGTAAATGATGATGATCGCGGAATATCAATATGAATATGAGATCCTCACTCGGTATGCCAGGGGTCAGGATGTAAGTAATCCGCCAAAGTCCACTATCATGCCTCTAGCACTCTCCTTTCTTGCACCGACCTTATTTATACACCATTCACGAAAAGAATCAAATCTTTGATCATAGTCTTCTTCAAAATGGCTCTGGTTACGCCTAGTGAAGCTCTTGAGCTCGGCGAAAATCTCTTCAATTAGGTTGAGGTCCGGCGAATAAGGAGGTAAATAAACCAATTAGACTCAAGCATTAGCACACATCTGCGCAATACGTCTAGCGTGGTAGAATAATACATTATCCATAACCAAGACGGATTTTGGCTAAGGACATCTTCCGCAGTATCGAAGAAGCTAGTCGATAAAGTCCTCGAACATAAGTTATAGAGGTGTATTAGAGTTTCGGGTACCTTACAATGATATACGTAATACAGTCGTCCTAGTATTAAAAGAATGTATTTTTAGAAAATGATTACTTACCAGGGCTGCCTACATACAGAATAGCGTGGTTTCGGATACGAACCGAGAAACAACGCGTGTGTGTCTAGAGGGGAATCTGATTTCAACTCCTACTGTAACAATCTCAGTGGTGTAACAAAAGTATTTGACCTCCGGTACTTCGGGCCCCTGGACCCACTTTTTAATACTGCCTGGCAGAAACCTCAGGAATTCAATTCAATTTAATAGCTAGTATGCCAGCCATCATACTTAATAACATCAGCCACCCTATGTGGCATAGTCTCGGAGAGATGCTGAAATATCTCAATATCTAGCGTTTCCCATGCTTCTTGCGCAGCATTTACTAGTAATTCTAGCGTAGCTTCGTTATTTGGTAGGTGCATAAGCTCAGGGTGACGCTTCAATATTTCAGCTTTCAGCAGCGCCCATAGGTTCTCAATAGGATTTAAATCAGGTGAATAAGGTGGCCATTCCATGATTTCACATTCAATCTCATTAAGAGCGTCCCGTACGATATATGCAGTATGTACAGGCGCGTTATCTTGCTGAAAAATAGCATTTTGATCAATACTATTAAGTAGCGTAGGTAGGATACGCCGATAAAGCTCTTCAATTGTGCGTGAAGATACGCCTCCGCGACGAGACTGCGGATCTCCGAATAGTGGAATTAGGCCAGAACGAAGCGGTAAACCACAAAAAGCAGCCCAAAACATCTGCTTAATTTGCTTCCCGCGTGCCGGAACCATTTGTACTTGATGTCCTTCTTCGTGATGCTGAAAAAGCTGGTCTTTCGGACGTGTAAAGGTCCATTCTTGACGCTGTCCAATACCACGTTCAATTGTACATTCGTCAGACCAATAGACACGGGCCCAATCTGCAGACGTAAAGTGCTGATATTTTAGGCCCAATTTAGGCGTTTTTCAGCGTGTAAAGGCGTTAAAGAAGGCCGCTGCATTTTCCTCCATTTTCGAAGACCCATTTCATGGGTAAGACGCCAAATTGACTGGCGGTGGACCTTAAAATCGATCTCTTTAAGTAGATCTTCGATCAATATTGAAGGATTTTCTTGTATAGTATCGTAGATATGGTCACGATCCTCTCCAGTAAGCTTCCTCGGGGTGCCTGAGCGTGGAAGGCTTTGCTGTTTTTGACGCTTTGCCTCTTGGGTAAGGGTATATTGAATAGTTGAGCGTGGAATGTCGGGAAAGCGCATCTTCTTAATAGTAGTCGCACCCCAGCCGTTTGTAGTATGTAATTCGCAGATTTTGGCCCTAGTAAGGCAGTCAAGCTCTGGGCCTCTCTTCCCACGTATAGGAGGCATAATTAATGAGAAAATTGCGAGAATTGCATTAAAACGCGTTGATATATAGCGTGTATACTAGCGTGTTGATGAACGCGAGGTTTCATGGTCTAAAATAGTAGGCGGTCTACAACGGCGGTCAGGGGCCCAAGTACCGGAGGTCAAATACTTTTGTTACACCACTGTACACTCATCTACAACACCCCCTCTTGCCTAACTTCAGCCCTCTTCCTTTCCTTAATCTGTTTCTGCAAAATCTTCGCCTCTTTGACCCCGAACCCTTTCTCAAAGACAACACTAACATCCTCAAGCGGCATACCATGCACTTCGGCATAACACGCCGGAAGAAAGAGCCAGCCAACAAAGCAAATACCCGTGTAAAACGCAAAGGTCCCACTCGGTGTCATCGCTTTCATCATAGACAAGAACGTACTCGAGATGATCAAATTGCATCCCCAGCAAATCACAGAATTGACCTTGTACCCAGTGCGCGCACTTCAAGTAGGAGAAGCTCCGTGCCAACCCATGCTACTGGCGCGACGCCTGCGGCGAAAAAGGCCACGTAGAGGATGATTGTTACTAGGAGTAAGATTGTTGCCCAGGATTCGGAGCCTGCGGTTGTTGTTGATGCTGAGTCCATGTGTGTTACTGGGATCCAGTGGAAGCCGATTGCTGTTACTACCAGCGAGAGGGACTAAAGAAGAAAAGGATATTTAGAATGTGTTCATATGAGCACATGGCTATGCTACTAACCATGCCGAGAACGGTGACAATCAGAATGACTCGTCCGAATCTGTCAATCACTGCGGAATTGACAAATCCAAAGAGGAAGTTTGTACCTCCAACAACAATAGATACCGCAACAGGTTTATCGAAGCCAACCATTGAGAAGAGCGTGCTCGAGTAGTACATGAGTGTATTGAAACCACCAAGCCGAGAGACTAAAAGAACAACCAAGTTAGCACAACACACCAACCCCATCCACCAAGAACTAAACTCACCAGCCATAACCATACAAGCCGTGATAAGCGCCCCCCGGTTAGCAGGAACAAGGAACAGCTTCCCAAACTGCCACTTCAAACTCCTCTCCGAAATAGAAACACCCCCTCCTCAATAGCAGCTTCAATAAGCCGAATCTTACGAGCAACCTGCGCCTCACTGGCATTAGGAAAATCTTCCCCAAAGCCCTGCCCGCCTCCTCAAACCGCCCATGAGAAACCAGCTGCCTAGATGACTCGGGACACCTAGGCATAAGCACCGCCAAAAAGATAGCCGGCACAGCCCCAAGCGCAACCATATACCGCCACCCATTCGCAACAGGCGTGAAACCCGCTCCAAGGGCATAAGAAACAAGCTGGCCAAAAGCAACAAACAGATTATCAATTCTGTTTCTTTGCTGCTGAGAATGTTGCCTAGATCTTTGTTTAGGTTTACGAGGACGGCGGAGATTACGCCTGTGTCGTAGCCTCTTTTCTGTGTTAGATTTGGATGTTATAGGGGGAATGACCTGGATGTGTACATACCGAATAAAAACCCTCCCATCGATACTGTACAGGCAATCAACCAGACAGCCCAGCCTGGGTCAGTTTCTTCAATCGAGTCATCCAGTTCTTCGAGCCTTGCCAGTTCTTCATGGATGATATCAGCCTTGTTATCATCAAGAGATGACGATCAAGTTTGGAATCCATAGTGAGTAGATACTGATCAAAGATCTGAAATCGATATCAGTATCAAAAGAAGAAGCCCAGAAAAAGAGATGAGATGAGATGACAAGTTCCTGTCGTAATAGACAAAAGCAACAAGATGACTCGTCCCATGCCCATCTTTATACACACCGAAGAACCCAAGAACGAAAAGAAACCCGCGATAACCCCCTCACCTCATCGCCTCACACCTCAGTCAGTAAAGCCTCAGAAAGGCCAAATATCATAAGCCATGAAGAGATTAGGACGAATCAACCATGCGGCTACCCCAGACTCAACCCCAGATTCACAAATACTGACCAATTCCGGGACAGGGAGTGGATGGATAGAAGTGGTGGATCTGGAGAAGAGGTATCTGGGCATATGGTCTAAGATGTTGGGATGTTGAGGGCGCCAGGTATAAACCTTTTTTATGTTTCTTATGTTGAAGGGGGAAGTATTCCCCCTTCCCGCTGACGGGTATACATCTTCGTTTGGGGGCGGAGGAGTGGCAGGATTGGAAGGGGAGCATTCCCCGATTTTTGCTTGGTTTGGGTGGCTTGGAGGCTTCGGAGCTTGGGATTGACATTTACTTGTAACTCGATGTCTAAGTTGAGTGGGGGGATCTATCTTTGGTCTACTGCGATCTACATTGTACAGTAGGCTACAGACTACTAGGGCACTACAAAAGGTGGAGAATATCAATGAATTCGACTGAACCAAAAACCAACGCTGTATGTCGCTAAGACATGCAGACCAAGAGTTCATAACCGTTCATTAGCATGATAATCATCTCTCTAAAGAGTTAGGGGTTGGTGGAGGAGGGCGCAAAAAAAGAAAAAGCCCATGCCACAGTATCCTTTTCAACCCAACAAAACAAATGAATAGGAAATCCAAGAAAAAAACAAACGAGTCAAAGCAATTAAATGAATGGCCCCGTTACACATAGAAAATTCGTTCATAAGAAATTCGTCACATCATAGTCATCAAGGCCGGGCGGATCTGAACCCATTCCAACAAACAAAAGGCTCAAGTTGAAATGCCAAATTGCCATGTGAGAATATATCAGTTTCAGATCAGCGCCTCGTACCACACAGGATCATTGTTCTCAAAGCCAAACCCGAGATATTCTTTCCCTGAAACATGAAACAGAACGCAAACAGAGACAGGAACAGAAAACACAGACAACAAATGAGCTTCGTTTCGTTTCGAAATCAACAGGATTACAAGCCCTGAGGTGTCATCATGCATTGGGGGAATGTGGGAGTGTGGTAAGGGACACTTTGAGAGAAGAGAGTCCGCGACGCCACCGCGGGTGTGTGGAGCATGCGCAGTCTATCATGAAAAACTCCGACCGAGAAATGGACCAACAAAACAATAAACAAAACCATGAAAAACGAACAATGACCAAACAAAAGATAGCTAAGAGCTCACACAATCATAAAAGGCTGTGGATGTCACCGACGCCTTTCAGCGATGGCGAGCCATGACTCCGCTCGTCTTCATGGGCTGTAGGATTGGAGCACCGCCGACTGGACCACCAATTGTACTATCAGTGATTGTCTTGCGGCGCTTGGTCTCGTACTCTGCACCAGTGTCGGGGCGGATGACATCGTCATCCTCGCGCATGCGCTTGCTGCCCGAGCCGATGGATCCATTGACAGTCGAGTAGACTGGCGTCGAGGAGGACGCCATGGAGTACGGGTCTGACGCACCGTTCGCGGGAGTACCGCGGGTGTCGCTGACGGCGTTGTACAGAGTCGTGGCAGCGGCAGGGCGGGGAGGAGTGTTATACCCGGAGGCCCAGTGGGGAGGCGCACCACCTGTGCGAGGAGTCATGCGACCCGACCCATTCTGCTGTGAAGGCGAGCTGGTCATCTCCGGGGTGAGCTGCGAGTGCTCGCCAGTCAATGAAGTGACGGAGGGGTTGGTGGTGTAGGTGTAGGAGTTCCGGTTGGAGTTATAGCCACTGTTGTGGTCCTGCAGGTACTCCTGTTCATGCTCTGGGACAGAGTCGCCGGGCGCACCGTTACTCCGCGAGTAATGCTCCGGCTGGCGTTCTGTGCTCTCCGGGTCAGCCGCACCAGGGGCTCTGGGATTGGGTGGAGCCATATCGTTCTTCATGTAGCTGCCCGGCAGAGACTGGCCGTAGCTGGGCATCCCTGACTGGGTCAATGGCGTGTGTGGGGCGTATTGAGATTGGGACTGGGGAGCAGCCGAATAGTAAGGCTTACTGTCGTAACCCGGCTGGCCTTGGTAAGAGGCAAGGCCGTGCTGCATGTTATGGCCGGGGGGTGTCGTCGCCGGCGTGGTGGGCATGGAGCGCTGGTTGCTCAGCGTAGTGTCAATTGACAGGGGCTGAGTGTGCGGCACACTAGAGTTTATGGCCTGGCCACCCCATTCGTACGAACTACCTTGGTTTGTCACTCCCATCACGCTGGATGCGCTAGCTGGGGGGGTGGGGAAAGTGTTGGCCCGGTCAAGACCTGGGCGGGACCCCGGCTGCCCGGACATTGGGGCTTGCGACATGTGAGAAGACATGGGGGTCTGCAGGGAGTGATGGTGGTGAAGATTGGGAGGTTGCTGAGGCCCAGAGGGCGTGCGCTGGGGGCCCGGTGGTGGGCCTTCCATGCGCCGCTGCTGTGACTCTTGCACCACCATGTTAGTGCGAGTCTGGTTGGCTGGGTGGTACAGCAGGCCACCGATGTTGTGCACAAAGAGCGGGTACAAGAGATCAGTGATCTTCTCCTTGTTCGCAAATTCCAAAGCACGCTCGAATGGAATCCTGTGAGAATCGTTAGTGGTTTGATTTACCATGTTAAGTTTCAAAATTCATACCAGACACCCTTCAGATGCATTGGTCCAATCTTCACAACGTGGCGGAGCTTCTCGCTCTTCAAAATCCCATCACGTCGACCACGGGTCATGCCAGCCACATTTAGCAGCTTTGTGCCGTTGATCATGTGGTTATCTGCAATCGAGTCAGCCAAATTCTTTCAATTGATGATCATGTTAAACTCACCCTCACGTCGAGCCACGCAGACTCCCTTCGCTTCCACCTGGTAGCAGAGGCTTCCTTCGTCTTCCCACAGAGTAGCCGTCACTCGCGGCTTCGCTCCCGGGGGTGCCACTTGACCGGTAGGGTCAAAGACAAATCCCTGAAGGGGAGCGCCCGTGTTGTTCCCATAACCACCCGCAGGTGCCACGCCGTGATTGTTCACTTGATAACGATCAGAATAATCATCGACCCCGCTTATGCTTTGGAGCTTACCAGGCAAGGGCAGCAACTGGGCGGGCATCTGGCCACCCATAGAGCTCGGAGGCTGTCCTGTTGGTGGAGATGTGGCCCCGGTGTGGTAGCCATACTGGGGGTAGGAGACGGGGGCGTAAGAGGCAGAGGGCTGCATAACTGGAGGTTGCTGGGGGTACTGATAATGGGACATGGCGCCAGCGGTTGTACCTTGGGGAGCGTATGATTGAGCAGAGGACATGTGTGAGTGAACATCCATATACGGCTGGGCTTGGTTCATGCTGCCGAGAGAAGTCGGGCTGGGGTAGTATCCGTCGTTGACCGAGGGCGGAAGACTATATTCCGTCGCGGCAGAGGAGTCCAGTGATAATCGGCCCTGGGTGCCAGAGAGGTCCGCAGAGGGCGGAGGGCTCCTAGGCTCGTTAACCGGGATGGAAGCCCCAGACAGACTCGTGCGGGCGCTGGAGTTGGCAGAATTGTGGTCTTGATAGGCGGTTCGGGAGATGCCCTGGGTGGCTGTCGGCAAGCTCAGAGCGGGGAGTTTGTCGCCGGACAATAACGGTCGTTCGGCCGCGTGAGGGTTGTACCAGGGGATGTCAGCAGGACCGCGGGTGTGGACCTGCGAGATCGACGGCAGCTCCAGCTTTTCGGTTGCACGAAGAAACGGTTTGAAAGAGCAGAAGATAAAGCGAACGTCGGACGTGGGTAAAGGTCCGGCGTGCTATGAGTGGGATCGGCGCAGAATCGTGGGGAAACCACAGGAACTGAGGATGTTGCACGGATATGCAAACAAAGTATCAATCGGCTTTCAGTCAAAGCAAAGATGCAAGACGCAATGCAGGGGCAAATAGTCGTGGGAAAGCGTAGTAAATCGTCACCTTCAAAACTCGAGGCCGAAGGGAAAGCACAAGATAGACTTTTTTTGGGTCAAATAGACAAAAAGGGACTTCAGCATAGAAGTGTCATCAATATCATTAAGAGTCGTGAGAAATCGAACACATCGGAAGGTCGAATACTCTAGGTCGAAGCTCCAGGGAACTAGGGGATCACGTAAGTTGGTCGTTTCAGGTCATGCAAATGGAAGAAGAACATGTGAAATGGAGCGCATAGAGTGGTAAAAATAAGGCCGAAGCCGGGAAGGTAGGGGGAAAGAAAAGCCAAAGTCTCAGACAAGTCGAGGGGAGGGGGGAGGAGGGAAGTGCGCGGTTAGACGTACAGAAAGGTGGAGGCTGGGGTGGTGCAGCAAACGCATCCCTATGCGCTGCAGGCTGGAGAGGCGTTTGAGAAAAGGCAAAACATGAGAATAATGATGATAGAAATGAAGATGAGGATAAAAATAGGAGGAAACAGAGAAAACAGAAAACACACAAACTTACAGAGAAGAGAAGATGACGCTGAGCCGCAGCGGGAAAGTCGATCAGTGGAGGGAAAACGAAAGAGCTGACTAAGGTGTCTAAGAAGAAGAGAAGAAGTCTGCAGAAATCCCGGCTCGCCCCGTCTTTTGAGAGAGAGAGGACAGTGGAGACTGATCCTCTAGACTCGATGTCTTTTTTCTAATTATTATTTTCTCTTTTTTTCACTGTACGCCACCAAGCAAGGACTCTCCGGATCAGCGTTAACATGGCTATACCGATTAGGCATCCTGGTCTGTGTGACTGCGCTGATCGGCCGGGATAGGCCCGCTGGATCTAGAGGAGGTTAGTGGGGATCGATCGATTAATATGAGTTATTATTTATTATCATATATGTAATTATTTACATGTTGATGACAGTTGATGTTTGGGAATCCACGCGGGTCCCACTCGGTGAACCACGGATGATGGCCGGGGAGAGACAGCTACCATGGTTAACGTGTATATTGTAGTCTCGCCTAGATCTCTTTCATCGTGCAAAACAACTTGAACCCGGCAATGCGCGGCGGCTGCACTGTCGATTGCGAGCGCTTCTCTAGCCTGCAAGGTCCGAACACACCGGCCGAACCTCTCCGGAATAATTACTGAGAGAGGCCGACACCGGTCGACCCTAGACAAGTTTTTTTTAACACCGTCGCTTCAGAGTCTACGGCTATAACCGACCTAAGTGGACCAACTCATTAATTGTATTGTATACAGTAGTAGAATACGGCTATGGTTCGGGACGATCTATTCAGGCGGGCCGTGAGTAATGGTGGGGGACAAAAAGAAACAGAGAAAGCTCGTCACACCCTAGGGATGCAGAGGGGAAAATCAGTGGCTCAGAGGGCACCACGAAACACGGGTGGCTTGAGGCGATCAAGGGTCTGTTCTCTGAGGGATCCCTGTCACCAGTCAGAGTCCAGGCGTTTACCGAAAGAGAGAGGAGAAATTGGGAAGCTTGGAAAAATTTAAACAAAAAATAATTTGGAAAATAGAAAATAGAAATGGAAAAAGGAAAAATGGATTCCTGTCCAACCACCCAATTTTAGCCCGGATTGAAATGAGATTCACACGTAGCATCACAATCTGGCCTGGAAGACCCCGTGACAATGAGAGACTCCTTTTTTTCTTTTGTTTTGTACATGTATGTGGAGATCGGATTGCCCGATAAATCGGCTTTGACAGATGACTTACACTGTGACCCAATATCCTGCATAGTTAGGATAATAATCATAGCAAATATTGTAAAAATCAAATTAGTCTCTTTCCCCAAAAGCTCTCAACAAAAAGGGAAAAAAAAAAAGGAAGCCAGATCCCAGCAAGGGGCAAAGTGACGGATGTCAAGACAGCTCGACCCAGTACACCGCTTATTTCTTCCAAGGGGAATCATAGAGTCTCCTTACATTTCTAGCTTTTTGTCATAGCTATTATTCTCTATCTCGGACAAAGAGTTCCAAGGTGACAGATGTCATCTTTTCCACGCATCCGTGACAGCTAATCCATGGTCATTGCTTCAGTTCGCATGCATGGACCACCGTAGATGGGTCTAGGGCTAAATCGTTAATCCTGGCTATTATTGAGGAATAGTATGAATTCCACCATAATTCCTTTGCCTAATTCTCCAATTCTCCAATTTTTGATTTTGTAATTTCCTATTTCCCATGGGATTATCGCAAAGTGGATTCTCCAGAGTGGCGCCGGTCTCGAGTCGAGCCCGCCACACAGACCCTTGAGAGGTCGGTGAACCGGGGTCGGGGAGAAACGGGGAGCAACTGTCAATGGCATTCACCTTTATTTCCCTTAGGTTTTCCTTACACTGTTAAAAACGTAGTTTATACGCAGCTAAAGACGCATGGAATCTGCGAACGGGTATACTAGAGGGCAAACCCAAAGCCTTAGGGCAAAGCAGGTACAGAGGAAAAGCCAAAACAAAAAAAAAAGCGGAAACGGTAGAAAAAGTAGAAAAGAGGGGGCGACAGATCCCTGCACCATGGCAGGTCGCTATCGACGGCCCGATACCCGCTGCACATACAGCGTACAGGGGATCCGCCTATGCTCTGGAAAGGGAAATAGTCTACGGAGGTTTTGAAGACCGTCGGTTGTGGCTTTTGCGTCTCTCTCTCTCTATCTTTCTATGTTCTCCGAACTGCAGAATACTCGGTTTATCCCCAAGTCACGGACCGCAATGTACTCCGGGTGAGCCAGATCAAGCGAGAGTCCACTCGAACTAGCGACGCCCCACCACACAGTCATCGTCCCTCTCCGCACTTGTGATGTATCGGACAAAGGCCGTTGAGCCCGAAATGCAAGGAGATGATCATTTGCAATTCTTCCATTAACTTATATCCCATACTATTATATGACTGATAGTCCAAGGTTCGTCCTGGGGCGACATACTATGTAACGCCAAAGCTCCTTTATTTCTGATCGCCCGAGGCTTCCCGCGTAATCAGCCCGGTGGATAGGTTTAAAGGTTACATACGGAGAGAGCAATATTAGAGGCGTTTTCCTCCACTTGACTATGCTCGATCGACGGGTTCGTCCGTACCTTGCAGCGAGTTACCCTGCAGCGGACTCTGTCCGTGCAGACTCCAGACTTTCCGACGAGATTTAATTTAATTAAATTGCGTTTCTCTATTGTCTACGTGCTTACTTACAGTAGTGTAGTGTACTAGTCTATGTCTCACGGACCATGCTCCATGTTGTACCTCAACAGGTTATGCCCGAAGCCGTCTGGGCGGACGTTGATGCCAGATAAGGCCGTCAGACTTGGGACACAATGGGTACAAGGCCTTTGAGGGACACGAGGGGAGAAATTGGCCGAGTCGACAGGGATGTTCCCTGAGCTGAACTGATGTGTTGTACGGCAATTAAGCTAGCCTCTTCATGTGACGCCCTGATAATTTCCTTGTACGAGCGAGACGCCCTCACTCACGAATGACAGTGCACCACGCCAGGATCGGGCGTGATGGCCTTGGGGGCCGTGCAACTGGATTTAACCTCGCATTGCATTGTCCCGTGGAGCCAAGAGATCGACTGCACGTTCAAGGTTGAGACTTGGTCAACACATGTAACACTAAGACTTCGGGGGACGAGTAATTCAACCGCCGTAGCCGTCCCCAACCGCCACAATATCGAGTCATTCCGCCATTGGAGACAAGTAATCCCTAAGCTCTCATATCTCCGAAATAACCAGGATCGCTCGGGCCAAATGTGTAACGAGACTAAAACCCATTCACTATGCCTCTTTTGCCGATGATTGGCCTTGGGCTGCAGCAGCCCGCCGATCGATGGTCCGGCGCGACAATGACTGGCTATGGTGACGACCACGTAGGAAGGGCTAGATCGGATTCACCGCCAGTTGCCCCCTGCGTGGCAATCCACTGCGCCAATGTGTTAGTGTGCCCGGTATAGCCCTGAAACATCTCAGATAAGACGTTCTCATGTACGACATACTAACACACTATGAACTGGCCTCCCCCACCATTTGTAAAACGTCATGTTCAACTTCAATTCACTCATATTTTATTTTATATTCTCAGATTTCTATAGTCCCATATTCCCGTAATCATGTGCGAAATACACCTACTCCCCACTTGGATAAGCCCGCGCAGGGACCTCCAGGGCTCGAGAGGAGAAACCACGCCAGAGCTCAAGCGCGAAACAACCCCAACATAATCCAATCCAATCCAATTCAAATTCAGATCACCAGTCTAGAGTCCAGTGTATTCTGTAGGAGAAGAGGGGTCCGCTCACCGTTTCTTCCCCCATCTCAACATTCCAGAATGTCAACCTTAACGCCCGCATACACCCGGTCTATCATCCACGCGCGCGCTCCCACCCGGACCCCGGGGAGGTCACCTCAGCTTGGCTTAGCTTGTTTCAGTGAGCGATGAGCGGTTGTCGATCGAGGAATGCATGCACATAGACAGACTGGGGCGGGCTGCAGGGTGGGTTTGTATCATGTATCATGTACGATGAAACCATTCCTACGGCCGGGACTACACTACAGTACAGCAAGATCTAAAACTAGATCCAAGCTGCCGAGTGCGATTGCAGTGCCGTTTCTGGGCTGCTGGCTGATGGACTTTGCCATACTGGGTTGTTCTTCGTTGAGGCGTGTGTCAGTCTCAGATTGGATTGTAACTTACATATACTGTACTCGTAACAACGTTTAATGTGTCTCGATTTGCGCGTGGTTGTAGAGTAGACTGCCACATTCTCGAAGGAGAATATGTCTATAGATTTGGAGCAAGCTGCAGATTCAATGCCGATCTAGATGAGTTTGGGTTTGGGTTTGGGTTTAAGGAGGGTGGGTGGGAGTATTGTCTCGGCTATCAGGGAGATGTCTTAGACCTTTCCACCAATTTTCTTTATTCCAATGAAGAATATCAAAACATAGTTTCGGGTTTTGCGGGTTGGACTGGGTTTAGCTGGGGAATCGGGGAATGCTGGGGATGGGGATGGAGATAGGCCAGCTACTGGACTGTACGATGCGATAGACATGTATGATGTAGGTAGATGTACCTGTGCAGAGACCTGCATAGGCTTCAAGGTTCTCTCGCACGAGGAACGGGAGATACGTACACACCGCTGGTTGAAGATCTGCATCTGCAGCTCGTTCTTGATCAAGGGATATCCGTGCAAGTTGTGTGCCGGTGCTGGTGCAGGTGTCGGGTTGGGAGCGGTATATCGATATCGATATCCCTTGATTGGGGGCTTGGGATGGCGGTATCGAGCTCGATGCAGATGGGTTGACCGATCATTTCCCGTGGGAAAGGGTGGTTGTTACTTGTTCCAAATTCATGTTGCACTGGGGTTTGAGTTGTAGGATGCTCGAGTCGGGCTGTAGATGTCATTTTTATGCTTTGGCTTGTGGTTTATGCTTATATCTTGCTTATGCAGTTGTGCTTTGATCTGATCTTGATCTTTCGTACCGATGTATGTGGTAATAATGCAATGGTTTACGCACGGCGGATCAGTGCTGACGGCGTCAGTGCATTGACTAGAAGTACGGGCATATCTGCAGTGCTCTGTGCTATATGAGCGCTTCTAGAAGCCGTGGTTGATGCAGTTTGATGCTGTCTCCCTTGGTTTATGTAGGGATGCTATGGTTCCTGCTGATGGATCGCCAGGGATATACCTGGGTCGCTGTGTTGCCTCAGATATACAGCAAGCAGATGTACAGTTTTAAAGTCGCTTTTCTCTTTTCAAACTGTGCCAGTAAATGAATGTAAGTCCGTCAGATATATATCGAGTTGTGAAGGTGAGATGAGACGACGGATAGTAAATCTCCCCAAACCTTCAAAGATGAAGTACAGAACCAATACTCTTAGTATGCAGTCGAATATATTTGAAAGAAAGTATGTGTCCATTGATTTTACCCTCTATATCCATATCCGACCGAACCATATCTATTATGATTTTTTTACATGCATATCTCATCAAAAGCACAGAGCATAATCACCTCAGGCCAAGCTAACTATATTCATCGCTTGCCAGCCTGAGTAAAGATCTGTTGCCAGATATCAATCCACTGCTGCTGCTTATAAGACAGTGGACGGTGGGGATTGCGGAAAGTGTTGGAGAGAATTTCACGTAGACGGCTGTTAAGAATTTTCAATGCGAGCATGGACTTCCAGTCCCGCAGAGCGAAACGAATGCGGTTTGCATCGATGGAGACGACGCCCGAGTATAGCTGTCAACAGACGTTAGCTCGTTGTCCAAGAGCGACTACAACCACAGTTGGGGTCACGGATTATTGGTGCGGGCTTACCTTGAACTCTGCATCGCCACACAGCAGGGCTATAGCGAAATCATCAACCGCACTGGTATCGTGCGCATTGAGGTTTCGGTTACGCGCTTGCATGATATGGTAGTACGAAAGCCACTTCACAGACGAGTCTGCTCGCTTGTTGATCGAGGTCGGGTGCAATGTCACCGTCTGGTTATTTCCGACGTTGCGCCAGCCTTTGCCTTCGCGCGTCAGAAGCTTCGGATAGAAACTCCAGGCGATGACAGAATTGACCACGACATCATTGCTGCTATTGAGGTCGAACTCCTCTGAGATAGTGAAGAACTGGCGGTTTCGGCTGTTGGAGCGCGCGCTGTATAAGTGATATGGTTAGCAATCGTCGCTTGAATGAAGAATTGGACGAAAGGACTTGTCTTACCGGTTGAGCGCTGCCTTTTGGGGTGCATCCAAAGTCAGCAGGCCTGCATCGGCAATTGCCACTACCAACTGCATTTTGATATCCTCGATGCCGAGCAATGTCTGCGGGCTGAGGAAGTTCTTTCGGCAGAAGGCGAACTCGTTCGAGCCTGGTGTGCTTCGGACGCGTCTCCAGCTGCAGTATGCATTGTACACAGTTAAGAGATCGGAGTCACCTGGAGATGTCAGTTACTGTATGCGAAACTGAGAGATGTTTGGACACACCTTTTTGGAAAGACACCCGGGCCCCATCACGCTGCGAATTGGATCCAATAGTATTTACGAATGGTGACTTGGAGGAGAGAATGGCAGCAATGCTGACAGTGGCATCCAAGCATCGGAAGAAGGCACCGTGGATGATCATCTTGCCCAGGAAGACGTCCAACGGCAATTTGGCCAATTGTGTTCCGAGAGATGTTAGACTCTCGTTACTGGTCAGCGCCTTGACTTCCTTGAGAGAATCAATGGCACGTCGGATGTTCTTCGATGATGGCGGGTCGAGAGCTTCGAGGAGTGTTTGCTCAACTTCTCCCAATTTGCAGATCTTCACTCGGAGCACCAGATCTTGCAAGGAGAGTCGAAGCAGTTCGGGAGTTTGCTGTTCGGCAAGCTGTACTTTGTTAGTACAATCTCGTTTTCGGGGTTCAAATGTCTACATACCAGCTTTTCATGGCGGTGTTTGGTAAACAGATGGAAGCAGATACCATTCTGGACACGACCAGCACGACCACGTCGCTGCTTAGCGTTGGCACGGGAGATGAATGACTCGACAAGTCGAGACAATTGACGTCTCTCGTCGAATCTGTGAAAAATGAGCTTGAATTTTCATAAATGTAAGGGACTAGGTCTCACCGCATCATCTTCTCCTTTCCTGTGTCGACCACGGCTGTAATATCCGGGATTGTGATACCTGTTTCTGCAATGTTTGTTGCGATCACAATCTTCCTGGTGCCCTCCGGAGGAACATTGAAGGCCTTCTCTTGGTCTTCACTAGCGATAGATGAGTGAAGCGCGTGCACAATCCAGTTTCGCTGGAAGGTTGGCTCGGATAAAATCTCATCATTCAAGCGACGAATTTCCGCCAATCCGGGCATAAAGACCAGGATGGCCTTGCTATAGTGATCCATATCAGGGGCCGTAGCAATCTTGAGAAGCAGTCTCTTGATCAACTCGTAATCCAGTTTATATTCATCAATGTTTAAGATGGTCTCCTTCGTCTGTCTGGAATACCCATCAAGACTGGCTTGAAGACCTCCAGATGTGTCTGCATCTGTCGGTGGATCGTCCATATCATCATCAAGAACTGTGTGGTGGTCCTCCTCCGAAAGACGGTAATTGGTCATTTCGACCGCATCTTCCAAATACTTCAGTTCCACAGGGAAGGTTCGCCCTGGGATATTCAGTACCGGAACACCTCCAAGATAGTTCGAAAATCGCTGCGCCTCGAGGGTAGCCGACATGAGGATCAGCTTCAAATCCGGTCGCTTTTCCATGAGACGCCGGAGCACAATGAGCAGGAAGTCACTGTCGATTGTGCGCTCGTGGACCTCATCAAGAACAACGTGAGTGATATCTCGGAAGTCATCAGGGCGTTCGAGCATCCGCACAACCACACCGGTGGTTGCGTAAACCAATCTTGTAGAGTGAGTAAACTTGCTTTCCAACCGAACCGCGAAACCAATAAGCGAGCGAGCCGTTCCAACGTCGTTCTTACTCTCTCCAAGCTCTTCGCTAACACGGCGAGCAAGCGAGATGGCAGAGATACGACGGGGCTCAGTCACATAGACCTTGCAGGGCCGGCCATTGAGCATCTCATGTTCGAGAATGAAGGACGGGATCTGAGTACTCTTTCCACTTCCTGTCTCACTGCAAATGATCAAGGCACGATGGGTGTCCAGTGTGTGCAAGATCTCTTCCTTGAAGCCCCAGATTGGTAGGTTCATTCTACCCTGCATCATCCGGTGGAACGATGGCGTCGAGGACTTTGCTATCCATGCGTCTCTCAATTGATCATCGATACCAGAGAAATTGTCACGCCCTGAGCCCCTTACCGGGGTGCCTGGCTTACTGCCAACGCCGTTTCTCTTGCGGAAATTATCAGAGAGCACGACATCATCCTCGAAGTTGCTCGGGTTCTCTTGAATCAGAAGCTTCAGTTCTTTGACAATAGATTTGTCGATTTCATCCTCTTGAATCTTCTTTAGTGTTGCAAACTCGGCCCAGAGATCTCTCCAAACCGCTGGCAACCGCAGGTAGGCCTTACCCTCTTTGGAATTCTGGGGGAACAAGATGAATAAAAGGAGGGTTGACACGTATCCCTCGGCTTGCTGTGCAGTCGGTGTTGCAAGGGCATCCATTGAAACAAAAGTTGCCATAGCATTAGACTTGTGAGTAATCGACTCCACCGCTAGAGAAAATGGCACCTCTTGGGGCTTCGACCATCGCACTTCAGCTGCCTTTCTGTTGGAATGGCTAGACGAAGAGAAGTCCTGGTAGACAACTGTGCAGGATGAGTCTCTTGCTTTGCAACTTTCCTCCAAAATTCGCCGCGGGGTTAAGCCTGTCTGCTTCCCAAAGTCGCGAAGTGCAATTGGAGCGTTGACTTCAAGAGGGGGCAGATTCAATATAGACCCCGAATCTTCAGGCTCAGCTGCGAACATGTCCCCGAGAGCATCCTCTAGTCCATCGATCTGTAGAGCAGCCATATCTGCGTCTACATTGACCTCGGATTGAGGCTCTTCGTCTTCGACCGGGGGGTTCTTCTTTCTTTCCACCGGGCGCCGAACGAATGTCGCATCCTTTCTTAGCTCATCAAGCTTTTCTTCCCAAAGGTACTCTGCTTCTCGCTTTTCGAATAAAACATCGCGCTCGATCTTCGCAATCTTACGCTGTACCTTGGAGACTTCTGGATCGTCTGACAGGTTTGAAGCACCCCCGCGGCCTTTCTTGCTCTTTCCAGGACGATCGAAGATATCTGGTTGAAGACTGTAAAGTCGAGTCTGCAACCCTAACCATTCAGGAACCATGACATCTGGGTCGACCGAGCTGTCTGAGTCGTATGAAACAGGAGGAGCAACCTTGTTTGCTTTCCAGTCCGCTTTTTGGCCTCCTTGCTTGTTCTTGCTTTGACCATTAGGAGTCGAAGACCCTGACGGCTTCGATTCTGATTAGGGTCAGCTTATTGTCCGCATGGATACTCCGAAGCCTGCGAGGGGTTTACCGGTCATCCATGAAGTGACACTGTCCGCGTCCTTTTGTCGAGCATTTGTCCGTGTATAAGAGGGAAGTTCTTTCTTATCACTGTGTGTGGCCAGCCATTCCAGCGCTTCATCCAAGTTCCACACAACATCGCGACCGGCGCTGGTCGAATTCCCAGCGAAATATTGCAAAACATGCTTTAATGCGTCCTCGACTCTATTTTCCGGAAAGTCGAGTCTGATCAGCGTCTCCTTCAATGTCCAGAGCTTGTTGTATAATTCCTCCTCGGAAACAGCTTGTTTGGGACCTGTCATCCGTCCACTTGCTATGAGGTATTCGTGCTCTTCTGTGCCAGATAGTTCGAGAATTCTGTCCTGAACGTCTGTCGGTAGCCATTCCAGGAGACTCAATGTCACGGATTGCTGTCGCATGACGCGCCGTTCATTATCCAGCTTCGTAGCCTGGCGAATCGCATCGTTTTTGCATTTTGCTGCGTACTTGTCGACGAGAATTTGAAGCTCGGCTTCTTCGAGATGCTTCTCTAACTCCTCCGGTGTGTAATTTTGCAATGATGTCACTGCCTGTGGTGCGCTGGTCTCTGCTGGGCGCTCTTCGGTGCGTGCAGTCTGCGGCTCGCTCTCTGGCGTGGCTTTCGATTCTCCAGTGGCCGGGGATGGGGTTGCGGTGGTCTCAGGCTTGGGTTTCGATGGCATAGAAACCGTGGCAAAGCCTCGAGCCGGGTTGGAGGCGGGCTTCTTCTTTTTCTTATTGTTCGGAGGCATGCCTAATTACGTCGGAGGTAACGGGTCTGGAAGAACGATTAAAGTCAGTTAAAGTCATTCTTCGATATTTACATTCATGTAAACATCCAGGCGGCACAATACTCACAAAAAGCGTGAGGTGAATCAGAAAGGACGTTGTCGGTCATGGCTGTTGAATGGCGGGATGGAATCCAGCTCCCCACACAAAACTCTTATGACAGCATTCCTAGCCCACTTCACCAACTTCAACACTCTCTGAATCACCCCCTTCTCTCCATTCCCCCGTATTGACCGCTGATCATGGATGGTATTCCATGGGACCAGGTCAAGGCCGGGGATCTGGATGCCTTGCAGGTCGTACTCTTGTCGAGTTCGACCTCGCGCAGGCTCCGGGCCCTGCAAGAACTCCGCGACAGGAATGGTAGTGTGACCCGTGGCTTTAGGTAGAAAATTCACTGACGATCGATTTGTTAGGGTCTGAATTATCACCGGAAACCCATCAAGATATCCTGGAACTGCTCTTCCGAACTTATCCTCTCTATGTCGATCGATCCTCCCGACAGATGGTTCAGCAATGCCTCCGCTCTCTCCTCCGCAACCCCAATGCGACCGAACACCTGAAATTTCTCACTCAAAAATTGCAAATTGAGGCGGCCAGACCTGGTTTGGCTTCCACATTTGCATTTGTTCTGGTGGAATGGTGCTGCATCCTGCTGCAACAGGCCAGCGAAGATTCGAACACACCACTGGACATTGTGCTGGACTTGATTGCGGTGGATGCCAAGGCTTTGGAGAATTGTCTTGCTCATGATCCCAAGCCTGCGGTCAAGCAGTCGGCTATTCGTGTGACAAGACGTGCTTTGCGCGCCGTGTTTTCATCTGAGAAATGGGGCGCCGATGCGGTGCGCCAGTCCGTCGGCCGACTGACTGCTGATTCTACCGCAGCTTACAGAAATGCGCCCCTTCTCGGGGTTGTATGTGGAGTGTGTGCACGCTTACTGGATAGAAAATCGATTGTCGATGAGACCAAGAAGGACATTCTCGCCTTTTATATCAAAGAAGTCGTGAGCGCAAAAACCGCCGTGCCCAAGCATGCCTCCAATGGCATGTCAGACTTCTTTGAGTCCTTCGTTACCTATGAAGATATCGCCACTGAGCTGATGCCCCCTATGGAGAAGTCCATGCTGAGGGCACCGGAGGTGGTCCTAGGCGGCGTGATCCAGTCTCTCTGTGAATCCCTCCCAGAAGAGATTGATCTCTCAGAGTTGGTGCAAACCCGCCTTTCAAAGCACCTTTTGGCTAGCATGAAGTCTAACAACCAGGCCATCCGTCAAGGAGCAGCGGACTCTTTTGGTTCTTTGCTCACCCGGTGCAAGACTGGACCCTTGGCTGTGAAAATCGCGGGTGAAATAATTGGCCCTCTGAAAACCAACAAGGTTACCACCCCTGAACACCGTGTGGCCTACGCCCAGGCACTTGCGGCTGTTCCGCCTGCGGTAGATGTCTCGAAGGAGATTGCCCAAGGATTTGGCCTCGTCTTCTCACGCGAGTCAAATGAGGCTGCTTTGGAGGAGGAGATTAAATCTTTCAGCAAGCACCTTGCCTACCTTGTTCAATCTACGGTCAAAGTCGGCGATGATGTTACCAACACTATTGTCAAGGGTATCTCTGACAAGCGAGTTCCATTCCGAAAGATTTGGCAACTCAATGTGGGAGAAGTGCTTTGGAAGTCTGAGCTTGAGGCTTTAAAGAGCGCTGAAATCGCGCCCCTTGTCACAAAGTTCCTTGCTAAGATGAAGGACATGTTTAGCGAGGTTGCTTCCAATCCGCTTCCCTCGGCCCAGAGCGGTGCCTTGTCATCTGCTTACCTTTTCCTTGCTCTTTTCCACCGGGTCTCTGACGTTCAAGGGTCAGACAAATCCGCTTGGGAGGAACATGTGACTCAGTCGATGACATTGAGCCCGAAGCCGTCTTTCCTGCTTAACCCTAAGGCTTACTCCAAACTAGGGTCCAAAGAAGAGGTTCAATGGTTCGTCAGGGCATTAGCCTCTGTCGCCTCGGAATCCAAGTTCTCTGGTTTCGAAGATGCGTCCAAGACCGCTTGGGCCCAATCCTTCATCTACACCATTACCGCGCCCACCATTCCCTCGAAATTCCGTGATAATGCTGTGGAAACTCTATCCCGTGTTTACTTGACTGATGTGGCATCCTTTGGTCGCATTGTCATCAATGCACTCTGGGCTTGGATCTTGTCCTTCCGGATCTCCGAAAAGGAATCAGCAGCTGTCTCCGCTGGTCCCGAAAGTGTGCGCCATCTCCATTTGGTTTTGAAGGCTCTTTGCCCATCTGCGACTGGCCTAGAAAAGCCCGTGGACGCTACTGAGCTCCAGAATCAGCTCATTGAGATTCTGGTCTTGAGCCGGCCCGAGTTGGTCCCCAACACTTCGTGGATTGCTTTGTGCTTGAAGACTGGCACGGATCCAGGAGATCTTGTCCGCACTCACCCTGCTAAATGTATTGAGCAGTTGGTTGGCGTCAACGCAGACCCCGTGCAGTCGGCGGTACCAGATGTCAATCTTGCCATTTGGAGCGCCGCGGCGGATCTGGCATTTGTTGCACCCGATGCTATGATACCGCGTCTTGTCGATCAGATCAAGGACGATCTGGATGCCTCTCGCCTCTCCAAGTTTACTGCCACAGATGCTGCCATTTCGCGCACCCCGGAGGGAACCGCCTTCGTCGATGTGCTTAGCAGCAAGTCGAAACAGCCCACCTTCGATAAGAGCACCAAGGATTATGATACCCTGAAGTGGGAAGAAGAGCTTCGAGCTCAATTGGCTGCAAAGAAAGGACAACAGCAGAAGAAGCTTACGGCTGAGGAGCACTCTAAGGTTAAAGCCCAGCTCGCTAAGGAGGCGAAGATCCGCGAAGATGTTCAACAAGAAATCAAGCGCATTGAAAGAGGAGCAGGTCTTATCAAGGGTCTGGCATCTGGCCCCTTGAACGATGTCGAGGGATGGATCAATGCTGCCGTCAGCTGTTTGCTAGCACAAGCCCAGGCTGGCGCAGGTCTTTTTGTCGGTGACGTTGTCTCCCGCGCGTTCGTCGCTTGTGCCGACGAGGTGTCCTCTCGCCTTGGAAACCTGCGATCTTTCGTGGGTATCGCAACCCTGCGAGCCATTGGCAACACAAACCTCCCTGCTGAAATGGAACTGGAGCCCCTCGGACAACTTGTAACAAGAATTCTGTACCGCTTGCGCTTTGCCTCCGAACAACGTCCTTTCGATACCGCTTCTCTTGCCTACGTTCTTCCGCTTATCTCTTTGGTTCTTACCCAGAATGGTATCGATGAGGCGAAGGGAGAAGAAGAAGGCACACAGGTTCTTCTTGCCCTTGAATTCCTGTCCTTCCACTCTGGATCTTGTGAGTTTATTGATAGTGTCTATACACAACAATACGCTAATATTCTTTAGTCACCGACACCCGTCTTCCTCGCGTTGAAGTTCTAAGCCAGCTCCTGTCCGCTATGCAAAGATACACCCAGCACTACAAGCTGGTCAAGGATACATTGTTCGATTTCTGTCGGTGCATCTCGCCGAACATCAGCAGTGAAGAGCTTGAGACACTCCTGGAAGGAAGCATCGTTACCGATGCATCTGTCCGGACATCTGTACTTCAGGTCATTGAGGCTGAGATCGATTTGACTGACCTCGACTTCTCTGAACATATTTGGCTTGGCTGCCATGACACCGTGGAAGAAAATGCCAAGATTGCAGACACAATCTGGGAAGACAATGCACTGGAAGTGGATGACACTACTTTCAGTAAGATCATGAAGTATCTGGACTCCAAGGACTATCAGCTCAGAGGTTCTGCTGCCCGTGCATTAGCACATGCAATTGAATTTGACAAGAGCAAGTTTGGTGGCATTTTGTCGGAACTGCAGTCCAAATACACTGAGGAAATCAAGCCTAAGGTCCCTGAGAAGGACGCCTATGGCATGCCCAAGAAAATGGACAATGTTGACCACTGGGAGGCTCGCAGTGGTATTGCACTCGCGTTCAGTGCCATGACCAAAGAATTTTCCGCGGACGACACTGTCTCCTTCTTGCAATTCCTCATCGAAAGAGGTCCTCTCCTCGATTCGAACTCCCGGGTCCGCCACCAGATGACAGAGAGCGGTAAATCCGTCATCACTATGCGCGGCCAGCCAAAGGTCGAGGAGATCATGAAGCTATTGCAAACGACCCTGGAAACTTCGGATAAGGATTCTGAGAGCTCCGACAAGCTGAATGAGGCTGTTGTTGTGCTTTATGGATCAGTGGCGACCCATCTCAAGGCCGATGATCCTCGTCTCCAGACCGTTATCCAGAAACTCCTCGCGGCCCTTGAAACACCTTCAGAGTCTGTTCAGTACGCTGTAGCTGAGTGTCTGCCCCCGCTGATCCGATTGAACAACTCCAAGACGTCGCAGTATGTGGAAGAAGTCCTCGAGCCGCTTCTCAATGCCAAGTCCTATCCTCCTCAACGTGGTGCTGCTTACGGTCTTGCGGCTATCGTGTGCGGTCAAGGTATCGCAACCTTGCGGGAGTTCCGAATCATGAGCTTGCTCAAGGAAGCTACCGAGAACAAGAGAGAACCGAGTCACCGAAAGGGTGCTTTGTTGGCTTACGAGCTGTTCGCTACTGTCCTTGGACGCAGCTTTGAGCCTTACGTGATCCAGATTGTACCCCAGCTTCTCAGTGGCTTTGGTGATACCAGCATTAGCGTCCGTGATTGCTGTCTTGAGGCCTCCAGAGCATGCTTCCAAAACCTCAGCTCTTACGGTGTGAAGCAGATTCTCCCAACTCTTCTCGACGGTTTGGATGATACCCAGTGGCGTAGTCAGAAGGGTGCTTGTGATCTGCTTGGAGCTATGGCCTACTTGGACCCCCAGCAGCTTGCGGCTAGCTTGCCTGATATCATTCCACCTCTGACTATTGTTCTCAATGATACCCACAAGGAGGTCCGTAGCGCAGCGAACCGCAGTCTTCAGCGCTTCGGTGAGGTTATCAGCAACCCCGAAGTCAAGAGTTTGGTTGGTGTGCTTCTGAAGGCTCTCAGCGACCCGACCAAGCACACGGATGAGGCCTTGGACTCCCTGATCAAGGTTTCCTTCGTGCACTACCTCGATGCCCCTTCGCTTGCCCTTGTTGTACGCATTCTCGAGCGTGGTCTTAGTGACCGATCCAACACCAAGCGGAAGTCGGCACAAATCATTGGTAGTTTGGCCCATCTTACAGAGCGCAAGGACCTCATTTCGCACTTGCCGATCATTGTGGCCGGTCTCAATCTGGCTATTGTTGATCCAGTTCCCACTACCCGTGCTACCGCTTCCAAGGCCCTTGGTTCGCTCATCGAGAAGCTTGGAGAGGATGCTCTGCCCGATCTCATTCCCAACCTCATGTCTACTCTTAAGTCGGATACTGGCGCTGGCGACCGACTTGGATCTGCTCAAGCCCTTTCCGAAGTTCTTGCGGGTCTGGGTACAACCAGGCTCGAGGAAACTCTGCCTACTATTCTCCAGAACGTGTCCAGCTCCAAGGCCTCTGTTCGTGAAGGCTTCATGACACTCTTCATCTTCTTGCCTGCCTGCTTCGGTAACAGCTTTGCCAACTACCTCAGCAAGATCATTCCCCCAATTCTTGCCGGTCTGGCTGATGACATTGAGGCCATTCGAGAGACTGCTCTCCGGGCCGGTCGCCTACTTGTCAAGAACTTCGCTCACAAGGCCATTGATCTCCTGCTTCCCGAGTTGGAGCGTGGTCTAGCAGACGACAGCTACCGCATCCGTCTCAGTTCCGTTGAGCTGGTCGGCGATCTCCTCTTCAGTCTTACTGGTATCACTGGAAAGACCGAAGGCGAGGAGGAAGAGGAGGAAGCCACCCAGGCTGGCCAATCCTTGCTGGAGGTTCTCGGAGAGGAGCGCCGCGACAAGGTTCTCTCAGCTCTGTTCATCTGTCGCTGCGATACCTCAGGTATGGTCAAGACTGCGGCTATGGGTGTCTGGAAGTCGCTCGTCGCCTCCCCCAGGACCCTCAAGGACATGGTCCCCACCTTGTCTCAACTCATCATTCGCCGTCTCGGATCGACCAACATGGAGCAGAAGGTTATTGCCAGCAACGCTCTTGGCGACCTTATCAAGAAGGCTGGAGAGTCCGTCCTTTCTACCTTGCTGCCCTTGTTGGAAGATGGTTTGCAGACCTCGCCCGACGTGGATGTCAAGCAGGGTATCTGTATTGCTCTCCGTGAGCTCATCACTGCCGCTTCCCCTGATGCTCTGGAGGACTTTGAGAAGATTCTCATCTCCACCGTGCGCGTGGCTCTGGTCGACAACGACGAGGATGTACGAGAGGCTGCTGCCGAGGCCTTCGATTCCCTGCAGCAGATCATGGGCAAGAGAGCCGTGGATCAGGTTCTGCCTTACCTTCTCCATTTGTTGAGAAACGACGAGGATGCCGAGCAGGCTTTGTCCGCCCTTTTGACACTCCTCACGGAGCAGACTCGTGCCAACATCATCCTCCCCAACCTCATTCCTACCCTGCTCACGTCGCCAATTTCTGCTTTCAACGCCAGGGCCCTGGCATCGTTGGCCGAAGTTGCAGGATCTGCCATGACAAGAAAATTGCCAACTATCCTCAATTCTCTCATGGATGGTATTATCGAGACTACCGATGAGGAACTCCGCACAGAACTCAGCAACTCCTTCGATACAGTGTTGGTTTCTGTGGATGAGTACGATGGTCTGAATGTCGCCATGAACGTGATGGTTACTCTCGCCAAGCACGATGACCACCGTCGTCGCTCTGCGGCAGCTCTCCATCTCAACAAGTTCTTCTCGGAGGCCGAACAAGACTTCTCGCGCTACTACCAGGACTTGATCCGGGCCCTGTTGATCTCTTTCGACGACCGGGACAAGAATGTCGTGAAGTCGGCATGGACTGCTCTCAGTGGTCTCACCTCCCACATCCGCAAGGAAGAGATGGAAGTGCTGGCCATTCCTACTCGACAGATTCTGCGCCAGGTTGGCGTGGCTGGCGCCGATCTGGCAGGCTTCAGTCTCCCCAAGGGTATTATGGCCATTCTGCCCATCTTCTTGCAGGGTCTTCTCAACGGTACCACCGATCAGCGTACTCAGTCGGCTCTTGCGATTTCGGACATTATCGACCGTACCCGTTCCGAGTCATTGAAGCCTTTCGTTACTCAGATCACTGGTCCGCTCATTCGTGTTGTGTCGGAGCGTTCAGTCGACATCAAATGCGCTATCTTCTATACGCTTAACAAGCTGTTGGAGAAGATCCCCCTGGCCGTCAAGCCTTTCCTGCCTCAACTTCAGCGTACATTCGCTCGTGGTCTGGCAGATTCCACTAGCGAGACACTGCGCAACCGGGCTGCCAAGGGTCTTGGTATCTTGATTACGCTGACGCCCAGAGTTGACCCACTTATTGCCGGTATGTTTCGAGCAGGTCGCTTATGCAGTATGACAAGCCGCTAACTCATCTAGAACTCATTACTGGATCGAAGACTACCGACATTGGTGTGAAGAACGCCATGATGAAGGCTCTCCAGGAGGTTGTCGGCAAGGCCGGTGCCAATATGAGCGAGGCTTCCCGACAGGCAATTCTTGCGCTCATTGATGATGATGCCAGTGACCAAACTGGTAGGTTGCTTCCAAATACCTTGATTTCCACGGGTTGCTAACTTTACCCCAGACGCTGTCGCCATTACCAACGCACACCTGCTTGGTGCTCTCGTCAAGGTCCTTCCAGTTGAGAGCGCGGTCCCTCTTATCAAGTATGCATCTCCGTTCCCACGTTGGGATTGATTGACTCATGCTAACCTCCTCAGGAACCGTATCCTCAACGGTACTCTCTCCCACGCCTCGGTTCTTGGGCTCAATGCCCTCTTGGCCGAATGCCCCGATACTCTGACAGAAAATTTCTCTGTCGAGCTGCCCACGGTTATCTGTCAAGGCATTGCCAACAAGGACGTAAGTAGAATTTTCACTCAATTATTCTTGCTCGAAGCTAACACAGAAGCAGCCCTTCGTGTCCGATAACAGCGCCCTCGCTGCAGGCAAGTACCTTTTGTCAAATGATGGCAACCATGCCTTCGAAGCAAGCAAGACCATCTTCGAAGCCCTGGCACCTGCCATTCAGGCCGGCAATCCATCCGACACCCGCCGTCTGAGCTTAGTGGTGATCCGGACAGTCAGCCGTCTGCATCCCGAGCTTACTCGGCCTCACCTGGGTCTGCTGGCCCCGCCTATCTTCGGCAGTGTCCGCGATCTGGTGATCCCCGTCAAGCTCGCCGCGGAAGCAGCCTTCTTGTCTATCTTCTCGGTTGTTGAGTCCGACAGCGAGGTGTTTGACAAGTATATGGCCGGTCCGGGTGCATCTCTCCCGCCGGGTCCCAAGCGCAGCATGTCTGACTACTTCAAGCGCATTGCCACTCGTCTGGCTAACCAGGCGCGTGAGCGTCGGGAAGCTGAAGGTGGCGAGGGTGGCTTGGGACTGTCGAACGATGAAATCGATGACGAGAAGGAATTGTGGAGCATTGGCAAGGTTGATCTTGGTGAAGCCTTTGGCGATGAGTGATGATTTGTTTTGCGCATACAGGGAGCATCTGTCTATAGATATCCTTTGCATTTTGCTTTAGTCGTATAAAAGTTATACATATGTTGCAGCAGTATATGTGTATATTGTAGGAGTTATGATTGAAATGCATTTATTCTTTCTACATGGATTGTGAAGCACAGCAGGTAGGCATTCGGCTGCTTGTACTCCGTACTTCGTACGTATAGATCCGAACATGGATGATCATGTGATGTGCGAGATGAAATTTGATGTCATGTGATGTAGATCGCGGTTGCGTCCATGTCTCTACAAAGAAGTCTAGAAGAAAATAAGAAAAGGGCATTGTATCTAGAGCTATTGCCTCTCTTTCATCAATCCTATCCCAGTCGTATATCTCACTATTTCTGGCTTCCCCGGACTGCAGGATCATCATTTACTTTTTCTTCCCAATCCGGTTAGACTTAGGGCTAACAGCCCTTGACCCTCTCCTCCCGTTGTGGAAAGGCACTCGCTTAGCCCTCGCTGACCTAAGCTGGCCCGCAGTGCCCTCTCAAACTCTCACCGTCGGGATTTCTCAGTGCCACGAACATCATCCGCCAACGACCGTCGATACGCCGACATCAAGATGTGAGTCTCCAACTGTTATTGCAATCCAAGAAGGCACATGCCAGGAAATCTTTGTCGAAATCACCCAACCCCGTGGACCGATATTTTTCGCTATGTGGAGGAAACAACTTTCGTGATGTGTGTGGCCATGATGCTGACCAGGGTTTCTTTTTCCACCACAGGGTCAACCTTACCACCCAGAAGCGCCTCGCCGCCTCCGTGGTCGGCTGCGGCAAGCGCAAGATCTGGCTCGACCCCAACGAGATGAGCGAGATCTCCAACGCCAACTCCCGCCAGACCATCCGCAAGCTCGTCAGCGATGGCCTGATCATCCGCAAGCCCGTCACCATGCACTCCCGTGCCCGCGCACGTGAGCTCAACGAGGCCCGCCGTATCGGCCGTCACCGTGGCCTGGGTAAGCGCAAGGGTACCAAGGACGCCCGTATGCCCAGGTATGCACACACCCATCTTTGATCCGGCCTACCATGGACTTTTTATCCAAGAGGCTCGGAAAGCCGGGGACACAGATGCTGATATCCTTTCCTACTTATAGCCAGGTCCTCTGGATGCGCCGCATGCGTGTTCTCCGTCGTCTGCTCGTCCGCTACCGTGCCGCCGGCAAGATCGACAAGCACCTCTACCACGAGCTCTACCACCTGAGCAAGGGTAACACCTTCAAGCACAAGCGTGCCCTCGTTGAGCACGTAAGTCAAAACCTGAACCCACCCTACGGATGAGAACGCATATGGTCGAGCATGAACATACCGGAGAACATCCAGGCTGACTCGTTCTTTTCTCCCGCAACAGATCCAGAAGGCTAAGGCTGAGCGTGCACGCGACCGTGTCCTCCGTGAGGAGATGGACGCTAAGCGTGCCAAGAACAAGGCTCTCCGTGAGCGCCGGTTGGAGCGCAAGGAGGCTAAGCGCGATGCTCTGATCAACGAGACTCAGGAGTAAATCTGATAACAAAAATTCAAGTTTTCCCTTCTGTTGATTGAAGTTCTTTCTCGCAATTCGGCGGTGCAGAGGTTGGAAACGGTTACTTCTGGGTTGGAGATCGGGATTCGAGGCTACCCCGATATCGAATCCAGGTCGGCCTTCAACTCTTCCTATTTAGTCTAGATTTCTGTTGTGACGACTTTCTTCTATGCCGTTTCCCTCTCGATCGCGTGGGGTTCGTGGGCTTCTTGGATCTTTGGGGAAATATGGCCATGGGAAAATAGGAAGATGCGATGATGATGTGATACTCAAGCTATTCTTGTTCTAAAATGTAACGAGAAAGCAAAAGGAAATCTTTTTTTACTTTACCTACACGAGGTCACGTCGCTTCCCGTAGATATCGCCAGCAAATTGCCTGTTGCCCGAGGCTCTATGCCTCTCAGGAGATTCCTTGTGATCTCACTTGGGCAGCTACATGTAGCTGCACTACGCGGGGTCATCACCAGATACAGTAGATGTCATCGTTCACTGTCATGTCCAGGGCAGACAGGGCGTACACGGAGTACACAGCATGTCAACTCATGCGCTACGCAGGCATATTCTCAAAACAATCCCTGCGTCATCTCCCATTGGTAATCTCATGTCGTGGAGCAGAATCCTCTCTAAGTAATTTATGGGTCTTGTGGCTACTTGTGGTGTCTGGGGCATTGATCATAGGAGATCTACCCACTTTGGGGGAATCATCCATCCACTCACACTACAATATCACACTATCTAACACTTTCAATTGCCTGTCACATCATTTTAATCATTATTTCGGTTGTGATATCCTATCAAACTAGACATATAATAAAAAATGAATATGATTTGCGTGAAATTGTTGCTCTATTGCATATATATATTTTCAAGATCACTCCACCCAATTTCAAGTATAAAAATGAAGATTGCAGAACAAAACTCCTAATCTAGCAAAAGTACAGGTTAATCCTACATGACAAAAGCATACCTGTTACATATTTAGCCCTCAGACACCTCGCTAGCTTAATTAGAGCAAATATGAGTTGAACGTGGCGTATCGTCAAACTCTGCATTGTGGAATCCACATTCCTCAGATGACTCCCTAGAACGTTATTTGAACAGCAGGAGTCCTCACCAGAGTGTAAAATGTACAGTATCGCTGCATACTAAGATGCCATCACTGGCCATCACTTCCGGGTCTGAATTCCGAAGAGCCACTGTACTCACCACAGCATGCAGCATAGCAACCCAATCCCGGAACGTCTCGCCTACACCACATAGCCTGGCAAAGTATACCAGAAAGTTCCAATATCCCGTGTCCTTGCTGCACTTAACCCTTGACATAAGTAGCGGTCAAACTTCAACACCTCTTCTAGAAGTACGGTAAGGTAACGTCTCTGATCTCACCATGCCGGGAAGGAGGCACATGTTCTGGCGTAGAAGTTTCTCCAGACTTCAAAACCATAACACAGAAAGAGCCATGTCGATCTATCAGACTTTAGGATGTATTTACTTCTTGATCCGGTACACCGCCGGTTGATGGATGAGTTGGGTTGCAAGTGTGTATACTCCCTGTATCCGGGATATGGATATGAACACAGCCGCACGACCTTGAAGAAATATTGCAAGGCCCTGAGACGTGAATAACCTGCCCGGATCCTGAAGTATCCTAACAATGAGGTTAAAGTTTAAGCCCCGAGGCGATGGCTTGTTATTCAATTGGCAGATGGTCTTTGTTGTTTTCTTTAGAACACCCGAAGAACGAACACGAAGTTTGGGTAACAGCATTTCAATCAATTCGATACGAGTAAACTTTCTTTCTCTCTTATTTCCTGGACTGGGACTTTGGGCTTGGAATGGCGGTCTACAAGTGTGAGTAGTTGGTGAAACAATGTAGAGTGTGAACGGTCATCCGATGTGATTGAGGCTCTGGAGGACACAAGGAATACGGCTTCATCGGAAAAAAGAATCTTCCAATTGATAAGCTAGTGTACATAAGAAATAAAAAGAAGAGCTTTCACTAGAGAGAGCTAAGTAAAATACCCTCCTACCCCTTTTCAGTAATCGTACAATCAAACACACCAACCCCAACCAACTCTAACAAGAAGAAATGCGACCCGGGGGAATCTCAATCAAACAAGAAGCAAGTAGCAAGTAGCAAGTAGCAAGTAGCAAGTAGCAACAGCTAGAACAAAATCGGTACAAAAAAGTAGAGAGCCATAAAGGGGCATAAAATCTTTCAGTCATAAACGAAACACGCCAAACATGCGACGAAAAGCTAAACCCACAAAACAAGAAAGTCAAAAAGCAGATCCAACAATGCCGACCATTAAACTGACGACAAAGTGAAACGAACGCATGTTCGAGCGTTGGGACGCAACAAGCCTAAAACTTGGTTCCCCACTCTGTAGGAACAGGTGGAACTGGTGGGCTGCCAGGAGGGTTCGAGACACTAGGAGCCTCGAGATCGAACGGGTCGCTGCGCAGACTATCACGCGACATGCAGGCTTCCAGATACTTTGAGTTGGAAGGTGGGAGAGTGACGCCGTCCAGCTCCTGGGGGAGAGCGGTGGTACTATCTCCGTAGAAATCGAGATTGCTCACACTTGCATCTTCCCATGATGAGCGGGAGTATGTAGATACCACATGGGATCGAGGAGATACATCCTTTGCCAGAGAAGGGGAGTGGTCAGTCTCGTGGTCTGAGGTCACCGTGTTTTCAGTGTAGAAGGCGCGTCGTGAACGTTCACTACGCAGGTACAGACTGTCCATTGACAGGTCTGGGTTTGAGTGCGCGAGAACGAAAGGTCCATTGGAGTAGGCAGGCACTGAGTGGACTTCCTCCGGTATGACTGGGAGGGTTGGGATTTGAGCGGACTTGGTGTCTGCCCCGGGAACTGGTGCATCGGGGAAATAGAGGGTTTCGTAACCTTCTTCTGGACCGAGTGAGTCGCCTCCCATTCGGGCGCCAATTATCTTTTGCACCTTGATAATCTTCTGGCGTCTGCGACGGAGGACGAACCAGGCTGCTATCGCGAACATGATGAAAGCTGACGCGCCTAGGATGCTGCCAATTATGACCGCGGGTTTGATGGCGTTGTCATGCTTGGGGTGAGAGACAGGAGTAGAGTTGGATGAGGTGGTGGAGTTGTCTGCCGAGATTGTGCTCGTTACAGTTCCGATGAATGGTGCGGTTGTCGATGAGGTTGAGTTGCCTACCGAGATTGTGCCCGTTACAGTTCCGACGAATGGGGAGATAGTTGGCGAGACTGATGTTACCGACGAGGAAGTGACAACCTTGGTAATTGAGGTGCTCACTGAACTCGTAGAGCTCGTAGTGACCTCGGGCTGTCCGAAGTTTGTCGAGGTGGACGGCGGATTCTCCCACGAGGCGAAGTCACTCAAGTTTGACAGCGGGGCAAATGGCTCCATCGTTGACAATGGAGCATCCATGGTTGAGGTCATAGCAAGACTTGATCCCGGGAATGATGTAGACGTATTGATCGTGGTTTGCGATGGAGTCCCAACAACGGGGTTGGTATCCAATGCTGGAGGTGACGTTTGCGATGCTTGCCCAAACGCACTGGACGTGACAATACTGGAAATAAGTTCAGACTCTGTGAGAGTAAACAACAAAGTTGGGTGAATTGTTTCCGTCTTGATTGATGTGATTGTCGTCCAAGAGCGTGTTCCTGAGGGTTTGGATATCGGTGATGCACTCGGCTCGGCGGAGATGGAGACCATTTCAATTAATTCCTGCAAGACAGGCTAGAAGCAGTATCTGGATATCTTTCTCGAGTCGTGCATAAAGAAAAGAACATGGGAGCCTTTGTTGTGGCGGGGGTATTCCTTTGTATGGTTGACGGTTTCCGCGACGATGGACAAAGCGACGACAACGTCAACGTCAACGACGACAACGTCAAGCACAAAGTATACGACAAAGAAGACCACACAATTGTGCAATTCCTTAAGGTTAACTCAAGCCCCCTTCTCGAAGCCATCCCGTCAGCTTCCCAGAGGCAAAAAGAGCCAGGGTAGTGGGATACGAAGCCCGGAGGGTTTTATAGAGAATCTGTCTTCACCGTCTCTCCAGGGGGTTTATGTTCATTTGTTTGAAGCTAGGCGCCTCTGCCCACGAAGTAGTTCACCCCTCCATCTGTGACAGGAGAGCGCTTAGCCTCCCCCGGTCCAATAAGAAGCCATGATGAGGCTGATCAGTCCCTAAAACTCTGAAGTAATGCGACACTGGCTAACCTTCCTGCACGCGCAGCTCGTCGATTGTTCATGGGATTCGAGCGGGGATGTATCACCCCTGTAGACGAAACGAGGCGGTTTCGGCTTGGTGAGAGAACCGAAGTGGCTCTTTGGACCAGTCACCCCCTGACGTTTCATACTTGGCCTAATCCAGAAGCAAGAGGCGTTCTATACGGGTCAGACAGGAGTGATATTGTGATATTATGATACTGATGCGGGAGCATTGCCTCATTTGGGCATATTGGAGCTGTCATGTGACTTCATACACACAAGTCAATAACCTCAAATAAATAGGGATAACCGTACGTAAACTGTACGGAATAAGACTATTTGTGATATAACCTACACCCCTAGTAGTGTAATAGGTTAGTACGTACTCCGTACTTATGTCACTCACACTGTTCATGTAAACCGCCTAACATAGTTGGATGTCGGGGTGAATATTCCGGTTCCCCACAAGTCCCGTGAAACTTCCCTCCTAAACACATTCGCTTTGGTCTATTGTGTCTGTTTTTTTTTGTCTCTCTCTATCTCTGTCTCTCCCTCTGTCTCTCTCTCTCTGTCTATTTGATACCTCCGTCTCTCCCTGTTTCTGTTTCACTTCACCGCTTCGGTTACTCTCCCTTCCCCGCATGTGACCTGAGAGTTTGCGATAATCTTGCATTTGCATCTAGCTCACGATGTTTGGCTGGGGTTCTGGGCTGGGTGAGACTCCCTGTTACCTGTTTTTCTTTTCCTTTCCTTCCGTGGGCAGTTGGCCGAGTCCCTGAGTCGTCATATGTGGAATGTGGCGCACGGCTTGTGTCCCACGCGACCTTCAATCCCCCATGACATCGGACCTTGTCAAATATGGACTCAGCAGCTAACTCGACATCGATATAGCCTTGCCCTCCGCCACTTCGGAGCCGGAGAAAGAAAGACGACCCCCCGCCGACCCAACACCCCTCGATTTCCCCGCCTACAACCTGCCCAATGTTGTTCCCAATGAATCGGACTCGAAACTCAAGGAGATTGCAGATCTCTTGGCCGACATCAAACGCCCACAAGATATCTGCTTGGACCGGTTCAAGGCGTTGAACCTTGAACTAGAATCCGACGTCGATGTACGCCGCATGTTCCCCGACCAGACACTCGCCCTCGCTCCTTTGCCATGGGAAGACACCACTGAGCCAACGGAAGATGATGCCCGCCCGCTGATGGGCAACGGAGTCCCTTATCCCCCCAAGGATCGATATGAGACGCTAAAAAACGAGTTGGCACTGGACAACGACGACACCTTCCGTGAGGTGGCACGTTTGCCGCCGCGTGACGGCCGGAGTCGGGTTCGCGTGACACAGTCGAGGAAGTTCTGGACAGGATTAGAGCACGTGGCTCAATACTGGGACACCAGCTTAGACCACTACTTCGAGCGTCCAGCAACTCCTGAACCCACGCCTCCCAATGAGATGGAGTTGGAAAGCGATGTCCAAATGCAAATGGAACAGGAAATCACAAGCGGAACCAACTCCACCGGCGATGACATGGAAGTGGATGAGACACAATCCACCGAGATTACGAGCGAAACCCCTCTGGGCGAGCATAGGCCCTATGTGGCCATGTATACGGGCCGTAGAATCGGCACGGGGCATGAGATGCCCGATGAAGTGCGCGACGAGACAATTCGAGCATTTGTCGAGATGGTCGCATGGCCATTCGGATGCCAAGTCACGGTACCCACGCTTCCTCCACGATTGATGACCAAGAACCTCCTCTTCCCAGTGCGGCAATCCTTCCAGGCATCCCGATCGCCGCGAGACCGCCAGATCGCGCGAAGCGGGATGCTAGAAGGGCCCGTGCTAATCGCACAATGCCGTCCGGAGACCACATTCCGCACCACCGCGGATAGCCAAGGCCACGGCATCGGTGAAGTCAGTGACATCTTCCGCGAGGTCGGAGGTATGCTCCTCGCAGCTCAAGAGCGAGCTCGTGAGGGCGAAATTGAACAGCGACCCGGAGAAGGCAAGTGGTGGACCATGGCGCCGCGCTTCGGAGGCGCACCCCACGATGGGATCCTGGATGATCTTGTCAGCACGGGACACGGGATGTCCCTGCCGGACTCTATGATGGAGGAAGCCAGGCCGTCCACTCCGGAGGCGGATATCGCGCGTAAGCGACACAAGATTGAGCATCCGTTCGTCACATCGCTTTCGCGGAGACCGAGTGCCATGCGTAGACTTACGAGTAGCGAGAAGTGGAAGATCATCCAGCCTGGACCGAGTCTCTGGGATAAGAGACTGAGCTATATGCAGATTGGAAAGGCCCGGGGGAGTCCGTTCGACGATGTATGTGAATCCTGCCTTGTTTCAGATGTTTCAGATGTCCCAGATGAAGGCGCAGTTATAGTGACAGACAAGCTAACCTCCCTCTGTTCCAGATTTATATGATCTCCTCAATCAACCACCACGTCTCAATCCTCCATCTCCGCGTCCACAAACGCTACCTGGACATCCTCACCAACGGCGAGAGCACATTCCCACCAGACTCCGACACGGAGCAGCCGTGGCATGTGCTGAAACTGCAGCGAACCAAATGGTTCGACCTCTTTGACAAGGATGACCGCTTAGAAGCGCTCAAGGGCGTGTGGCAGCTGTTCCATTACCAGCTGCGTGACACGATGCCTGTCTCTTCATAGAGATATAGAGAGTTATGATATGGCATGTCGGGAACCTGCAATTCGGGTTCTGGATCTAGACTGAGTTTTTTTTTTTTTTTTCGAAAGCGATGCATCTTGTATATACGCGGCAATAGGTAGAGTTGCTGTGACTTCTTTTGCTCTGCGCATCTTCCATACCCCCAATAACACTTGATATACTGCATCTTGTTCTTGCATTGGTTTTTGAATCTTGGGATGGGATTTTCGGGACTTGCGATATCATTGTCTACTGGCCTTTGGATTGAAGGTCATTGTGGCTATCTCAATCACCAGGCGAGCCCTACCCTAGAGGGATATATTTTGAAGAGCTTCAGATAATTTGCGCGAAAATGTCGAGTCTGTCATAATATGAGTATCAAACGAAGAATCATCTACAGGCAACTATTTCCATGCTTGATCGCCAACAAAATCAATTTATTTCTAGCCCAAGAGACTCTCTTCATTCATCGGTCGCCTCTCACCTATCTTCCCATCCGCCTGTGACCATCATCAACCTCAACACCATCGTACTTTTGCCAGAGTGGCCAACGTGACACCGGCTATCCCCGGTTCATGCACACGAGAATCCCTCACAAGAGCTCCAGCAGCTCAAATGATAACACCCACCACGCATGTTTCCAACCTATTAATTGCATCTACAAAAGCAACGAACACCACAAAGACTCCATCCAAAGTCCAATCCCAACGACACGTTCCAGATCGACGTCTACGTAACCATACCTGCAAATTGGCCAGCATCATAGCACCGTAATGTATGTAGTCAACCCCATTCCATACCATACCATCAATCATATAACGAGTTACCAAGTGACAAGTGACATATAAGTTACCTCACCCAGTAAAAAACAGGTCTCAAAATGAGGCGTGGCGTGGACCTCGCTTCTTCAGCAAAGTGCATGTACATGTACAAGTGCATCAATAGTAGCCCCGTCGCCCATCTTTCATCCCCACCAGCCTAAAGTTATCCAATTTCCCCATTTCTAAAACAGAGTTACAGAATCCCAAGCCTCACACTTCAAACGCCGCCATGGCCGGATTTATTCGGGCCTCTCTAAATTACGATCTGATGAGCTCAAGATCTTCAATACACCAGGTATAGACTTGCCACACCTGTTCCAGACCAACTCTGATGTGATGTATCCATTTGATAGTCCCGAGGTCGGGGTTGCTGTGTGGCCTGTGGAAATTGAATGGCGGTAGGTGGAGATGGGGTTCAGCGCTATGGCCTTGGGTCTCATTTATTTTTTCAGAGCGGATATTGAGTTACTCTACATGTATGGAGGGGGCGTTGGAAGTGGGAGATGGACTAAATCGACCGGTGAACTTTGTTTGGGATCACGGTACCTGTAGAGGAGTGAAGAATCGAATGATGGATGTGTAAATATCTGCAAGGCCAGATCGAGTCATCGGGGATTTCCCCACGTTGTGTCTTCGTCTCTGAGAGGCTAATCTACTGGTTTAGGTATGCAACTCGTAACTTAACTGTTTGAATGAGTAAGTTAACTTAATTGTTGGATCTTTATGTGGGGGTCGACTGATCCAAATTTCTCCCCCCGTGACTTTCCAACTTACCGGGTTCGCTTATTGCGCCTCACCGGTGCTTTGGTATGGTTTTTGTAGCCTATTATTGCATTGGGATTGGGTACATTGAAGTGCGGGATTGATGTTGCATGTATAAAAAAAGGTAGTACGGAGTAAGTAGCTGTATACTATCAATGGCGTTAGTAAAACTCCATCGATCGCAAACCATACTGTATATATCAACTTCAACTTAAAATCATCCTTCGATTTCAATACGATATCAATAGACATCTGCTAATACCCGAAGAATCCCAAGCAGAAACCGAAACTCTTCATCAAACCCCGAAATCAAACACGCTTACCCACTCCAGCTACCTCGGTACCGTATCTAACCCCATCACATCACACCCAAAAACCAGCCAACCCTGGAATCAGAATATAGCCCGGCTAACAGATCTTCAAGCAGAGCCACATGAGACAAACAAGCCCCAGCGCGGAGAACCGCCCAATGGGGCCCTACAAAAGTACGGTGAATACCCGCTAGACCGGGCAGCCATGGCGATGCTGGTGCGGAGAAATATGCACAAATACAGGCACAATGCGCGACGAGGTGCGAGGGATGCTAGTGTCGGTGTCGGGGTCCTCGGGGACCTGGTGTTTGGATTTCGGTCTTTGGATTAGGTTGCTATAGATGTGGGTAGGGGGTTAGGGATTTACGTGTTCATGTACTTTTGTGCCCCTTGATAGCTGAAGGGGTTTGTTTTGATCAGAATGATTTAGATAATTATGATAGAGTGTAAAATAAGAGTAAGAATAATCGAGGTGAGACGAGCTTAACATTGAAAGTAACACATCGCTTTAGGCTTGGACTTAAACTACCCGACTGGTCGTTTGTTCACACATCTTAGAAGCATGCACACATCTTTCAGAATTAGTAGTTAGTGTATATACTAGACCTCAAGTACTGTGTAGTATGCAGTCGCACGTATGAAATTACAATAACAACCTATAACACTGTACCAATCTCCTTTCACCTACCCAACTAGGCAATAGTCAAGAAAAACAAAGCTCAACAAGCCGTGTCTACAGTACGGTACGTGAATGGCGTGCATAAAGTGGAGTGTGACTCCAAAACGGCGGATTCAACCACAGCGCTTGGATGCAGTCGCGTTTAAAATGCCTCGGCCTTCACGGCAAAGCATACCAGCGCTACATATACAGACGAGGTTCGGCGGCTAGGCGGCGCGACGGCTCGTCGGCAATTCTATATGATATTATAAAATCTAGGAGGGACAAAGCTCAAGTTTGACGGGAGATATGCAAATGTTTCAGATATGGCCTAGTAGATTTGGAAACATGACTAGATCATGTTGGATGTGAGGACTGAGTATTGTCTATAGCTCCGGGTTGGAATCTAACTTCTGCCTTATATGTACACTTATGTCACTGTGCTTAATGGACTGCAAAAATGCAGGTTAGTATATCTGCGAGAAGCCTAATTAGTGGGGGATATTGGCCCTGACGTAGACTCTAGAAGATAGGCTTTAGACTGGATGTAGATTTGAATTTGGATCTGGGTTGATGATTTTCCTTGCATCCGGCGAACAGACCAGTAGTTCATGTGAGCTCGATAGACCTTGTTGTTAGGTCTGTGTGCGAAGTTACTCTTCAAGGGATGGTGCCGTGTGAGGAGGTTGTTGTTATGCATGTGACCGGATCGAGGATTGTCGAAGGCCTTGAGCTCGACAGTTTACGCAAGCTGGCGGGGCTGGTAGTCCAGATCGAAGAATGCGTGCCCGCAGGTGGAGTTAAGGAGTCGGTCAGTATTGTGTGAGGGATAGACGAGAGAATAGCCACCCACAAAATCATATGCGATCGGGTACAAGTCCTCAAGACCCCAGGCAGTGTAGAAACCAACCACAATCCATCCCACATGGTCCCAACCCCACGTGGGAACAGAAGAGGCAAGTGATTAAATCTCGACGTATCAGTTTCAGGCCCAAAGCAAAGCCAAACGGCGCATGTTGTATCACATTAGAGGTATGAAACCAAGCCGTCTTGTGCCATGCGTGGACAGAAAGCGCAAATCAACCCGCGGTTTTAACGCGTCCTGATCGATTCGCAATCGCTTGTGCGCCCGATCAATTCTGCGGCTTTCCGTGGGATAGTTGTACAGTAAGTAGACACATCTGGACTGGACTTGTAGTACTGTGTAAGTGATCAATCACCGCTATACTATGCTGGAAGCAGTTGGTAGTTGAGAGGCTTGCATACTAGCTTTTCCACAATTACTATACACTTAAGCGAGTCCAGGGTGTTTGGCCAAATCTACAACATGTAGAGATGGAGGCGATCATATTTCAGTGGGAGCGTCATTTATCGGGCGCTCTGGCATAACTGGTCGGTCGCGGGCGCGCGAATCAGGCGCTTCGATCGCCGATGCAGCTCACGATCCAAGGTAATGACTGTTGTCGTATGTCGTATTGTACATACCATTACTGCGCATTCTAGTGCGGTACTTACACATGTTCCGTGATAGACTTGGGTTGCGGTTGCAAAATGGGATTTCTGACTTTAGATATTGGCGCGTGTTAGCAACTTATCACTTGCTTATGATTGTACGGTAGAGTAGAGTGACCAGTCTCATATCCCTCATACAGTGCATTATCAGGTTATCTGTATCCTACGTACGCAGTGCATTCACTTTTATTCCATACCTCCCGTCTTCTACACCCCTACCGCAGTACTAAGTAGGAATCAAACAAGTCTCAGTCCAAGTGAGGACCAGGCCTATTCAACAACCACAACAATGCAACCTCCCGCATCCCCTTTGATCACAGAGTGTGGAGATGTCCGTCAAGGGAGGGTAGATCACCTGCATCTTCCCCATATGGAGCCATTCCAATAGTCTCGTGAAGGCCATGCCAGCGCTGATTGGACACAGGCTGGCCTGCTGCATATCTGGTGTCTACTGCGTATACCAGGCGCATACGTGCTCGAATGTGAATCTGGGTCCTCCAGGCCTACATTATACACATCGAGCTACCTATCAATGCAACAGGTGATAGGCAAAGGAAGTGGTGGGATGTCAGACCCCGAGACTCTTGAGGTATATAGAAGTGGTGTGGGGATATGAACTGTGACATGGGGGTCCCTATACCAGGCGTAGAGGATGCATTGATAGTGGGCTTTGTCATGTCTGTTTTTACCCCTTGCATTCGACATTGGATGTCCAAGGGCTCTCCAAACTCTATTCTGAATACATTCTGCACTATGCATGGCGTGCAGTCGCCATCTGTAGGTCGTTTGACTGCTACGCTGGGTGATCCTGGTCTTATCAGGGGTGGGAGGTGACGGGGCGATATTTACAAGTGGTGGTTGTTTTCCCCCTATGTTTTCAATTCCAAATCTCCATTATAAGTACGGAGTAGTGCATGGAATATGAAGCAGTACATGTAGATTAAGGATTCAAGATCTAAATCCAACGCGCCCTACCGAACCCAAGGAACCGGATGGTGGGAACGGCGGATCGACATGGCAAATTAAAACTGGGACACCAGCGAAAGATGCGGGATTAACATCCATGTAACCTAATTTCACCCCCTTAATGACGACGGTCAACCCCAGAAGTGGGATGTCTTGGAATTTCTAATTGCCCAATCCAAGCCGAGCCTCACCTTTTATCCCGGTGTGTCAATGTCAATTTCAGATTGTTCCAAACCCCGGCCCCCGTTCATTATTATGCACGTCACTTTTCATTCCCACTCTGCTAGTATAGTGGAAAACCAGGAAAACCGGTGTTAGGTGCTAAGAGCTAGCAAATGTATTTCGGTATTTAATCTTGAAGCAATCAAAACAAAGAAAATCGTGGGGCTTGGCTTCCTTCCGTGATCGAGAACTATTGTATGGTCACCAGCCATTTCTCCACTATGTATACCCAACTCGGGCATACCTACTCCACTACTCAGCCAGCGCTGGTCTACTTCCAGCTCTCACGGGTGACCGCACAGATAGGACAACGGTCAAAAGAAGCAAAAATCAGCAATGGAGCAACTCTGTGTTCTTGTGCCACTCGGCTCCGCATTTGACTCGCTCATAAGACTCCGGTGTGGCCAAGTGGCACTGTCTTTGAGCTGCCTCATCAAGGCAGGGGTAACCCGAAAGAATAAGGTGATATCATAGTACTCTAGAGTAGGCAGATGTTTACTATACTCTTCATCCATGGATGATTCCCGTCTTTATCCATGGATGGAAGCGGGACTATCCGAGTATTTCCGTGACGGTACAGTACGAGAAGTCAACATGTTAGAGTTATCCCTGGAAAAAAAAAAGATCCTACTCCCTCGAACTTCGATCTGGGGTATATGATTTGAGAATCGAAGCCTAATAAACTTTGGTTATTCCCCTTGCGAATCGAATTCGGACATTGTCCGCACCTCATTGGCGGTCAGAAATGTCTCTTAGACGGCTCGGAGTATACGTCTACCGTTCTAATTACCGATTTTACATTTATACTTTGGCGGACTTCACGACTAAGACAACTTCCATCGATGGGATTGGATACGAGGTTGATCGGGGGACGGAGTACGTTTGTTAAGGATACCCGAGTCCTGGGTACTGGAAGACGATCCCTGTCTGACACGGGTCACAATGTGAGATGGATTCTCGAAACCACATACAATCAGAGAACACTTTCGCCTTCCAATACAAAAAGCTTTGGCTTTTACAGGCTCGGCTACATCCTAAAATCCTCCCGGTCCGAATCAGTATATCTCCCCGGGCCCGGATGAACTTCCCAACTTGCATGGTGCGTTTCCCGGTGAAGTGGTTGACCTTCGGGAACTGAGATCCCCGTTCCACGCGGTGCGAGTTGGATCCTAGCTTCGATCATGATATAGTATACTCCAACCTCCCAGTATAAGCGCGCAAGATGTTTTCCCTCATTATTCCCCAGCCGCCTGACCCACCAGAGAAAAAAAAAGAAAGGAAGCAGACCTGTCAACTGGAGATCGGATTAGATATTAGAAAACCAGCCATTTACAGAGTTCAAGGGAGGGGCAAACAACATGTCGATCCCCAGTAATTATAAGCCCCCCCGTATTCCTTCTGATTATTCTTTCTTTTTCTTCTATTTTACTGGATTCCTCTCCCCCACTCGTAATGTAAGTTACCATACCATACCCCCTCCTGCCCAACCTTGTACTTCTGCCCTTTCGATCTATCTGATGGACTTCGCTTTGGCCTTGATCTTGTATCTTGCCTTCTTTCTTCCCTTCTTCCTCTTTCTTCTATCCTCAAACCTTCAACTCGGTCCAACGGACCCCCCTGTTCGGATCATCGCTGTAATCTGACTATTTCTTTGCCTAGCTCCACCCTGCCCACTCAAGAAGACGTCAACCTCGCCGCATTTTTACGACCTAAGGATTTTGGAGCTTTAGGCGCGTGATTTGATTCGCACCTCTAACGGCGCCCGATTTCATTTCATTGTCTGAACTTGGCGCCTCCCGACACTATCAGATCGTCCCGTCTCTATCCTGTTTCTGCTTTTCCCAAATTCTTCTCCCGCCATGTTGGTTTGAGTACCGGACTACTCCAAGCACACGGTACAGCGCTTAACCAGACCGACTTGTGAGAAGAACGCGCTGGTAGTTACTCTCTCTCGCGATAATGAATCGCATGCCTCCTCCCGAAGGGCCGCATGCGCCTCCGGGCACGCATCCTAGCTACGAACCATCATGGCGCCCTCCATATCCTCCATCCTTCGATCCGCACCCAGCCGATGCCCGCCGTCCCTCTTCAACCCAGGCGCCTATTCCAAGCTATTCAGTCATGCCCGGCCGCGAGCTACCCGGGTTATCACCAGACGGACCCTACGGTCGTCCCAATGGTCTCCAACCGCACGCGCCCGTACATTCCCCGCAAGATCCAACTCCCCCTCATGGTTTCCGCCAGCCAATCAACGGTGCCCCGCACGAGGCTTCACCAGAATACCGTCCTCGCATGTCTTATCCGCCAGCCGATCAGATCAGTAGCGCGGAGCATACACCTTCTGCGGGCCCGCTGCCCCCAGCATCACAATTCATGACCCCCGGTCCGTCAATGGCCCCAGCGACCCCGGTGGGCGGCTATGATCCGAATTATTACCAGAACCAGGCGTATGGAGCGCGTCAACGAAAAGCGGCTCGTGCCCAGCAGGTAGGCCAGATAAGATTGAAGTGCCGTGGTGAATTGAGAGCTGACTCTCGAGCTGTAGGCCTGTGACCAATGCCGCGCTAGGAAAGCGAAGTGTGACGAGGGACGACCAGGTTGCAGTCATTGTAAAGAGAATAACCTGACCTGTGTCTACAAGGAAGTGCCTCCTCACAAACAAGAGAAGAGCACGCAACTTTTGATAGATCGAATCACGCACCTGGAGGATACTTTGGTTCAGAAGATCGACTTGCTAACCGCTGGCACCCACGGGCACGACCAACTGCTCAGAGAGTGGCTACAACACTCTAAACCGACAACCTCGTGGCCTGGCAAAGATCGTTCGCACCTGCCACCAATCCCACCGGCGCCTGTTCAAGAGCCAGTTCTCAAACAAGAGCCACCCACGCCTTCCATGCTGAGTTCAAATGGCATGGCAGTCTTAGATCCTGGCAGTCAGGATGTGGGCACTTCGCATTACGGTCAGAAGCTGGGACCTGTGGAGGTTTTTGAGGATGCTAAAAATGATCAGGAGGGCGAGCTTTCGATTCCTGTGGAGCACACTACTGCAGCTCACAAGCTCTTGATGTGGCCCTCGATCAAGAAATTGCTGTACCCTGAGGTGTATGATGAAGACTATGTCATGCGCTTGGAGGAAGAGCGCGGTCTTATCAGTGTCTATGGCCAGGGAGAGATTTCATACACTGCGGATGACAGTCAACTACCGGGAGGCACAGGCATGCGTGATGGCGGCGTGAACGGTGCTCAACCAGACGGAGACGGCGCAGGGGTAGATTCGGATGTTGACATTGACAAGTTTGGTAACCTGAACCTGGATGTTGCAACCGCTCAGCGCTACTATCAGAGCTACATGAACCACATGTACAAGCTTCACCCGTTCATTGACCAGGGTGAGCTTGATCAAAAGGTCGAGAGCTTTATTCGATGCTACTGCCGTCTAACCCCGTCCCCGATGCCAAGGAACACCCAGATGGGCAATGACGGCCCACGGCCAGCGAAGCGGAAGCGTTCTAATGAAAGCTTGGGCGCGCGAGGCGAGTTCTTGAGCACGAGTTCTACACCGGCACGACCACGTGTTGGGAGGAACATCGACAATGCTGTAGTCATGCTGTGTCTGGCTCTTGGTGCGATTTGCGAATGTCCTGCTCCCATTCCTGGGCCTATCATGGACCAGAAGATTGATTATCGTAGCCAGCACATTCCCAGTCCCCTGCCACCAATGCCTGTCGGAAGCGGGCAATTTGGCGTCAATGGTGTGCTCTCGCCCGCGAATTCTGATTCTGCCTTACAGATGGCGACACCCTTATACACGGTGCCTATGCAGGCTACAAGCCAGTCCTTCGGGCCAACATCAACAACAACTGCCGAACCTCGCAGAAACCTCTCCCGGCGATCTGTGTCACACACCCGTGACGAAGCTGGACATACGAAGAATTACCAGGTCATTCCTGGTCTGACACTTTATGGATTTTGTACTGAGATTCTGGGTCACCTGCAAGGTGCCAACGAACTGGAACACGTCCAGGCGGCGCTACTTGCCGGTCTTTATGCCGGACAATTGGCCCATCCGTTCCAGAGCCACAGCTGGATCTCTCAGGCTTCGAGGGCTTGCCAGGTGCTGGTGAGAACAAAGCGTTATGAGAGACTTGGAGAAGGGGCTGTGCTGGATCTCTACAATTTTGCATACTGGACTTGTCTACAGCTAGAGAGTGATCTTCTCGCAGAGCTCGATATTCCAGCGAGTGGCATCTCGCGTTCCGAAAGCCGTATGACGCTTCCTAAAGGAAGATTCACGCTACCCCTCCCTGACGACCACGACGACCCTGCTACCGCGGTGATGTTGCATTACTCGGCCCAGATCCATCTCCGCAAAGTCCTCAATCGAGTACACACCGACCTTTACAAGGTCGAAAAGCAAGGCCAGAGACGGTGGTCGTCAACCGTCCAAGAAGCTCTAAGCATGAACCTTGACCTCTGGCGCACAAGTCTACCAGTCAGTATGTTGTGGAAAGACTCGGACCCACCATCCAACGAGATCAACGCTGCTCGCATGCGTGCTAAGTATTACGGTGCGCGGTATATCATCCACCGACCTCTCCTCTACCATGCCCTGCACTATGGCCATACTGGTGCCCGCATAGGTCCCATTGGCCAAACTACCAAGGTGGACTCGCCCACCTCAACACAACAAATGTCTCCCTCTATGCTGCACTCAAACCGGGCGCCCAACATGTCCCGAATGTCCAGTGACATGGGTTCAAGTTCCTCCCTCGGTCACGCCTGGGTTCCTCCCAAGGTCGCACTCCGGGACCTTCCAGCAAAGCTTCGCCGCGCCTGTAAAGTCTGCATCGACTCTGCGATTCTGAGTACGGAGGCTTTTGATGGTGTTGGTGGGCATCGGTTGGTGGTAACCAATATCTTTGGCACAGCACACGCGTAAGTACCCACACTGTCTTGAATTGTGGAACAACTACTAATCCCTTTCCCAGTCAATTCGGCAACATGCTCGTCCTCTCCGCCACCTACATGTCCAGCCTAAGGGAACTGGTCGACACAGAAATCCTCGACCGCCTACTCAGACGGACAATATGCTTCCTCGCCCAAAACGAAAACATCTCTCCCACCCTCCGCGCCGACGCCCGTATCCTCACTGAGATTTATCACAAGATCTTCGACAAAGAGCCTGATCTGAGGAATCTCCCGCCTGGTATTAACGTAAACTACCGTTGATCCTCTACGAATTTGCATACGCCAGTGCCTATGCATCTACATCTAGCGTGCGAGTCCTTGTCTCCTTTCTTTTGAACTTACGGGTTCCGCTTTTGCGATCCCGTGTCCGACCTCCCCTGTTCTCTATTCCCCTTATGAACGCATCATGCATGTCCCTCTCACTTAAGCCTTTACTTTTTTCTTCTCCTCCAGCTGGTTTATCTGTCTGTGTTATCTTACATTTTGCACTATACTCTTACTCTCTTCGATGATTCCCCCTCCTTATCCAATTCAACACTCGTGTATCTGTGACCGCATTCGGATTCAGATCACATCAGGCCTTTTTTTTTAGCCTTCTTCATTTCTTTTTATTCTTTTAGGGGATCTAGGTGTTGAATGGGGTGGACTGCCTATCTATCCTGGTGATGATCGGAGTCAACTTGGACTTGATTTGGGGTTTGGATTAATTTATACCTTGACACGGCTGTGTTTGTTTCTTTGGCTTTGGATATAAGCATATCAACTCCGATTGGATTAACACTACGGACTTCCATACTTAGGGAGTTCAGTCCAGCGTGGCTACGCATACATTGCATCGAATATTCTTTTCGTCTATTTCATGAATGTTCTTTCAATCTACCGACTTGTGTGATTTGATATGTTGGATCAGATTTGGATATTGATATTGCTTTGGATATGGTTGTTCCTACTACGCCTTATATGGTGGGGCTTACATTTATGTCCTTTGTTGGTGGCTGGTTGGCGTTGATACCCCCGCCTCAATGACAATACCGGCGCATTTGAGGTTGTATTTTTTTTGGCGTGGATTGTTTATAGTTGATAGGTGCGCAGCAGGGACTCATACAAATTGAATATCTTGAATCCAACATCATAGCTGACCAGGTCTGCGTACTGTATCAACACCACAATAGCGGTGAGCATGGGGCTGAATGCTGTGGATATCGAGTGGGCCAGACACTTTCAAGATATGAACCCAAAATTTGGATAAAGCGACGATCAAGTATGCATAAACCTACAGCCTTACAGTACATGTGTATCATGCCCGACACAAGCCAGCTATCAACTGCGGACCTCGGCTTCCCCGCATTTTCCATGTAGATCCGGAGTATCCATGTCAGCTTATGCTTGAAAGATGTCCCCCATAGTTTCATCTCTCTTTCGATATCAACCCCACAACTTTAATTCAAGACATTAATTCATCCAATCTAGCAATATGGCACAGACAAAGCCCTGGCTTTCGAGAGAAGGTACAATCTCTTGACACTCCCTGATACTCTTGTATCCAACAACTAACAACCAACCCTAGGCTTCACAGCAGACGTGCTAGGAAACATCATCTCCAAAACTCTCCTAGACCCCTGGAAGATGCTCCCCCTCCTCGCGCTATCTAAATACACAAACAAAGGCCGTGACCTCAGCGCAACCCGCCCAAACCTCCAAAAAGCCCTCCAAGCCCTAACAACCATATCCCTCCTCTCAACCCTGCAAACCTACCTCGATCACCGCATCCTAAACAACAACCAAAAAGACCACTACAACTGGAACAAAGAAGTAATAATCCTAACAGGCGGCAGCGCAGGCATAGGCCGCCAAATTGCCCAACTTCTCGGATCAAAAGACATAAAAGTCGCCATCCTAGACATAACCCCACCAGACACAACCACCAACCCGCTCCCAAACAGCGTCCGTTTCTACCCATGCGACGTAACAAACCCAACAACAATCGCAACAACAGCAACGACAATCCGCACAACCCTAGGCCGCCCGACAATCCTAATAAACAACGCCGGAATCTGCACCGCAAAAACAATCCTCTCCACCACCCCCGAACAAACCCGTCACATGTTCGACGTCAACACTCTATCCCACTACTATCTCGCGCGGGAATTTCTGCCGGATATGATCAACAGCAATCACGGGATGGTCGTGACAGTCGCGTCGCTGGCGGGGTACGCCGTGACGCCCAATATGGTAGATTACTCCGCCTCCAAGGCGGCGGCGATTGCGTTCCATGAGGGCCTTGCTGCGGAGTTGGTTACGCGGTATCAGGCTCCAAGGGTGCGTACTGTGCTTGTTACGCAGGGGTTTACGAAGACGGCGTTGATTAGGGATCTCACGCCTGAGGATACTTGGTTTAATCCGTTGCTTGCTCCGGAGACGGTTGCTGAGCGGGTTGTTGCGCAGGTACTTAAGGGGGAGAGTGGGCATGTTCTTGTTCCGGGGTCTGCAGGTTGGCTTTCTAAGAGGTTGAGGGGGATGCCTGGGTGGTTTCAGCATCTTTTGAGGTGTCGGTTGGAGAGGTTGATGAGGGCTCAGTGAGTGGGGTTGGGGTGGGTTTTATATGGACTTGATATGGGTATTTATGGATTGAATTGGATTAATTTTGACGGCATTATGGTTATTTAAGGGATATTTGGCTTCATATGGTTATTTGAGCTTAATGGGACAGTGGCATTAACAGAAATGTTGAGGGCCATTAGACCTCTTTACGCGCAGCGGTTAAAGACGGCCTTGTTCAAGCCCCGATATGTAGCGACCCTGGAATACGTCAACTCGCACAAAGAACCAATCTCCGTTGCAGGATGAGGTCAATTCTTGTCCAGTCCAGTGGGGCCGGGTCAGCCATTTTTCCCGAAAAGGTCCCATACACTAATGATGTCATCAACGTCATAGTATGGGATCGAAGTATATATAGCCAAGAAATTTCTGGGCACTGAACTAGCCACAGATTCATTCTACAAACCCAACTACAATGTCTTTCACCCATAAAAAACCCGAGGTTCTCTCCTCAGAGAACACCGCGCCCGGAGTACCCAAGCAAGAGAGCACATCCCAGAGTCTTTCCCAGCGTGTTTCCCAGCCTGAGAACTCCGAGAACAAGGACTATGCAGTGAGCTCAGGGGGTGCAGTGAGCTCAGGGGGTGCCGAGAACTCAGGGGGTGCCGAGAACCAAGAGCATGCCGAGAAGACCATGGACCAAGGCCGTCGCGGCACTGCTGCGATCATGGAGGACCACCACGTCAGCAGAGAAGCACTGAAGGGTCCTCAAGGTCAAGCGCCGCACACGGCAGAAGAATTCGAGAAAGAAAGGAAGACTGGCAAAGCCGGTGGATCGCGCTCTGGTAAGCTTTCACTAAGATATCTTGTTCGCTTTGGACAACGCTAATACGACTATAGGTGATTCGACTGAAGCTAAGGGCAGTGGTCACAGTGGCAAGCAAAGTACCATGGAGAAGATAAAGGAGAGGCTTGCGCACCCGTTACATGGCAAGAAATCTGAGTAGATATGGTTCGCGCTGTATGATATCATCGGATTAGGAAAGGGAGTGTACGAGTGAAGGATTTGTATATTTCCATGACCTTTCGCCTGAATATAATGAATATCTTTATTTAAATTTACCCCTCAAATCGTTTTGTATGCCAATGTGCATTACTCACGGTGGTATAGCTAATACCAAAGGATCATGAGGTTGGCTGATTGGTTCAATGTGGGTGGGAGCGGCATCAAGCGGACCTCGTTACCAAGAACTGCATGCTCATCTACGAATCCGATGTCTTACCATTTCTCATTTCTCGGTTCCATGGTATGATAACTGAGAATACGAAAGTGAAATGAACAGCTGATAACAGAAGCATCCCCGGACTTAAAAAACAAGCCGTGCAATGCCCGTGGGTGAAGTGCCTCCACACACGTCATGGACGTGTCCATAGCTAGACCCATATATGTACATGCCCAGGTTGATACTTTCATCCCACGTAATTGTACGTACGAGTTTCTACATCTACTGCTACCGCTCCTACTATGGCAACTAATCAATTCATCGGTTCAAGTGAGGGACCCGATCCAGGTCTAGAAACAGTGGATCTAGCAGACCATGAAGGCGAAAACCCCCGGAATAACAAGATAGAGCTAACACAGTCTGCTGGCTACGACGGCTTGGGCTACTGCTTTCCCACTTGGAGAAAATGGCAAATCCTCTGCGTGATGTTTTGTATCCAAATATCCATCAACCTGAACGCAAGTCTCTACGCAAACGGTGTCGCCGCGATCTCCAAGGAGCACAATGTGAGCGAACAAGTTGCGAGAATCCCCCAGCTGACCTTTCTTTGCGCCTATGCCTTCGGATGCGAACTGTGGGCCCCTTGGAGTGAAGAACTGGGACGGTGGCCAACTCAGCAACTCAGCCTCTTCCTCGTCAACATATGGCAATTACCGTGCGCTCTTGCTCCCAATTTTGCGACTTATATCGTGGTTCGCCTGCTTGGGGGGTTGAGTACAGCCGGGGGGTCGGTGACACTAGGAGTTATCGCAGATATGTGGGAGCCCGATGACCAGGAATACGCCGTTGCTTTCCTCGTGCTGTCATCTGTCGGAGGCTCCGTTGTCGGCGCCATCGTTGGTGGGTTTGTGGAAGACCGTCATCCATTGGCCTGGATCTTCTGGGTTCAACTCCTTGCTGGCGGCTGTGTTCAGATCATGCATTTCTTCCTGGTGCCGGAAACCCGAGCTACCATACTGCTCGATAGGATAGCGAAGAAGAGACGCAAGGATGGACCAGGAAAAGTCAATATCTGGGGCCCACACGAGATTCACGGGTATTCGCTCTCTCCTCGAGATATCTGGAGAGTATGGAAACGTCCATTCGTGATGCTCCTCACTGAGCCCATTGTTATGTGGCTTTCGCTACTGAGCGGGTTCAGTGATTCTTTGATCTTTACCTTTCTTCAAGGATTTCAACCGGTCTTTAAACAGTATGGCTTTGGGACCATTCAAATTAGTCTTGCATTTATACCGTCAGTGGAACCCTATGTTCTTTTTGGAGGTGCATGCTAAAATCTTATTTTATAGGCTGATCATTGGTTATTTCCTCGCATACCTCTCATTCCTACCCTCCATCCACATGTTCAGACAAAGACGACGCAAGCATGGCTCCGAATCCGTTTCTCCAGAAGCGCGATTGTGGTGGCTACTCTATGGTGAGTCAAGACTTCCAATCACAAAGGCAATCTGTTTGTTCTTACAAAAATGTACGATGGCCAGTCATACCCTGTCTGCCAATTGGCCTATTTGGCTTTGCATGGACGACTCTGGGTCCAAAATTTGTCCCTTGGATCGCGCCTATGATCTTCACCTTGGTAATCGGAATTGCTAACGTGAGCCCCCGATCCAATGCATAACACGGAAAAACCTTCTGATGTCGCACAGTATTCCATCTATCAATCTTCTATTGACTACACGATTGCTGCATACGGAGAATATGCAGCATCTGCTACAGGAGGCAACGACTTCGCTCGCGACTTTCTTGCGGGAATTGCAGCTATGTATTCTACACCGATGTTCGAGAACATAGGCCACACATTTCCGTATGCGTATGCGTCCACAATTCTTGCTGTTATCTCGATTTTTGTTACGACACCGATCTACTTCTTTTACCGCAAAGGTCCTCAGATTCGTGAGCGGTCACCATTTGCAAAGCACATGATGGAGCTGAATAAACAACGGCGACTTTCTCAGGTTGGTAGGGGTGAAAAGATGGGGAACCGTAGTACTCATGTGGAAGATACTCGGGTAGGCGATTAGTTTACACATTGAATGAATTCAGCCTTTTGTGATTGATGTGGCCGAGTAGACTGTGAAGGAGATAATTTTCCGATGTTGCGGCGGTGTGCCTGATCTGCACCAGTTTGCTACATAATTAACAATCTACCATGGGTTTAATAATGCGCTTCCACAACTGAGAGGAAGCTAGAGGTAAGTTTGGTCGACAAAAAGATGTTAAAAGATGTTAAGTTAATGTGTGAGGTCATGATGAATCAATCAAATAGGCCTACAACGTCACCTGGCATAAGCATTCCAAATTGGTATTTCTTCACCAAGACATCTTTGGAACATCCCGCGTTATTCTTCACTTGCAATCAAGCTCTTATTCTATCTCTTCAACGGGGCAAGGATCAGTTTATGCAATGCCGAACCATCTAGCGATCTATCCGAAGGCCATTTCGGCCAGGATGACCCGCCCAAGTCTTCTACTGCCTCATCAAACATATCTTCGAAAGCTTGATACCGTTCGACCGCGACCGGCCCTCAAAAGTCTGCCATACTCGACTGGTGGTTATGGGGATGACGTTAACAAGGGTGATCCTCAAGACAAGAATCCGGCCTCCCAAGGTGTGAGTCCTCGAACTCGGGAGCTGGAGCACCCAGGGCCCTCACCACCGGATACGAGATCAGCAAAGTCGAAGTCTTCCGAGGCCTCGAAGTCATCTTCCTCCAAACCAACAAACCGGAATGAAGAGAACGTCCCTCCTCGATCGGCGAAAGAAGAACTGAACAACGAAAAGAAAAGACAAGGTAAACAAGGCTGAGCGGTTGAGTCTGATGGACAAGGTGTGCTGGGAAAGTTGTCGTATACTGCAAAAAACGATTTAAATAGGTTCTTCAAGTAACGTTAACGATACTATATGGATCCTACTGTAGTCCTTCACCTGTAAAGGAGTAGATGAAATCTGTTAAAACTGGGATCAGAATCCAGGTTGAGCACCTTGTAATTTTGCCGCATTTACCCTTCCAATTCCATTCTCCCATTCTAAAATCCGATACACTGCTAGAGACATGTATAGACCGGTGGAGCCTCAGGTGTCAAATCGCAAACATGGCTGGCTGGACCCGACGCTCCACAGTGAGATTTCAACCGTGGTTCAGTACGATCATATCAACTCCATTCAAGTGTAGCTACAAGATATTCTTGTAGTGATACCGACACATATCGCTAGGATACATATCTCTCTATGTACGAATTGTAATAAAGTAATGCCCGATCTCGAGTGACGAAGTTCCCAGCCCCATGGCACGTGCACGATGCTTCACCGCGACTTTGATTCGCTCCACTTGTTGCACCGGACAGCTCATCAGGACAAACGAAATGGGTGATTCACATTTTTCACATTCGTGCATTGATGCTTGACATACCCGACATACTCGACCTTGAATTGAGCGAAAGTGCTGAAGTATTGGAGCACTGGAGTACTGGAGCAAGGCTGGAAACGATCGGGAGGATAAGCGGTTAAGTCCCGCCGATCCACGGTTCAGCTTGTTTACAAACAAACCCATAACAACCAGAGGCTGGGGATCTGACAACTTCCCTTCCCCATACTCCTACATTCCTCATTCCCTTCCCACATGGTGGATTCCTGAGGGCCGAATTAATTGCCCACCATGTTCAAGGCTCTGATGGGCAGTCGGTCATCGTCGTCTACCGATGTGCGCTCCAAGAGCCGGCGCAAGACCGACAACTCCGACGCCAAATCCACCTCAAGTCGCAAATCCTCACGGGGTGACGACCGTGACCGCGGCCTGGGTGATTTGTCCTCGTACTCACCATCGGGCTCCCGCAGTAAGCGTGGGCCATCTAGCATCGCCGGCGACTCGATCGCTTCCAGCTATGTGACCGCAGAACCGGAACCCATTGATGATTCCGATCGCTACATCATTGAGCGCACTCCCAAACGCAGAGACAGTGACCGGGATAGCAAGAGTTCTCGCCGCCGCGAACGCGACCGATCCGTGAGTCCAGATCGTGAGAGGAGAAGAAGCCGACGGGCGACGGAAGATACTCTGGATGATGACTTGGATCGGGAGCGGGAGCGCGACCGCCGTGAGCGTCGTCGCACCCAGTCTGGGGACCCTTATGTGCCTCCGGTCTCTACGAGCATGCCGCCTAGCGCCCCCGCCGTACAGTTTGCCACCGACATTGCGGCACCCGGCTTCTCACAGTTTCCCATGCAATATGATACTGGCATGCCTCCTACCGGCCATTCACCAGATCATGAGGTGCCTTATGATCCTCATGTCCAGCAACAATTCCCTGGTCAATTCCCAGAGGGTGTTGCGCAGCCGTACCTGCCGATGAATCCTGCCGGCGCTGCGGCAGACTACTACGGTGACCAAGGTCAGTCTGTAGAGATGCAGCCCGGTGTTCGCCCAGCGCCTCCATCTGTGCTCCCCAACACTCAAGCGCACTTGATGGCCGCATCCCCCACGGCCAATCCTCCCCCAGAGCCCAGTAGCATGGGTCAGACTGGTGCGGCGGCGGCTTATTTCGATGATGATTTCCATGTCCCTGCGCAAGCCGCGAAGCCTCCGACGGCGTCTTCATCCAGACCTTCTAAACCCTCAAATCCTTCGAAGCCTAGCAAGCCTTCTTCATCGAGCGTGCTTCCTGCTGCCGCTGTTGGAGCCGCTACCTATGGGATTAGTGGCATGATGTCTCACTCTCACAACGAACAACACTCTTCGTCTGAGGTGCATCACTCTAGCTCTTACAACCAGCCAATGGCCCAATCTATGAGCCAGCCAATGACCCAGCCGATGGCAAGCAGCAACCACAAGCCCACACACAAGCCTCCTCACTCGCACAGCTTCAGCGAAGGTGTCGGCCTCGCAGCTGCTGGTGGTGCGGCTGGATACATGATGGGTCACCATCATCACTCCTCGAGCCCGGAGCACGCTTCGCAATACAGCTTCCAGAACTACGAGGGCTCGTCTCAAGCTGGTATCCCACCGTATGCCCCCGGTTATCCCAACCACAACCACACCCACAACAACGCCCTATATGCTGGAGGTGCAGCAGGATACGCTTCTAATGCTGCTCATAACCCCGGATTCTATCCTCATGGCCCCGGTGCGCTTGCTCTCCAGGAGCGCCAGCGTGGGCCCCTCGGACGATTCGTTGATTTCTGGCGGGACCCCGAGGCCGTTGGAAGATTCGAGGACTACACGGAGACAATTGGCGTGTGCAAATACTGTTTCCAGCCCGGAACGAGCTCCCTGGATGCGCCTCGCAAGCATCACTATGACAGACGTCGCCGGCACTCCGCTGATCGGCACAGCAGTGCCAGCTCGTCCAGAGTGAGCAAGGTCAGCCGTTACCAGTCATCTGAAGACGAAGGTCGCCGACGTAACAAGTCCAAGAAGTCCTCGTCATGGCTGCCTGGCATGCTGGCTGGCTATGCGACGAAGTCACTCTTCTCGAACAAGGAGTTCGATGATTCGTACAGCATCCGCTCTGGCCGAGTAGCTTCCTCTCATGAGGAAGATGACCGCAGGAGCTACACTTCTCGTGGCGTGACTCGCCGTTCTGGTCACAGTCCCCAGAGAGATTACCAGTCGGACAGTAAACGCCCATCCGGATACTCGCGACGGACACGCTCCCGATCCCGTTCTTCATCCCGTTCTGAGCGACATTCATTCTTGAAGGAGGCTGCCCTGGGTGCTGCAGTTGGTGGGGCTGCGTTGGCTGTTACCAAGTCGCGTAACCGCTCCCGCAGCCGGTCTCCTGGAAGAGATCAACGTCGCAAGGATTCATCCTCTTCATCGTCCTTTGTCAATGTCTCTCGCCCCTCGAAGAAGTCTGTCGCCGGTGGTATCGGCTCCTTCTTCACTTCCTCATCGGAGAACCGGAAGAAGCGTCAGAGCAAGAAGCGCAGTGGTTTCTTCTCCTTCAAAGGTGGTTCGTCATCTTCTTCGCTTGATAACGATCTTGCCTTTGGAGATGGGTTTTCCAAGAAGTCTTCTAAGCTCAAGAAGAAGGACAAGAAAGGCAAAGATGTTGATGCCGCTTTGGTAGGACTTGGTGCTACTGCAACTCGCCTGGCTGGCTCATCGCCTAATATCCCTAGCCGCAGTGCAGGCCAGATGTACACCAAATCTCGTCATTCAAACTACACTTCCTCTGCCAACGACGACGAGTGGATCGATGAATCCGAGGACCAGTCTGCCTCAAGTGTCTCCTCCGCGCTAGCATTCGGAGCAAGCAGCGCTGATTCGTCCTCCGACTCAAGTAGTCGTTGGGGCTGGCGATGGGGCAGCAAGAAGGACAAAAAGAAGAAAGACAAGAAGTCCAGTCCCACCAACACTGCTCTCGCAATTGGTGCTGGTGCTCTCGGAGCCGCTGCCATTTCTTCTGCTCGTCACCGTGATAGCGAGCCCCCAAGCAGCTCTGGCAGTCTCCAGCAAGTCTATCCGATGCCCACTTCTGACCCATCTCGCTTCGATGTTGCCAAGATGTCTCCTTCTGTCTCTGGTGGCCACCCGGCCCTCGTCCGCCCTGGACCTATTCCCCTCCAGCAGCCACAGCCTGTCACCCCTGTCTCGCAAGCCGTGTACACTACCCAAGGAGGTCTGCCAGGATCGATCCCTGCCTACAGTGCACCAGTTGTTCCTCCTGCCTTTGCCGCCAACGGATTTGGGCCACATGACATTCAGCTCCACGACTCTCGGGATGCCATATGGGCTCCCGAAGTTCCTCAATCCGAAGGTCGCAGACCCCATCGGCGCAGCGACTCCTTCCCTGTTTTCCCTATTCAGGAAACTGCTTCTGGCCTGAAGCGCCGGTCAACCGCCAAGGACCAGGCTTCCGTTCAATTCAACTTGACGGAGGAGCAAGCAGCAAGGGAACGCCGCCTTGATCGCCGTGACCGGAACTCCCGAGACGACTTTGTCGACCCGCAGCCTCTTCAATTGCTCGATGGAGAGGACGAAAAACGCCAGGAGACCGAACGTCTTGTTCATCGCCGCAGGGAGCGAGAGGAAGAAGATCGCCTGGAGGCTGAACGTCTTGACCGTCGTCGCAAGGAGCGCGAGGAGGAGAAGCGCCGAGACACTACTGAAAGGGAGAAGGACTCCTCAGCTTGGGTTGGAGTAGCTGCTGCTGGAGCTCTTGGCGCTGCGGCTGCTAGCACCGTTCTTTCTCGCAAGACGGACGACGATGAAGCCTCTGAAGCCAGCCTGCGACGCAACGAACGCCGGGAGAAACGCCGTGCTGAGCGTCGCCGTGATAGTGACATTGATGCCGAGTCCTCACTTGTGTCACGGTTCGAGCCTATTCAGCCTATTGAAGAAGTGCCAGCGGTGGAACACCGCGAAGAGAAGAAGCCACGCTCTCCTCGCCGTGCTTCTCCTCGCAAACCCCAAGTTTACGAAGATTACGCAGAGTTCTTCGCTCCCGAAGAGCTACGACACAGCCCTGATGACCAGAAGCGCAGCGGCTCTGGCGATATGCCCACGATTGTGGAAATTGAGCCCGCCAGTGAGCGCCGTGCTCGCGACGAACCTCCACGCGAAGAGCCGGACTATTCGCACGAGCCTTACAAAAATGTTGACCACCTCCCATGGCCAGTTCCCCGCCTCAACTTCATTGAGCCGACTCCTCCCCAGAGCGTAAATGGTGGATCCGTTCGCGATGCTACTTCCCCCATTGAACCACCTGTAGATACATCATCCTATGATACCAAGCCTCGCGAACGATCAACCACTGGCTCCCGCGTCTCCTGGGGCGACGACAAGACCCATGAATACGAGATCCCATCTTCCTCCGAACAGGATCCCCTGGAGCATGACGTCTCTCCTTATGAGGAGGTCCCTCCCAAGGATGTCCCACTGCCAGTGTCGGAGATCAGTTCCACCAGGGAGATTGCTAGCAAACCCGAATACGGAACCGACATCGAATTCGCCGCCACCATTGCTGCCGCGACCGCCGCTGCTGGATTTGATCCCGCTATGATTACCGATGACCCATCCTACCATACCCGCACTTCTCCTCCTGGATCAGAGGATGAAGGACGTTTCAAGTCATCCTGGGCGCCGTCAGCCCGTAAGGAGCCCCACGGGTTCGTTCAAGGTGAAATCGGAGAAGTTGCACCCAAGACAATTAAGGATGTGTCGTCTTCCAAGCACATCACCGACAAGGATGAACTCTTCTTCGACGAACCAGAGTCCTTCTCGAAAAATGACGATATCTCCTCGGGACGCCGTGACAAATCCTCCATTGCCCAGGAGGTTCTCGAGCGGTTGAACGGCAAGCGTGATAAGCAAGATCAACCTACTTCTCCGGAGCGCGAGCGCGAGCGTGATGTTGATATTGATGCCTTTTCCATGCCTGGTGGCTTTGATGCTGCTGATTCGAGAGATCTCGTTGAATCCCGTGATGAGAGATCCGTTTTCTCTGCTCCTGGCCCTGTTACTCAAGACCCCGAGTCGCCGACTCAGTCCAAGAAATCCAAGTCCAAGAAGAAGTCTAGGAAGAGTGTTGATGCCTTCGAGATTGAGACAAAGGAGCCGGCACCAGAACCAGAGCGTCAACCTGAGCCTGTGCCAGAGTCTGTGCGTGAACCCGAGCCCGAGGTCATCGAGGTTCAAGATGAAAACCGCTCTATTGTTTCTGCCCCCGCTACCAAAGACGAAAAATCTAAGTCTAGAAAATCCAGACGCAGCGGTGGTGACTTCGATATCGCCCCATTGCAGGACATTACTGAGTCTCGCGATGACACCCGCTCTGTCTTCTCTGTGCCTGCCACGAAGGATGAAACATCCAAATCACGGAAGACTCGACGCAGCGGTGACGATTCCGACATCTACAGATCGCGAGAAGTGCCTGAATCTCGAGAGCCTCCTTCCCCTGTCACTACTGCTCCCGTTCCCAAAGAGTATGAGTCTCCCAGATCAAAGGCATCCAGACGAAGCGGCGATGAATTTGAAATTGTCTCATCCCGAGATATTTCGGAGTCTCGTGATGATCGATCTGTCTTCTCTTCCCCCGCCACCAAGGATGAGACCAGCAAGTCTAGGAGATCTAGACGAAGTGGTGACGACTTTGACATTTCTCGTTCGCGCGATGCGGCTGAGTCTCGGGATGATACTCGCTCTGTGTTCTCTGTTCCGGCTACCAAGGATGAGACCAGCAAGGCAAGGCAGTCTCGACGCAGCGGCGATGACTTTGACATTTCCCGCTCTCGCGACCCATCTGAATCTCGTTCTGTTACGTCGGAGTCGGCTAGACATAGGACATCGCGCCGAAGCGGTGATGATTACGTCTCCCGATCACGCGACGTTTCTGAATCCCGTTCTGTTGCTTCTGAGTCTTCTAGACACAGAAAGTCTCGCAGAAGCGGTGATGATTTTGATCCTCCCGGTGACACTGAAACCCCTCTGCCCGAAGACGGAGAGGACGGCGAGGAGAAGAAGAAACGCCGGAAGCGCCACTCCAGACATGGCAGCGAGACATTCTCCATTGATGACGATGCTCGTTCTGCTGTCACAGATCTTGCGGACGACAAGTCTGAGCGCCGCAAGCACCGTCATCGCTCCTCGCGCGACAGCAACTTCGATGATACTGCCTCTGTAACGTCTTCTCCTGCCAGGATTAGCGAGTCCCGCGAGAGACGTAAGGCCAAGGATGAAGAAAAGGAGAAGAAGCCGGGTGGCTTCTTGAGAAGCATCTTTGGCTCGCAGGTCTCAGCTCCCGCTGAGGGTACCCGCTCATCCTCGCTGGATAAGCGTTCCTCCCGCGAAGCCCTGTCTGAGGCTGGTGTCGATGATGAGCGCCGTCGCCGCAAGAAGCGTTCCTCTAAACACCGCAGCTCCAGCAATGGAGATGAACTGGAAGATGCGTCTGACAAGGAGAAGGATGCTGAGGATGGAACGAATCTGGAGGATTACAGGTCTAGTAGACAGCGCAAGGAGGAGCGACGTCGGCATCGGTACGAGGAAATTGTGGATTCAGGACGGAAACGTGATTCTGAGAAGGTATAGCATCTGACATTTCTTTTTGTTGTTACTCATGTTGTCATTTTTTATTGTACACATTCATGTGCCATATAGTTTCCCTTTTTCGCTGGCGATGGCCTCTGTCACACCGGCTTTGCACAAAAACCACAAAACCCGAACAAACAAGAAATGTACTAAGCTTTTACTGGTATTACTCCATGTGCAGGACCTTAATGACGACCACGACAATCAATCTTTTTTAAACGAGCGCCCCGAAACGCCAGCCGCGGCTGAGCGCGATGATGATGTACGTGGTGCTTCGGGGCTCCCAGCATCGGCAGCAGAAACTGCTCTCGGTGCAGCTGCAGGCTTAGGCTTAGGCAAGATCTTGCAGCAAAGACCCCGGAGCCGCTCGACGTCTCCTCCAAGCGCCGAGAAAGCCCTCGACCTCACGCCCAAGTCTCAGAGCAGACCTGCTTCACCTGAAACAAGCCGATCCCCCAACGCACGCCGCGGCTCCGTGGCCAAGTCAATCACCGAATCTCCAACAGCCGTGCCTCTGCACTTCCGCCGGCCCCCAACATCACCGGGTCTGCCCCGCGCTGTCCCCGTCGAAGCGCCTCACGTTGAATCCCCCGGCTCACCAAGCCACCAGCGCCACCGCCGTCCTGGCTCAGTCGAGTTCCGCAATTCCCGCGAGATCAGGCCGCTGTGGTTAGTTGAGCGCCATAGCTCTGTCAAGGGCGAGGCTGAGCCTCAAGAGGGATTGCCCTCGCTCCCGTCCAGCAAGACCTCTTCCCGTGTCCCATCCATTGAAGACCTAAAGGCCCTCAATGACGATGATGGCGTTCGGACCTGGGAGCAGGTGGACCTGAGTCACTCGATTATGGAGAACCGTCGACCTACCGGTCTGACAATCGAAACCGACCACGCTAACGAGAACCATAATCGCGAGATTGATCTCCTCGACTCGCAGCAGGCTACTCCTACCGCTGAGCACTTCGAGAGTTCTAGCCACTCCGCTAAGAAGGAGAAGCTCAAGTATGAGTTCCATTCTCCTTCTGAGCTTTTGCGGAACCCTGATAACTTCGAGCCGTTGCCTGGCTCGCCTACTTTGGAGGCTCTTCCTTCTGCCGAGGGGTCGGTGGTTGGTCCTAAGGACAAGGAGGCTGAGGAGGAACCTGCCGAGCAGGAGGCTCAGCTTGAACCTGAAACTCCCACCCGGGAGAAGGAATCCCTCCCTAGTGGTGGCGATGTTGCCAAGGCCGCTGGCTTCGCTGGTATAGTGGATGCAGCTGCCATCGCCGCCGTGAAGAACAAGGAGTACCAACACTCCGCCGAACACGCAGAAGACTCTGAACCTCGCGCCCTGCCAGAAGCTGAAACGGAAGCTGCCGCCGCCGAGCCCAAGATTCACGGCTTCGGCGATATTGTCGACGCAGCTGTTGCAAGAGAAATTGCTTCGCACGACAAGGCACCCGTCGACGAAGAGATCGGAGAGCCGGGCACTGCAATCGAAGAGAATGCACCCGTCCAACTCGACTCTACACAGCCAGTCGAGGCAACAAAGGAGATTATAGAAGAACCCATCCCTGAACCGATAGAACAGTCTGCTGGGCCCGCTGACACTGAGACTGCCGAAGAGACTGCCATGACTCCGGCTCAGAAGCGCAAGGCCAAGAAGAACAAGAAGAAGAACAAGAGTCAGGGTCAGAGTGTTGACTTTGTTCCTGAAGAGACTGCTTCTGTTGTTCAAGAGGATGCTTCTAAGGAGGTTAAGCAAGCCCCTGTTGCCGAGACGCCTGCTGTTCAAGATGCTTCCGTTGAGGTTGACACTACTCCGGTTAAGTCCGAGGCCGTTGCTCCTGCCCAGGAAGATATTCCCGAGACTGCTCAACCCCAAGCTGAAGCTGAGCCCGTTGAAGCGCCCCGCGAGATTGTGGCGGAGCCAGAGATCTCACCTGAGCCTGAAGTTCCTGCGCCCTCTGCGGAGGAAGATGCTACCGCTCAACAGCCCACCGAAACTGAGCATGCCGGAACTGAGCCCGCTGGAGCATCTCGCGACCTCGGACTTGATTCTTCTGCAGCTGTTGCTGAGACTTCCGAGCCTGTTAGTGCGCCCGAACCTGTGGCCGAGCCCGAAGTTGCTTTGACGGCTGCCCAGAAGAAGAAGGCTAAGAAGGACAAGAAGAAGAAGAACAAGTCCAAGGACACTTCTGCTGAAGAGCCTGCTGATGATGTGGCTACTTCTCAACCTCAGGATGAGGTTATTGCTTCTACCGAGACAGCCAAGCAAGAGGAGGCTGTACCCAGCGCCGAAGAGCCTGTCCTACAAGCAGAGGGCTCGGACAAGAACATCGAGGAGCAGGAAGCCACAGAGCCTGTCTTCACCGATGCCAATGAGACTGCCGTTCCTGAAACTACGCGACCGGAAGATGAGGGAGTATCTCGAACCCTGGAAGACATCGAGAAGCCAGTTGAAGAAGCAACCCTCGTAGCTTCGGAGGATCTCACCGCCCCTGCGGTCACCGAACCAACCAAAGAAGACTCCGAAGGGGAGGACAACTTCCAGGAAGCCGTTGAAGAGCAAGACCCTCAGCCCATCGAAGAGAAGGAGCCCGAGATTGTACCGGAGCCCACAGCAGAGCTTGTCTCCGAGCCCCCCGCTGAGCCTGCCGCTGAGCCGGCCTCTGAAGTTCCAGCCAATGTGCCCGCAGAAGCCCCCGCAGAGCCCCAGGAGACAAAGGCCCAGAAAAAGAAGAACAAGAAGAAGAACCGCAAATCTGCCGCTGTCGAAGAGATCTTAGTTCCCACCGAGGAAGAGCCAACACCTGCCCCTGAGGGCGAAACCGCAGAGTTCAAATCTGCTTCGACCGAGCCTGCAGATACCCAGATTTCTGAAACTCGCGGTGAAGCCTTGCCTTCTGATCCTGAACAGCCTGCCAAGGATCTCGAGCTGCCTTCTGAGACAGCCACCGAAGAACCTGCTGCTGCACCAGAGCAGCAGGATGTCCCTCCAGCTGAGTCTACCGTCGATGTTGCCCCTGCTCTAGTTGACGTAGAGGGCCCTACAGAAGAGACTGCTCATGAAATAGCCCAGCCAGCTGCCGTTGAGACTCAGGAAGTCCAGGCTGAGACCGCCGCTGAACTTGAACCTGAATCTCAACCTCAATACGAAGCTGAAGCAGAGGATGGGGCCGAGCCCGAGGTTGCCTTGACTGCTGCGCAGAAGAAGAAGGCCAGGAAGGACAAGAAAAAGAAGAACAAGCAGAGCCAATTTTCTGTTCCTGATGAAGAACAGCCTGCTGAGTCTGCACCTACTGAGCCTTCTTCGCCGGCAACTGAGACTGTACCTGCGGCCGAGCCTACTGCTAAGGAGGTCCCTTCGGTGCCCGAAGAGGTGTCGGCTGGTGTGGTGCCTCAAGATACTGAGAAGGGGGTGCGCATTGAGTCTGAGCAGTCCGTCGAGCCTGAGCAACCCGCCGAGCTCGAAAAGATTGTTGAGCCAGAGCAGCCTCAAGAAGAAGGAGCGCCCACTTCTATCCCGGAGCCCACTGTAGAGGAGACAACCGCAGAGACTCCGAAGGAAGAGCCCGCAGTACTGGAGGAACAGGTCCAAGCAGAAGAAGCCCCTGTCGAGCCCGAGGTCCCCATGACTGCAGCCCAGAGAAAGAAGGCCAAGAAGGCTGCGAAAAAGAAGCAGGAGGAAGAAGCGGCCCTCGCTGCTGCTTCTGACAATGCCAACCCTGCCGAGCCTGAGCCCGTACCCGAGGCTGAATCTACTGAGACTCCTGCTCCGGTGGAGGATCCCGCAGTGGTGGAAGATAAGCCTGCTGAGATTAAACAAGACGCTGCGCCTGCGGCTGAAATTGAGGCTCCTACCACCGAGGAAACACCCTTGCCAGCGGACACTGAGGTCGCCGAGTCAAGCCAAGACCTTGAGCCCCCCACCGAGGATGTGCCCGCGGTAGCCGACGTCGAGCCTGCTGAGGCTAGTGCTGATGTTGTTCCTGCATCGGAGGAAGCTCCTGTCTCCGCTGATGTACCCCAATCTGAGGAGCCAAAGCCCGAAGATGCAACCCTAGCACCTGCTGAAGAAGCCACACCCGCAGCAGTTGAGACTGAAACTCCTCAAGAACCAGAGGCACCAGCAGAGCCCGAGGTGCCAATGACTGCCGCCGAGAAGAAACAAGCCAAGAAGAACAAGAAGAAGCAGCAAACAGAGTCTGAGTCTGCTCCCGCAGAGGAAGCTGCCCCTTTAGTCGAGGAGACAAAGGCCACCGAAGAAGCCACCGCCCCTGTGCCATCTCCGACTGAGGCAGCGCCCGAAGTTGAAACCGAGACCACAGCCCAAGAGGAGCAAACCCAGGATACTCCCGCTCTCGACAAAGAAGCTCCGACAGAGCCGGTCTCCGATGGGACTGTTGCTGCTCCCGAACCTTCTGAAGAGGCTACCGACGTTCAAGATGTGGCTCAAGACGCTGCTCCAGAGGGCGCGGCCGAACCGGATGCCCCTATGGAAAATCTCCAGGAAGAGCAGAAAGCCGATGCTGCTTTGGAACAGCCTTCGGAGGAGAAGTCCCCGGATGACAAGGAGCCAGTCGCCGAGGAGACTCCAATCGCAGAATCTATCGAGGCTGCAGCACCAGAGGAGGCCGCCCTAACTCCAGCTCAGAAGCGAAAGGCTAAGAAGGACAAGAAAAAGAACAAGGGACTCTCAGCTACCCCTGAAGAACAGCAGCCTGCACCCGCTGAAGAGGAGTCAAAGCCTATGCCTGTGGAGGAAGAGACCGTGGCCGTTCCTACTGAGGAAGAACCCACGCCTACTCCTGCCGAGGAGCCTGCGGAGCCTACCAGCGAACCACCCTCCACTGACAAAGAGGTTGAGCCCCCTGTCCCGACAGAGGAAGCGAGACCCGAGGAGGCATCCCCAGAGACTTTGCAACAGGATGCCTCTGCCGATGCAGCCGCAGCTGAGGCCGCTGAAGAGGCCGCGATGACTCCAGCTCAAAAGCGCAAGGCCAAGAAAGACAAGAAGAAGCGACAGTCACTTGCCGCTGAAGAGCTACAAGCTACACCTATAGAGGAAGAGCCAAAGTCTGTGCCTGCTGAAAAAATGGTCGAGCCTACACCTCCGGCAGAGTCAACAGAGCCTGCGCCACCCCAGGATGTTGAGCAACCTGCGGGTGACAAGGAGATTGAACCTCCTACCGTGGTAGAGGAAGCGAAGCCCGAGGAACCGTTACCTGAGAACACCCAAAATGATGCCCCTCCCGATGAAGCGGCAATTGAGGCCGCTGAAGAAGCTGGGATGACATCCGCCCAAAAGCGGAAGGCCAAGAAAGACAAAAAGAAGCGCCTGTCTCTTGCCGTTGAGGAACAGCAGCCCGTAGCCGCCGAGGAAGAGGTAAAGGACACGCCTGTTGAAGAAGGTTTAAAGGGTGTGTCCACTGCAGAAGCCACGGAGGCTAATGCAGCAGAAACGACAGAGCTTGCGCCAGCTCAGGAGATTGAACAGCCCACTTCTGAGAAAGATGCCGAGCCCCCTGTTGTTTCCGAAGAAGCCCCTAAGGCCGAGAAGCCTTCACCAGAGGAGAGCACTCCGCAAGATGCTCCTGCGGATACAACAGCCGCCGAGGCTGCCGAAGAAGCTACCATGACTCCCGCTCAGAAGCGCAAGGCCAAGAAAGACAAGAAGAAGCGCCAGTCACTTGCTGCTGAAGAACAGCAGCCTGCGCCATCTGAGGAGCTGCCTGCAGCTACTGAGGAGGAGACCAAGGCTGCACCCGCCGAAGATGTGTCCGCCGAGCCTGCACAAAGCCAGGACAATGAGCAACCTGCTTTGGCTGAGGATGTTGAGGCTCCTGTAGCCACAGATGAAGCGACAAACCCAGAGGAGCCCTCGCCAGAAGAAAGCACCCAGCAGGATCTCCCCGCTGACACTGCCACACCGGAGGCTGTGGAGGAGGAAGCAATGACCCCCGCTCAAAAGCGCAAGGCCAAGAAAGACAAGAAAAAGAATCGCAAGTCTGTCGCTTGGGGTGATGAGGAAACTGCTTCGCAGGCGCGCGAACAGGACTCTTCTGTACCCGAAGAAAAGCCCTATTCGCAGGATACTTCGGCCGAACCTACTGTCACTTCTGAAGATGACGCCAAGGAACTTCCCGTTGCCGAAAAAGCGGCCGAAGCTGCCGCTGACAAGGACGTCTCAGTACTCGAGACCCCTGCTTCGGGCGAGCCAGAGAAGACAGAGAAGGTTGCTCCATCTGAAGAAGCCAAGGAGATTACTGAGCAGGAACCCTCTTCCCCTGTTCAGCCCGAAGAGGAATCGAAGCCTACGTCAGATCCTCAGTCACCCAGCGGACAAGATGCTGAAGCACAGGAGGAGGCTGGCATGACAGCAAAGGAGCGTCGCAAGGCAAAGAAGAACAAGAAGAAGGGCAAGTCTGTTGACTTGACCGACGACGCCCCCATTGAAAAAGAGGCGGCTCCCGAGACTCCTGCTGAGACACCTGCCGATTCGCCAGCTGAGCCAACACCGGGCCCGGAGGATGGGCAGGCCGTCGAGGCTGAGACCCCCAAGATAGAGGAACCCGCGACAGTTGAGCCCGCAACCGAAGATGCGCCAAAGGAGGAGAACACCGAGCAGCATCCTGCCACCGAGACCGCCACCGAGACCGAGCCAGCCCCATCACCAGCCGAGCCAGCGGAAGAAGTTGAAATGTCAGCCAAGGAGCGCCGCAAAGCAAAGAAGGCCAAGAAACGCCAGTCCAAGAATGCCGACGCCGATAATGACGCCTCTTCCGCGCCGCCAACCGAGCCCGGCACGCCCGGTGAACCTGCTGACAGCGTCGAAAAAGTCCTTACCTCTACGGACACCCCGGGACTCTCAGCCGTGACGGCGACCTCGCCTGCGGAACATGACGGTAAAGAACATCAGTCCCACGACATAGTAACTCACGCCGCGGCGAAAGAAATGGCTTCGACTGATGAATTCATGTCTTCGCAGGTAGAGCAGCCTCAGATAGAGAGTCCTTTTTTAGATTATCCTCCCCAGCCCGTGCTTGAGCGTTCAGTTAATTCCGGCGAGTTGGAGGAGGTACTTGCTCCGGAGCAGGGTGACGAAACCCCTGCTATCCATGAGCCTGAACTGTTGACGAAGGAGGAGGACCTTGAAGGTGAAGGTCAGAAGGAAGATGGTGAGAAGCCACAGGAGGAGTTGGTTGAACTTGCACCTAGTGCAGAGGAGATGTCGTCTGTGCCGGAAGCAGACTATCTCTCTGGAGAGAAGGCTATTGAAGAGACACCTGTGGATGTGCCAGAGGAAGTTGTCCCTGAGGTACAGCCGGGGGAAGCTCCCACGGAGGAGACTTCAGAGACAGCTTTGTCAAAGAAGCAGAAAAAGAAAAGCAAGAAAAAGAACAGAAAGCAAGAGGAGGACATAGTCGAGGAAGCTCCAGCACCCGAGCTTGAAACCGCTATCACAGAGGAAAAGGAACAGCCTGAAGCCGTGACTTTTGCCGAGCCTGAATCGGTACCGGAGCCAGAGGAGAAGACAGCAACCGAGCCTGAGCCTGTTGCGGAGACCGAAGCAGTGTCAGCCTCCGAGGAGCAATCCACTGACCAGCCGAAGGATGTCGAAGAACCTTCCGCGGTTCAGCCAATCGAGGCCGTTGAAGCTACCAATGAGCCCACTGTCCCGGAGGCTGAACCTGTTGGCCCTGCTAGTGAAGAACCCGAATCAGCACCTGTCACCAAACTGAGCAAGAAAGACAAGAAGAAGCAGCGCCAATTGCTCCTTGCCCAGGAAGCTGAAGCTAAGCAACGACTCGAAGAACAGCCAGCTCCCGAGGCTACTGAGGCTGCTGTCCCGGAATCTGAAATTGCAACGGATGCTACGACTGCCGATGAAAAGCCGCAGGATGATCCTGTTGATGACGCAGAGGAGACTACTGTGAAGCCTAGTGATGTCACCGAGGAGACCGCTAAGGAGATTGAGCCGTCAGCCCAGGAGGCTGAAGGGCCAGTTCCAATTCAAGAGCCCGAAAGCGGAGAGCGCTCAATCGAACTTCCGTCAGGCGATCTGAAGACAGAGGAGATCGTGGAAGAAACTGCCACCCAGACCCCAGCAGAGAACATGAATGCTGAGCAACCCTCCGAGCAAGCTTTGGCTGAGCCCGCCATTGAGCCCGAGGCTGAGGCGCCCACTACCTCCAAGAAATTGAGCAAGAAGGAGAAGAAGAAGGCGGCAGCCGCCGCCGCAGCCGCCGCCACTCTGCTCGAGGAGGAGAATAGCGCCAAGGGATTGCCTGCAGCCGAAGAGCCATTGTCCTCTGTGCCGCAAGCCCCAGAGGAGCCCACCGAACAACCCACTGTTGATCTGCACCAATCCACAGAAGCTCACGATGGGCCCCAGCCCGAGCCAGAAAAGAGCATTGACGAGGCACAGGAACTGGCAGCCTCCGAGCCAAAAGATGACGAACCTGCTGAGCAGCAGGCTGTCGAGGCTCCCGAAAACACGAAGCCTCTCGCGCCAGAGGTGAGCCTCGAGCAGCCCATGGAAGAGCCCACCGAAGACTCAATTGTTGCTGAACATATTTCTCGCAAACTGTCAAAGAAAGAGAAGAAAAAAGCCAAGAAGCAAGAACAGCAAGGACTGATCGTGTCGACTTCTCATGCCGAGGAATCTGTTCCCGCTCCTGAGCCTGAAACAACAGAGGCTGTTCCCGAAGAAAGCACCAAGGAGTTCTCTGCTCCGGAGCCGGGGTCTCTCGCTCAGGAGACCTCTCAGGAGACCTCCCAGGAGACTCCTGTTGAGCCCGAGAGCATCGCATTGGAAGACAAGCAACCACTGGAGAGCGAGAAAGACCATGAGTTTGTCTCCCAGGATCTATCCAATGAGTCCGAGCCCGCAGAAGCGGTGGTTCAGGAACAAACAACCTTTGACCAGCCCGCTGCAGCGGAGGAGCCCATCGAGAAGAATGTCGAGGAGGACGTTGAAGTTGCTGGGCCTCCCACGCAAGAACTCGAAAAAGCAGCTGATCCCGAAGATCAGCCCGCGGAATCTGAAGTGACGCCGGCTTTGTCCAAGAAGATGTCGAAGAAGGACAAACGCAAGGCCAAGAAGAAGGGTGTTGCCGACGAGCCCAAAGAGATAGACAGCCAGCCAGCGGAACCTGTGTTTGAGCCCGAAGCTCCACGCGAACTTGACTCTGCCGCAAAGCCTACACCAGTTGCAGAGCGAGAGCTGCCGATTGATGCTCCATCTGCGACTGAAGAGCAACCCGCACCTGCACCCGAGGCTGAGTCTGAGACCGTACTTGATCCTACGCAGACTGAGCCGGAGCATGTTGCCGAGAAAGAAACTTCTCTTTCACGCAAAGCTTCCAAGAAGAAGGCGAAGAAGGCTAAAAAGGCCAGCCAAGGACTGGATCTTGAGCCACAGACTGAGGTCCAGAACGAGACCGATCACCAAGCTGCCATCGCGCCCTTTGAAGACGACGCCCTCAAGCCTCGAGATACCGAGCTTGCGGATGCACCTGTCGAAAAGGCAAACCAGGAAGACGAAAACTGGCCCGCGATTGACTGGGAACATGCAAAAGGTGAACATGGGCAGCAATTTCGGGACACAGTTCCTGAGCCTGAGTCCGAGCCTGTGATCCCACCAAACCCCGAGATTATTGGGGAATTTGAGGATTCTACAACCCCCAAAGATCTGCAGGGGCCTACAGAACCTACCGAAGAAGACGCTTGGTCTGCGCCGCTGAGCAAGAAAGACAAGAAGAAAGCCAATAAGAACAAGAAGCAATCGCAGCAAGCAGATCTTGAGGAATCTGAAGCCTTGCCTGAGATCTCCTATGACAAAGGCGTTAAGAAAACCACCCCCGAAAGTCTACAAGAACCTACTGAGATCAAGGAGATCGTACCCCCTGTCCGGACAACTACACCTGGGGGATCTAAGATTGCTAATCTGTTCCCCGGATTGGAGCGCGGTGGATTCAAGCGGCCAACTCCGGACAAGCAAACACCGTCGCTAAAAGATAGTGCTGAGGAAGAGACAACAGCGGGAGCCAGTCGCGACATTGCTATCCCTGTCTTGGAAGCACCCAGACGGACGACTGAAGTCACAGAGGTTGCCAAAGATACCAGTGGCGAGGTACCCAGCAGTCTCCAAAGGCAAATCGAATCTTCAATCTCGCATGACGAGCCCCTAGCCGAAGTTACTACAGCTATGGAAGAACAATCAAGGGAGCTAGACTTCTCGGTGCATGGCGAGAAGTCCTTGGATGCGCCATTCTCGCTGCCAGAGCCCTCTAAGGAGCCTTCTTCTCCTGCCAAGAACCTTGTATCTCAGGTGGCAGCCGGTGAAGACCTGTCTGGACTGCGTCGCTCACCATCAATCCATGGACGACACGAAAAGACACCTCGGACGTGGAGCTTGGATGAGCCCTCTGTACCAGCTCTCGCTCCATCCCCACCTCGGTCGCTCTTCGGCCCTGACGATGTCTACGCTCGACCCCGTACACCGCTTGATACAATCGCGGAACAAGAACCAAGGGATGGCCATGGAGCAACCACGGGTCGCCGCGGGACGCCCCGTCTGGAGATCAAACCCGAACATGTTCTTCCACGACCTCAAACTCCTGTTCGCAAGTTCACAGATACTGCCTTTGACCGGGAGTCATGGCCTACGCCCGAAAACGAGAGCCGAAAGGGCTCCCGGGAAGATCTGAAACGCGAAATTACAAAAACGCCTGAGCAGGTCTTAAAGCCCAGCACCAGCAGCGGTAAGCTGCGTCGGACAAATCGCAGCACTAGCGGCGATCTGCGGGCGGCTAGTCTTGCAGGTTCCCAGCCTTCGGACCTCGATCAGCTTCCCTCTTCTTCCTCTTACGACCCCGTCACTGACAAGGGCAAACGTCCGGTGCGCAATATGTCGGATGTCTATGTGAGTAATTAATTAATTCATGTTTTGTTTTGTTTATTTACTAATTTTTCTAGGAGGGATGGGGTGAGACGCCCAGCTCCCCACGGTCGCCCAGCCGACCACCTAGTGTCCGTCGTCGCCGCAGCATGCAACACTTGCAAGATATCGAAACCCGTCTCGACCAACTCATTTCCGAAAACCGTCTGCTCATCGCCGCCCGCGATGAAGCCGAATACAACTTAAAACACTCCAGCGTCGCTCGCCGAAAGAGCGACCGGGCCCTCAACACCCGCGATGGTGACCTGCGCGACAAGGAAGCCGAAGTGGAACAATTGAAGAGCTCGGTGGAGTGGCTGCAGAAGGAGACGACCCGTCTGTCCCAGGAGAATGAAGGGTTAGCAGCGTCCAATGCTGCCCTCGCCGCCGCCCACGCTGCCGAAGTGAACAATGTCCGCGAATCCTCCACGCGCGAACTCGAGGACCTACGGTCGCAACACACTCAGCTTTCGTCCCAGGTGGATGATCGAGTCCGACAAGAGATTGAAACAGCTCTTGCGCAAAAAGATATCGAGTTGCGTCGTCTTCGCACCGAACTTGAGGAGACTCGCGACAAGGTCAAGGAGCTACAACAACAAATCTCAGCGTCAGTTCATGACAATGCTCTCGTCTTCCGAGACGAAGAATACTTCGACGCTGCCTGCCAGAAGCTCTGCGGCCACGTCCAATCTTGGGTGCTGCGCTTCTCCAAGCATAACGACAAGCGTCGCTGCCGCTCGCTCAGTGAGTTGCACGACGAGAAGATCGCAGACCGGTTCGACAACGCCCTTCTCGACGGCTCCGATCCCGATGCATACCTTTCCGACCGTGTTCGTCGCCGCGATGTCTTCATGTCGGTGATCATGACCATGGTCTGGGAATACGTTTTCACTCGTTACCTGTTTGGTATGGATCGCGAGCAACGTCAAAAGCTCAAGTCCCTTGAGAAACAACTAGGTGAAGTTGGTCCAAGCCGCGCTGTCCACCGCTGGCGAGCCACCACCCTGACCCTCCTTTCCCGGAGACCAGCCTTTGCCGCTCAGCGCGAGAGCGACACAGAGGCTGTCACCTTGGAGATCTTCAAGACCCTGTCCAAGGTCCTCCCTCCCCCCTCCCACGTTGAGTCGCAGCTCTTGGACAGCCTTCGCAAGATCATGCGAGTAGCAGTTAACCTGTCCCTGGAGATGCGCACTCAGCTGGCGGAGTTCATTATGCTCCCGCCCTTGCAGCCTGAGTACGATACCAATGGCGACCTTGCACGGCAGGTGTATTTCAATGCTGCATTGATGAATGAGCGCAGTGGTCTCACCAACGACAATGGCGAGCTGGAAGCCCAGCAGTCTGTTGTTCGCATCGTGCTCTTCCCTCTCGTCGTCAAAAAGGGCAATGATGTGGGCGAGGGCGATGACGAAGTTGTCGTCTGTCCCGCTCAGGTTCTCATTGCCCGTCCTGGCAAAGACAAGAGAGTATCAAGGATGACAAGTGGTGATCGTATGTCGATAGATGCCACCAAGTCGGTCCACAGCATGGCACCATCGTCTATGATGGACGTGAGTAATATGATCTGAGGCGTCACACTCTGGTCATGATTTCTCCCATCTAACACACGATCTTCTTCACATCTTTTTTTGTCTCTCGCCTTGTTTGTTGTTCTTTTTGCTGGATAACCACATGGAGTTCGGCTTGAAGTCACGGTCTCTAGACCGCTGGCATTTGCATTCGGAGTTATTGCTTCTGTTTTGTTTTCATATTGTTCTATTTTCTTTCCTGTTTTTTTCTTGCATTTATGTGTTCCTAAGACAATGTGTCAGTCAACTGTGTTTATCATGGCCTTGATGTCTTATGAGTGATGACCCTGTACTTCTGGCAAGACAATTTAATATATCTTAACGTCGTTAATACAATTCCAATATAGGCAGTAACTATTCTTTTAAATGGTAGTGTCATTCCAAGGCACCGTGTGCACTCGCTCTTTTAAGACGTGGGAGGTGGTGGTTGCTGGCGTTGGCTACAAAAGCCCGGCGTTGACGTTTTCGATCTCCTCCTCGTCGACTCTCCGGAATTCTTTGCCTCGAAGGATTTCTGCCCCATCTTAATTTGATCTCTCCCAAATCTTCAATCATGTTCAAGAAGTTGTTGATGTTGTCGCCGCGCAAGAAGAAGGCCAAGGACCAGGCTCATACTTCGGGATCTAGTTCTGCCGGTCCGTCCGCTCCGTCCGCTCCCTCCGCTCCCTCCGCTCCCTCCGCGCCAATCCTCGCGGCCTCGACTTTCTCCGCTCCACCCGACCCTAACCTTCCAAACCCTAACTCCGCTGGTATGTTGTCCTCCTCCTCGGTTGCCTCTACATAATAGCCTCTTTTACTAATTTTTTGTCTTGTTTTTTTTTACAGTCGCCAATGATTCACCCGAGGTCAATAAGCCCAAACTTGGCGTTCTGGCCGTCAGCCTCTATCAAGCTCAATGCATCAGCCTGCCTAGAGATGCCGACCTGCCAAAGGGTGTTATGCCCTACGCTCTGATTGATTATGACAAGACTCAAGTCTTCATCAACTCTGTCTCTGGTACCTCCTCCGAGCCTCTTTGGGCCGGTCGCGCCAACCAATTCATGTTCGATGTCTGGAAATCGACCCAGCTCACCGTTCACCTTTTCATCCGCAGCTCTTCCTATTCCCCCACGGTCGGCAGGTCCAAGGATATCTGTGTCGGCACTGCTCACGTCATTCCTCCCATCAATAAACAAGGCATGAAAAACGGCGACGAGTTCATCTCGTGGCTGGACTTCGACAACGGACCAGGCCAGCTCAAGATCGGTTTCCAATATGCCGAAACCATGGATGAGAAGCTCACTGTGTCTGACTTCACCCTCCTCAAGGTTATTGGTCAGGGAAGCTTCGGCAAAGTCCTGCAGGTCCGCAAGAACGACACCCAGCGCGTCTATGCCATGAAGTCCGTTCGCAAGGCGAAGATCATTGCTCACAACGAGGTTCTCCACACCATGACCGAGCGATCCGTTCTTGCTCAAGTCAACCACGCTTTCATTGTTCCATTGAAGTTCAGCTTCCAATCCGAGACCAAGCTCTATTTCGTCCTCGCTTTTGTTAACGGCGGAGAATTGTTCACTCATCTTAACCGCGCGAAGGCCTTCGACATCAACCGCGCCCGCTTCTACACTGCGGAACTGCTCTGCGCCCTCGAGTGCCTCCACGACTTCGGTGTCATCTACCGCGACCTCAAGCCCGAAAACATCCTCCTCGACTACGAGGGCCACATCGCCCTCTGCGACTTCGGTCTTTGCAAACTTGCGATGAAGGACGAGGACAAGACCGACACTTTCTGCGGTACCCCCGGGTACATGGCTCCAGAGATCATCACCCACTCGCCCTACAACAAGACGGTCGACTGGTGGACCCTGGGCGTGCTGCTGTACGAGATGCTCACCGGCCTGCCGCCCTTCTACGACGAGGATAAGGGCGAGATGTACCGAAAGATCGTCTTCGGCGACCTGTACTTCTCGACTGCCATGATCTTCCCTGCTGCAAAGAGCCTGCTCCAGGGACTGCTGCACCGGGGCCCCGCCCAGCGCCTTGGTGCCAAGGGTGCGGGCGAGATCAAGGCCCACCCCTTCTTCAAGGGGATTGACTGGCGCAAGCTTGCCCAGCGCCGATATGAGCCGGCCTTCAAGCCGAATGTGGTACGTTATCCAAAGTCTATTCTATCTTTAAGTAAATGCTAATAAGCCTCATTTCTCTAGACCGGCACCAACGACACCGGGGCCATTGACCAGCAGTGGACTGGTCAGAGTCCACGCGACTCGGTTCCCTCGGGCCCTGCCCTTTCCCGGGCCCAGCAACAGCAGTTTGCTGGGTTCAGTTTCACGCGGGCCGGGTCGAGTCCTCATGCTGAGGGCTCCCGTGTGGCTGGTTCTTAGAACCAGGAGTGAAGAGTGCGGTGAGGGCAATCGGAGGGGTAAACTCACGGGGGTTAATCAATTGCGAGAGCCCGTGAGAGATGTTTTTAACCAGAAGCTGAGAGAGAAGTGAATCAAAACAAAGCATCGCCCCTCATCTGACCTTCCGAACGCCTAAGTAGATTGTCTGTTGGTCTTTTAGTCTTAAATGCCACTTTCAGACGCTTAGATTGGCTTGATTTTAAAATCAGTTGGTGCTTAATAATTTGGCTGTTCACGTATTACTTAGGGATCAATTGGAGATCTATTAACTACGCAATTTTTAGTCTACGCCTAAGAGATTACCTACTAAGATTTAGCTCAGGACAATCCTGATTCCTTGATCTAAGGTGAGAATATACGCTATAGCAAGGCGTCAAGTGCACGTTTGATACTACAAGCCCCTTGGGCACTCTAAGGCTTACGTCTTTTTGAAGCTGAACATCTTTTCCTGTGCTCTGCTTGCTTCATAGAGACTACCAGGTTTGTACCTACCTCTCCCCCATTCTTTATTCTCTGCATTTTCCACAGTTTCACAAACATACAGTCTTCCACTCTTTCCCCTAACTCTGTCAGATTCTATCCTACCTCGTTGCTAATTGTACTTTCCAATCCAACGAGCACACCCCTGACTATTCTGTCCTTTTTGAGACAGATGTCCTTAGGCTAACGAGCATACCCGGGACTGATCTGGTCTCTAACGTTCCATTTGTCTATCAGGATAGGTGGTTTTAGAATCATCGATATACACCATCGGGATACCACCAAGGAGCCCCATTGAGACATTGCCTCTTTGAGAACTCCGTTGAAAAGCACAATTGTGGTTAAACTAGTGCTTGCTAGGGCAGATACTCAAATATACCGTAGAAAAATAAACAAAGTTATTCTGCCAAGTACATAATTGATAGGTAGGTACTGTGGAAAAGAATGAACAACAATGAAGAGAGTCTATTGTAGTTTGATATGACGTCAGAACGATACAGTGACTCGATCACGTGACCGTATCCATCAAAAGCCGCAAAAGCCAAAGGCAAAGCACATCTCCTACTCATATCCTATTTACAAGTCATCATGTCGGTTGCCAAGGTTCAAAAGATTATCGACGACAATGGAGTTGGTATGTGCCCGGCAAATCCGAAGTCATACAAAGCTAATATATCCCAGTCGTCTTCTCCAAGTCCTACTGCCCCTACTGCAGTGCGACTAAGAGCACACTTCGGAGCTTGGATGCCACCTTCGAATGTCTCGAACTGGATAAGATGGGTAAGTAATTAGTGGTGCCATTCGTTCTGACGGTTTATCTTACCTCTTGCCAAGAGCGATACTAACACTCTACAAAGAGGACGGTGGCGAGATCCAAGATGCGTTGCAAGAGCTCACCAAGCAGCGCACTGTTCCTAACATCTTTATCAACCACAAGCATATTGGTGGTAACTCCGATTTGCAGAAGTTGAATACTGCTCAGTTGAAGGCAGTGTTGAAGGAGGCTGGTGCGATTTAAACGTGTAGCTTGCTACTAAAATGATATCGTGTTGAAAATAAATTATCTTAAGCATTCTCGCCATAAATTCGAGTAGTGCAGCTGCGTCGCCAAAAGAGTCCCGCTTTTCAGAAGCTCCCCTTTCCTCCTTCTCTACTCCCTACTCATCTTACCACAATACAGCCTTGTTTTGACCCTCAGCTATCTGCCAAGCTTCACAATAAGATCTTGGAGCATGCATGGATTGGTACTGGACGGCATATAGCTTCACTTCCATCTACAACCTGGTGGGAAAACTCTTCCCCAGTTCCATTCGACCTCGCTTCCCGCCTAAGCCCGAAACTAATTTAGTTTCTGCGTTTATCGAAATCCGTTTGTATTCCAAATTGGGATTTCCATTTTTTCTATTTTCTGTATGGCCTTCAAGAAAGTCAGGACCTTCTCCGATTCTCTATTCTTGAATCGTGGGGAGGTCGGTTCGTGTGGCTGTATCCAGGGACATGCTCTACTAATGAGGGAGAAGTTGGTATCTTGTTAGTTTCGCTCCTCTATTTGCTCCTCTATTGGATTGTGGGTTACTCCGTGATTTTACTTGGATGATTGGCATTTTTATACTTGAGACCGGCTCAGTCGATAAGGGCAATGACTACAGCAACTAGGCTACCTCGGCTATCACTCAAATTTGCTCAACTTATTAGTTTGCCTGTCCTTTGCGCCAAGTTGAACTATTTGGCAGTCCGGTTACCTTACGGGCCGTCGCCGGCTAGCAGACCACGGCAACGGGTAATTCAACATTTACGTAGGTATAAGATGCAATAGACAAGTCAAAATGCTTGGAATTCCTATAATGGAAGACGCAAATAATTCACTAACAGCTTCCGTTTCCCGTTCATTTACTTCAGCATGTTGGAACAAGTTGACGACAACAGTAGTAGCAGTGCTACCGAAACCTCTCGCCCAAATCTGGTAATCTTCATGCCAGACCAGCTACGCTACGACTCGCTGAGCTGTTTCGGAAATCCCCATGTTCACACACCCAACATCGACGCTTTCGCCACTCGCGGGACCAAATTCACCAATTGCTACCTACAAGCCACAGTCTGTTCACAGAGCCGTTGCTCCCTATATACCGGACAGTACCCGCATGTATCAGGCCATCGCAGTCTAAATAATCTGATCAAACCCTGGGAGCCTAATATGTTCCGTGCGCTCAAGGAAAGCGGCTACCACGTTGCATGTCTGGCGCCTAGGGGGGATACATTCGCACCCACAGTCACAGAGCTGAGTGTGACCGAGTACGGCTTTTTGGTACCGCCAGAGGACATGCCACAATTTGCAGCAGGGAGCGCACCAATAGTTTCCGAGAATATCTGGGACCGGTTGTTCTACAGAGGTCTGCGAGGCCAGGACAAGGCTGTTGACTATGATGAGGCTGCAGTGCAGTCTGCCATCAAATGGTTGGAGCATCCTCCCCAGGGCCCGTGGGTGCTCTATCTGCCATTGATATTCCCGCATTGTCCGTTCCAAGTTGAGGAACCATTCTTCTCAATGTACGATCGGGCGAAGATGCCAGTGCCATCCAAGCCGAAGAACAAGACAGGCTACGAGCCACGGTATTTTGAAGAGAATCGGAAGCGATATGGTACAGAGCGGGCGACGGATGAAATTTGGGCTGAGATTATTGCCACGTACTACGGCATGATTTCCCGTCTTGATGAGCAGTTTGGGCGGGTCATGGAAGCGTTGACAAGCTCGGGATTGTCTTCGAACACGGTCACCATGTTCTACACGGATCATGGGGAGTACCTGGGAGACCATGGCATGATCGAGAAATGGCCCAGCGGAGTATCGGAAGTCCTTGCTCGTGAGCCTCTCATTATCGGCGGTGCTGGGTTGCCAGCAGGGGAAACAAACGATGATATCTGCGAGATGGTGGATCTTCTTCCCACAATCCTTGAATTGTGCAAAGTCCAAGAATCGTTCCCACATAACGGTGTATCCCTGCTCCCGACCCTCCTTCGCAAATCAAAGCATCCTAAACAGTATGCATATACCGAAGGAGGGTTCCTCAAGTCGGAAGAACCACTCCTCGAACAAGCGCCGTATCCGTACGATATCAAGTCACTTCTGCAGCATGAAGATACCGAAATTGTTGGGAAGGCAGTTGCTATGAGGAGTGTTGATTGGACGTATGTCTATCGGCTGTACGAGCCGACTGAGTTGTACAACAGAAAGACTGACCTCGCAGAGCTTCATAACCTCGCTGCTGATCCGATGTATGGTCATATCGTTCAAGAAATGCAGGGGGAGATGTTCCAGTGGATGGTGCAGACGTCTGACTTTCTTCCTTTTCAGAAGGATGCTCGATTCCCTCCTGTGGAACTTGAGAGTCCGGAGGAGCAGTATAATAGGAGGGTCCAGGCAGCCTGAGATATTCATCTTGTATCGTGTCTTTCCATTCAAGCATTCTTTGTTATAACTGGTTGAGATCGGGGGACAGGAAATTCACTCTTGGTCCCCCGAAATCATCAAAGACAGCCGTAAACGGATCCAGCATCTGCTGGGGCTCGAATCCTAAATCCCAGAGAGTTTCCTCTAGGCTTGTTTCTCCTGAAACTCCATCGGCGTGCACGTTTTCAGTGTCGCACGATTCCTCTTCCATTGCACTTCCTATTTCTGCGGGTGTAGTCGCCGTTGGGCTTGCCGGGTAGCATTGCAAAACTTCCTCTCCTCTTTCTATATCACGATTTCGAATGCGAGCAAGAATGTCGAGTATATTGTGATCGCGTAGCCGATCCTCGTTTGGTGTTTCTCTTGTTCTGACATTAGGGTTGTAGTCTGCTGCATGGGCAGTAGCCTTGTCGATGAGACTTTTTATCTCCTTGTACTGCAGGAAGATATGAGCTTATATAGACCAATGGAGCAAGCGAAATAATACGACACCCAGCCGCTTGTAATAAACACATCACTTACGATCTGATTTGCGAACTGGCTCACTGTGCTGATGACTGACAGTATATCTACAGCAGATCGTAGTTGGCATATTATCTCATACCCATCCTCATTGCTGCCGAGAAGACCAATCTGATAGGCTCGAATGATAATCCTTGTGCACTGAAATACGCAAACACTGATTCCAGGATCCAGCGGCGTCTGATCACCAACTTTCTGCACCATTTGAAAGAGTTGTACGAGAGCCTTTGCATGCTCAACGACTCGGATCTGACAGTATAGCGCGTAGTCTGGTATTGTCGCCTTGAGAGCCTCATCGGGGAGGGATTCACGGATTCCGGGGAGCATGAACCTGTATAAATCACAGTGGCACTGGTGCCACATTGTATGTAGCATTACATACCGCTGCATGTGAGAAGAGTAGGCACGGAGGTAGAGGTTGCTTTCGTTGAGCGCCAATGATTCTGATAGAGAGCTGCGCAGATCTTGCAGATCGTGTTCTAGTTGAAAGAGCTCACTTCGGGAATCATGCGCGCTAGAACCTTCTGCGATCACTTTTCTAGTGTATCTGGGCCGGAAATAGGTGTAAGTATATTTCTGAGTAGGTGTGGTTCGTAACACTCACTGGAGGATCTCATGGCGGATATGAGAAAGTCTGCAGAAATATGCTCTGGTGCCCATATGTGCAGAGTGATTTTCGTCACCAGGCCCAGGAATCAACCTACCCGTCTTTCCGGCTATTGCTAGATCAAATCCCTTCTCATCAACCGGTAACTGTATATGCATCGATTTGACAGGACAGGTAGACAAATCAGACTGTCCAGCGGCAAGCTTCCTGTCAAAAAAGAATATAGACCACATAATCCGCCGTCGAATCTCACGGGCTGTGGTAGACAACATGTTATTTTCATGATTCAGACGAAGCATGTAAGCCATCTTGGACGCAATACCGAGAAGCGGCTGTAACGTCAAAAATCGGAACAAGGCGCAGTTTTGGGAGATTACTAGGACAAGAATTTGAAGGACAGTTATGGATGGTCGTCCAATATTCGCCCACACGTATGCTTCGGCCTCGGTGCGCCACTGCTCTGCCTGTTCTAGAATGGCGGTCTCTGTAGACACAAATGCTGCTGAGGCACTACAGATTGCTTTTAGTAGCGTCGGGTCAACTGCCCCGCTCGTCCAGGCCCGTAGGAAGATGGCACGGTGAATGAATCCATTTTCGGGTCTTGGGGCGATATGCTCGAAATAGGCATCGATGTAAGGCTTGGTTATGGAGCGCTCGCATCCGAGTTCCTTGCTAATATCCAGATTCGGATCACAACTGGGCGTTCTCCCATCACTTCTAGTACGTTCCGTACTCGTGAGGGGTGTAGTGCTTGGCGGTATGCTGATGACGGTATTGCTTTCAGTCGACTCTTCCTCAAGAGCTAATGGCGAGTGATTTCGATGCGATCTTGGTGGAACGGTTCTTCGTTTTCGTGTCCTATGCCCCGGTTTGGAGGTGGCATATTCACATGTGTATCCCTTTTGACTGCATCTCTGGCAAGATGGCAGGGTACCTGAACATTTTGCCTTAAGAGCGTGACACGGCTTACAGGCGCGCCTAGTTCGCTTGCGCTCTGTCCCAGCCTGGGTGAGCTGATCGCTGGGCACATATCCAGAAGCTTGGTCCATTTGACAACCAATATGCAACGCGTGGAACGGTATGTCCAATGTTGAAGCATATCACGGCTATTAGGCGGCAAGTAGGATGATGGGAGAACACCGGGCCGTTATAGCCATTGCGTGCTCTAGAGCATGGATGGCGCTTCCCCAGATTTGTGACTAAGCCCCCGCTCTTCCGGCCATACGTCCGGATGTATGTTGATTCTTGGCTTTGCTTTTGATAGTGTGGCTTTACTAGCTTCTTCTTGCTTAGTCTAGTCTATGAGGATTGCGTGTTTTGGCACACCTTGTCGAGCTCCGGCTGTGCCTTCACGGCTAACGGCTACTAGACCAATACTTTTTTAGAGCTTTCACATTTAGATATAAAGTATTGACACATAGCACCACGATGTATAATCGGTGAGTGTGAGCCGACTATAACAAATATGTTGGGTCAATATAATGTCCGAAGATACTTCAACCAGAGACTAGCATTGTCATGCAGCCTGATTGCTCTTTCAAGCTTCAATTATGCTTTTGATAACCAGGGCTTTGCCCAAACACAAGCTATGGATGCCTTCGCCAGGAAATTTGGTGTATACAGCACTGAAACAAATACCTGGACTCTCGATACCCACTGGAAGTCATATTTCAATGGTTTGCCTTATCTGACATTCGCCTGCGGTATGATACAAGAGGATCACAGTATTTTCACAGCTAATTAGGTATCAGGTGTTATTATTGGAAGTTTGATAAGCGCTCAATTTGGTCGCCGGTGGTGCATGTTCATAATGAGCATCTATGCTCTGGCTACTGCTATCATTGTTGCAACTTCTCAAACCAAAGAACAGATCCTGGCTTCAAGGATCCTCAATTGTGAGCCCTTTACTATATGCTATAAACCCATTTCTGACTCAGTCAGATATCTATATTGGCATGGAGCTCTCCGTGGTGCCAGTGTTCCAGTCCGAGATTGCTCCAACTCAAGTCCGTGGGTTCATGGTGGGGACTTATCAATTGACCATTGCTGTGAGTGTTAGTCTTCCCCAAATGACAGTCTGATAGCATACTGATAAAGACTGCCAGTTTGGAGGGATGGTGATTGGTTGGGTTTGCAATGGCACTAGTAAGATATATGATGACCGCGCCTGGAGGATTCCATTGGGACTTTTCTTCATTATACCTAGCATCATCATATCTCTCATTTGGTTTATTCCAGAGGTTGGAAGCTTTTCTCATATGACATTCTCTGCAAGAAGCTAACTGTATTCAGTCTCCTCGGTGGCTTCTTATCAGAGGCCGCACGGAAGAGGCTCGAACAAACTTGCAGAAATTACGGCAAGGGACTTTCACATCAGACGAGATCGAGGAAGAGTTCTCATTACTACAGAAAGGGCTGGAAGAAGAACCGGAACAAGGCCATTTCAAAGAGCTATTTTCGAACGTCAACCGAAAACGAACAGCAATCGTTGTAGGACTCAACTTTTTTCAGCAAGCGACTGGGCAGGCATTCGCTTCACAATATGGAACTTTATACGTCAAGTCTCTGCAAACGATCAACAGTTTTAACTTCAACGTGATCAATGGTTTCATCGGACTCTGTGTGATTATAGTATGCTTGTTCCTCAACGATAGGGTTGGCAGAAGGTATGGTAGCCACCTTGCAATCAGACAACATGTTGTTGAATCATGCTAATATAGATAGGCCTTTACTTTTGGTCGGTGCGGTAGTCCAAACGGCAGCTCTCATGACTATGGGAGCGCTTGGGGTGCATACTCCAAACTGTACCGAAAAGTCAGCCATTGTCGCGATGTTGTCCTTGTTCATGGTTGGATTTAACATAGGCTGGGCTGCTTTGACATACGTCGTGACCACTGAGATTCCAGCTCTCCGATTGCGAGATAACTCACAGCGCATTGCATCTGTTGCAAATGTGCTAACGTTGTAAGTGGGCGTTCCGCGGACTACATATAACTTTACACGTTAATGAGCTAACATCCACTCGTGTAGCTTTGTGGTTGCATTTAGTATGCCATATCTCATGGATTCTGACTATGCCAACCTACAGTCAAAGGTTGGTTTTATATATGGGAGTATTTCTGTTGCCTCGATTGTTTTTGTGTACTTTTGCGTGCCGGAATGTCATGGAAGGTCATTTGAAGAGATTGATCAGATGTTTCGTGAGAAGATTAGCCTTCGGAAATTTGGTATACATGAACAGTCTGAAGTTGTCTTGCAGGGACAGTTGAAGGAAGTGGCAGGGAAGATTGATAGTGTCTAGGTTACTCGTGATAATGGCAGATCTATATCTGGACGTATACGTTAAAAGCAATCCCTTCCAGATAAATGTATCGTATTGGAGGTGAATATATGCAACAACTAAAATGAGACCAATGAACAATACACTGTGTAACCAAAAAAAGAGATTTATGCGTTCATCGAGTCCCAGTCACAGATGACTAATGAACCTCTCCATGAGTCTGGCCAGCTCCTGTGAGAGCTCTGTCCGCCTCCCATATCCGTATTGGGTTGCCTTGGAACTTCTCTCCTTCTTTGTAACTTATCGGGCCTACTCATATTTATCTGTTCAAGTATCGTGATCATCGCGCTAAGATCGCTGGGTTCGCATTTCTTGCTTTAAATTCCCGCTTAGCCTGAAGTTCCACTTTGCTTTGCCACCCGCGTCATCCCCACGCTAAGCTGCAGCAGCTCTCGCGCATTTTCCACTACGGTGCCTAGGCGCTGGATGCCTGTCAAAGATGCCAATGTCGCTTCTCCCGTGATCAACAGCGCTAATTAGATCGCATGGGACAAACCCTGCATGCTGCGAGACCTTCCGGAATTCGAGAACCCTGTCCAGCCGGTCTTAATTTGGGTCTTAATTTGCTGATAGGCTCTTGAATCGAATCTCCTTTCGCGGAACACTCCTTGGGTCACTCGGAGCTTTTGTTTTGAACGCAGCGGCCATCCACTTGACGTGTTCACTGCCATGGATCCACCAATGACTCCGACACCAGGCAGCGCGGCTTCTCGACCGCCTCCTACCTCGCATTCTAGCCCCAAAAACCGTCCCCAACGCAGCAGCGATTACCCACCCTCTGATAACAAGGCTAGTTACAGTCCAATGGGCGGTCGGGCCCCAGGGACAGGTCCGATTCCCGTCTCCGAGGCTACGCCAGCTGGAGAGACCCGCTCAGAACACCCCGCCGATAGTGGTGCCGGAAAACCCTCCAAGTCCTCCAAACGCAGGAAGAACCGCAATCGCAAACGTCGCAATCGGCACCAATCTTTTTTTACACCCTCGCGCGAGGAGGCCCATGATAGCGCCGAAGAGCATTCAGGTGCTGGTGGAGGTGCCCGAGATTCAATGGAGGCCGATCGGCCAACCTCGAGGGACACTTCGTTCTTCAAATTGGGGAGGAATTTAAGTACTACGAGCTTGGAGAGTGATGCATTGTTGGATCATCGGTATGTTCTTTCGATGTGAGCGATATCTAGCTCCTGGGGTTGATGCTAATCGAAGGTGTCAAATAGGGACCAGCCGATGATGCGACCTCGTCGTGACAGCCGCCTTGCTTCATCACTGCGTCCGACCTCTATCCTATCCAATGTCTTCCGGTCGAATGACGGACAATCCCGCAGCACTCCGAAAGCAGGTCGGAACCAGCAACATCGCGATGGTGATAGCGACGAAGAAGCAAACGACCGAACTCCATTGATGCGGGCTACCTCGGGGCACACCTCCAATACCGCTCGCTATGGCGCAGACTCCCGCCCCAACCTGTTTTCATCTCGTGCTCGCCAACCATCCGTTCAGACCGTATCATCAGGATACTCTCCACGAGATAACCGCAGCCCACTTGATTCTCCCGCTATCGAACGTGACTACGATGTGAATAATCCACCGTCAATCCCCGGGTCGCCGAAGTTAGGACCAGAGATGAATTATGATGATGCTGTGGTAACTGGGGCTGATTGGGACTTTTCCTTGGCCCGGTCCTTGGAAATGCACAGGGACTCTCTAAACATGAACGAAACATTGATTGATATGGATGGTAACGGGGCACATCCTCATTCGGCACCCTCTTCTCCTGGTTCGCCATTACTTTCGCCGCATCAGGAACTGCGGCGCCGCCGAACTGTGGCATTACCAGCAGAGGAGGATGTGTGCTTCCCTACCGAAACGATATCGGAACTCGGGGACGAGGGTACCAGACAACGGGATGAGGCTGGTGAGCGTCGACGCCGCAGACATCGGCGGTGGCCCGATCTCTCCGTGCTGGAAGAATGGAGTCGCGAGGAGAAAGAGGAACGCAACGGGGACCTTCGAGTCAAGAAGATTAATGAACCGATGCTCATCGAGGGCAGATTGCGTCCTCAGTATAAATTTTGGCGGCGCGAAGAGGATGAGGCACCTTACCGGTTTACATACTTCAACGAGGAGTTCCCAAGTACTATTCACGCTCAAACGATCTCCGAGCTGGTACAACCAGGAGGCAGCTTCCGCGAATTGTTTATTCCAAATCCCCCAGAATTAGAAGATTCATCTGATGACGAAGACTCGGACGGAGGGTCTTTTATGGAGACTGCAGCTGCCACCCATTCAGCTTATCCCGTTAATACCGGTCCGCGGATAGGGGTGCCTGTACCGGAAGGTCAAGGCCATCAAACAAACGTCAATCCAAATATGACAGGCGGTACCGGTCAGATACCCAGTGAAAAGAAAACCAGTGATCTTCTCGCCGGCAACGCTCCTCCAGTGAGAGTTCCGTCACGGTTGTCTGTCATAAGCGAAGGACATCCCGACCCTCACCGAGATCTCTCGCCCGCGCAGTCAAACCTTGCTCCGAAACCCAAACCTAAACGCTACGGCCCCAGGCCTACCTTTTGGTTAGATGTTCTCTCTCCGACAGATGCAGAGATGCGTACAATCGCCAAGGCATTTGGAATCCACGCGCTGACGGCAGAGGATATCATGATGCAAGAAGCCCGAGAGAAAGTGGAACTGTTCCGAAGCTACTATTTCGTCAACTACCGGACTTTCGAGCAAGACATCAATAGTGAGGACTATCTTGAGCCAGTCAACATGTATGTTGTGGTTTTCCGTGAAGGCGTGATATCCTTCCATTTCTCGCAAACGCCTCATCCAGCCAACGTGCGGCGGCGCGTTCGTCAATTGATGGATTACCTGATCTTGAGCTCCGACTGGATCTCATACGCCCTGATTGACGACATTACCGACGTTTTCGGCCCACTGATTCAAGCCATTGAAGACGAGGTAGATGAGATCGACGAGATGATCATGCAAATGCACTCATCTAACAAGGAAGCGTCGTCCAATGACAGCGTGCTTCCTTCATTTGCACCAGGAGAAATGCTCCGGCGAGTAGGAGAATGCCGCAAGAAGGTCATGGGATTATACCGGCTACTCAGCAACAAGGCAGATGTTGTCAAGGGCTTTGCCAAACGTTGCAATGAGCAGTGGGAGGTAGCCCCCAAGTCCGAGATTGGTCTCTACCTGGGTGATATTCAAGATCACATTATGACGATGACCGGCAATTTGACGCATTACGAAACGTAAGCATTCCGTTCCCTGATTCTGCAAGATGTTGCAGCTGGCTGACTATTTCCCAGGATACTCTCTCGCGCCCATTCCAATTATCTCGCGCAGATCAACATTCTGATGAACGAGCGCCAGGAACATACTGCCGATGTCTTGGGTAAGCTGACTGTTCTTGGTACGATCGTCCTACCGATGAACATCATTTGCGGCATGTGGGGTATGAACGTCAAGGTACCTGGTCAGGAAATCGACAACTTGAACTGGTTTTGGTGCAGTAAGTCTTCCCATGGCCCGTTTTTTTTGCTGGTTCTATCACTGACACAGTATAGTTACTGGCGGACTATTTGTGTTTGCTTTTGCGTCTGTTTGGATTGCTAAACGAGTCTACAAAATTGTGTAAATGGACAAAAGCTTCTTGTGTTCTTGCGTGTTATAATTTTTACGCGTCGACGGATCGATACCCAGGAATTTGTTTCTCTATTATGTTTTTCGATCCCACTTGCGGCCTCTGTCTTTGGTTCAGAGCCCAAACGATATTAACGATAAACGGTGTATGTATCTTGGGCTCCTTTTTCTAATATGGTGTTGTACATAGCTGGTTTGCAGGTAGGATAGAACTGTACATTATTAATGACGCGTTACAAGCTATAACTCATTGCTGGTTCTATATCCAATGTTTCCTCCCTTGCAGTGGCGCCTGCACCTTTATCTGGAATACAGTAACTTGAAAATAAACCCACAGAATCTCAAGGGATTCAAGGAATTATAGAACCTTCAGCTGTATCACCTTGTTGTACCTAAGTTACGTATCCTGAAGGTACAGTAACTTTTGAGGCGATGAGGTCATTGTGGCTGGTATTCCCCTTACCGTAATTTATTATTTCCCACGTTTTTATTACCTTATGTACGGAGGCTCCCGTCGTTACCTCATCGTCAACCCCGGACTCTTGTTTCTCTTCCTCCGTCTTCTAACGTTTTTCATCTCAAAAACTCCCATCCTCACATTCTAAGATTCGCACATTGCGTTCTAGACCATCCGCGTGCTCTTTGCTGCAGTGCGAGGACCCCCTTCTTGACGTGGGCTATTGTCATTGGCCTCTGCCGAGCGCGGACCTGACCCTCTCAGCCACTTTCACCGAGGTTTTGGTCACCGACATCTCTGGCGCATTCGGCAGCCAAATCACCCTCTTTCACAAAAAACCAGTCAAGCCAAAACGTTGAGCCGGATCGGCGGACCCCCGTCTGCGCAAATCCGCCAACCATAAGCCGTCTTCGATTCAATCGTTCTAGACGCTCTTGTTCTTGCCCGAAACAAAGCCAAACGGCATTTGTGTCTCTCTTTGCAATACTCTGACGGCCCACTTAGTATTCTAAACAAACTCCATCTATCTCCAGTTTCCCCAACCCCCCTGCAACTGCTGCAGCCCTTCGTTTTCCCGGTTCTTCTGTACAGCAACCCCATTTCCAACAGCATGTGGTGTTCGGCTATTTGTTCTGCTACACCCTCGCATGTGTAACGACCCGTATTCTGCGCAACATCTCATTCGACAACTCGTGATATCTCATTCGCTCTTGTCTACAACTCATCTCTTCACCGTCGACCGTTCCCTGCCTGGCGCCGTGCCTTGCTTTTTCTGATCCCCTTTGAGACCTGTTTCTGCCCAACTACCCGGCTTCCTCTCGGGTCTCCTGACTTTGTCTACGTTGTGTCAGCCCATTCTGACTCGACAAAGACCATGGCTGCGGAATCCGAGAGGCCGCCTCACCTTAATGGTGCCTCCGGATCATCCAGAGGTGCCAAGAATGCAGAGGAGGCATCGGATGCTGTGCATCGGTCGACCAGCGAAGATGCGGCAACTGAGCGCTCGTCTGTTAAATCCCAGTCCCAGCCCATGTCCCAGGTGCCCAGGCTTTCTCCAAGTATTACGAACCCTTCCGCGCCTGCGTCTGCTACGAACTCCGCTGTCTCCTCCCGCGATTCCTCTCCGGTCCGATTTTCCTCACGTCCCGTTAATCACTCCCCGACCCGAGTGTCCTCTCAATCCCGAAAGGCTAGTCAAGACCGATCAAGCCCAACTCGAACCTCGAACGGTCCAACATCTGTCCCGCTCGGATATTCTACAACTTTCAATAACCAGCGATCATCGTCTTCTCCGGTGAAACCTCTTGTCCTCTCCGCCCCTCCCGAGTCGCTGGCCAATGTTGCCAGTCCAGAAAAGTCCAACATGCCATCGTGGGCCGGGAGCCGTCGCGCAGATTTGGATCCAACTCTTGCGAATACTTCACATAAGAGATCATCGCCGACTGAGGATCAGGTCACAAAGGTCGATCGAAGCACGCCTCGGGCTGTCACTAGGGGGGGCAGTGGACAAGGGTCCTCCTTGGAAACAGTCGAAGAGATGGCTAGCAATCCTTCGACCCCATCCAGTGAAAGCGCCGCTAAGCCGGTCACCCCGGAGGAATCACGGTTGCACCGGATCGACGAGAACCCAACTCCGCGTCCCTCACAGCAAAATACAGGGAGTGGCAGTGACAGTGGAGAGAACCGGAGCTCTGGAACAAAGGAAGAGCCTCGTTCTCAAGCATCCGGGGCGGCGAAACCCCCCGGAACTCTTATGCCAAAGCAATCAACAACATCCCTTAGTGCCGGTGCTCGCGGAAAGCCTGCTGATGGCTCCGTCCGCAATATGACCGTGGAAACGGAGACAGTCAGCTCCATTCCGCAGGTCTCTCTGGGTGTGGGCGCTGGAGAGCGAGGCAACGCTTCTCGTGCTGACCAGGGCACCCTTCGCATGAAGCCTTCTACCGAAACAATTCGCCCGCGCAAAGAGAAGAAGAAAAACCGCCGCCCCAATACCATCCAAACGGGGCCTGCAACCAGCAAAGCGGATATATTTGAAGCCAAAGTGGCTAATGCAGTTGACGAGGCTGATGTCTCGGATTCCGACGAAACCTTCGTTTACGAATCTAACCCACCTGACCCCTATCCTTCCCGACCCTCTCGTTATCACTCCCGGACGCCGAGTGCAACATCCATGGCAAGCCAAGTGGATCAGCTGGCTGGCCGTGCACGAGGATTGCGGGACGGTGCTCATAGCGTGACTAGCAAGCGGAGCATGAAGTTCACCAACAACACCTACAATAGCAGTATTGACGGTGATGCTCCCGAGATTGAGGGGAGTCGCAATGGTTCCAGAGTCAGTGGAAGCGGAACCATCACTCCACGGCATCACAATATCGGCCGCCACGGACGCAACGGCGTCCACCCAGGTCTCTTCGATAATGACAACACACCTTTCCCCCAATCACAGGCTCAACCTAAATCCCCAAGACATTTCATTGGGAATGGATATCGGCACTCGCGCCACAGCAATACTCGCTCGTCTCCCAACTATAAAACCATTAATGGTACGAAGAAGGCCGGTGAGCTTTACGGCTATGACTTTGACGCAGAAGGCGCAGACGATGAGCGCACCCCCTTGGTTGGCACGCCACGTGCAGTTCGCAGCCGTCATGGCCGAAGACCAAACAGCGCAAGCCTGCGGCAGATGGAGTATATGGCGCAGCGCCAACGCGGATATTTCTCCCGATACGGCTCATGCGCCATGATACTTCTTTTATTGGTTATTGTGGCTGGTGGTGCCACATCGTTTATTGTAGCGGCAACCCAGCCTCTATTGGATGTCCAAGTCGTTGCTATTCAAAACGTCCTTGCATCAGAGCAAGAGATCATGTTGGATCTGAACGTGGAATCAGTCAATCCAAATCTGTTCCCTGTCACTATCGAGGATACAGATATCAACATCTTCGCCAAGAGCCGCTTTGTCGGTACTGACAAGCTCTGGCGTGAGCATGATGACTTGGATAACTTCCCACGTGTGGAGCAAAGTCGGCGTCGCTGGCAGCTGTCGCAGACCGTGCGCTGCCTTGGAAGTGTGGAGTGCATTAAGGAAGCCATGCCAGGCCACTCATCACCGCATACCAACGATGGTGTTGACAAAGGAACCGATCCGCCAAAAGACCCAGAAGGCGACTCCCAGACTATGCTCCTTGGTCGTGTGTTCCACTTCGACTCGCCACTATCTTTCGAGTCCTCGCCATGGAACCATCTCACCTCCAGCTCGAAAGGACAGATTCGCTTAGCTCGGCCCGGGAACAAAACCGAGGAAGGAGGCACGGAGCGCTGGGAGCGCGTCCTACAACACCCCTTTGAACTGATCGTTCGTGGCGTCGTCAAATATCAGCTCCCGCTGAGCTCCCATTACCTGTCAGCGTCTATCAGCTCCAGCGTCAAGTATGTCCCAGATAATGAGGATACGGACCCTGAACAACCACCCAGCAACGACACAGCCCGCATTACGCTGGCGAAAAGAACCACGCCACCTGTCCGCCTTCTACCCCTTGAAAATCCTTCCTCCGCACCCGGGCCCGGGGCGAGACGACCTTTTACGGCATAACAATAACCCATTTAGCGATAGATTGATATCATTGACTTACGACAGCCCTGTTCCTTTTCTTATCTTTTTTTTTATTATTTTTTTATTATTTGTCATGTAACGAGACGAAAAGCAAAGAGTCCCAACTACCTACTTTACCCTGGTACCCCGGGGGAAACTAGGACAACAGATTGGACCGCCCCTTTCATGGCTTGAGATTTCTCTCCCTTTCCGCTGTATACCCATTTGCAAGCCCTCTGTCTTAACACCGACTTGGATTTCTTGTTTCAGCCTCGATATTGTTGCGTGTATTAGATAGGTCTGGTTCAACCCTTTCCAACCTACCCTGTTTCCTCCGTCGTCTTTTTTCTTCTCCCTTGTCTTTTTGATGATTACACCCGGATCTGGGATCTGTTCCATTCCTTGTATGGCGAGCCGCCTACTTTTTACTATTATCATCGGAATACTTTTTGAGTGCTGTTGTCGTGTCGTGTCTTGAAGAAGCACACCTTGTATCTATACTGTGTATTTTGTTTTCCTTGGCTCTTCGCTGATCTCGGACTCGCCTTTTTCTGCCTCTGTATGTCGTGGCCTCATTGATCCGGGTAGTTATTCTTAGCCTCGATTATTGAAATACGAGAGCGTTGAACTGGCTGTTCGTGTTGTACAAAATACTCCCCCTGTGTCTTTATTCTTTTGCTCAGTGCCTACTAGACTTTTATGAATGAATGATATGACCTTCAAATGAGAGAATGGTGCCCATTACAGTAGAAATTCACACGTCGAGGAACAGAGCTTTTCCTTCCCTTCCAGGTAGACGTTAAGTCAACCATCACTATCTAGCTGCGCATTTAGAAAGCAACTCAAGGGCTTGCGAGGACGAAGACATAGTAGTCCCGATCTCCACCTTGACCGCAAATAACATACGGAAGATGTACCATTTAAAGGTGTTCATATAACATTGGGGAGTAAAAATGATAACAAAAATCATTGAACTATCTGAGCATCTGAGAACGTAGAAGTCATAAGTCATAATAATGGGCATAAGTACCATCCATAACGAAGATGAATGAGCACATCAAAAGAAAAGGAGAACTGTAAATAGATAATAATGTACCAAGGAAATGGAAATCAAGGAGTACAAGGGACGTAGAGGCATAAAAGGGAATCAAAGCACAAGACCCGCCTGAAGCTAGTGAAAGGGGAAGGGCAGGAGGGGGAAGAGGGGAAGGGGAACAGCAACCAAGGAGACTCAGGGAACTGGGGATAAGAAAGAATACCAGCATGAAGTCATCGATTCTCGAGCCAGCGAAGTTTGAGTCAAACCCAGGATCAGAAAAGAACCTTGCTGAAGCGATTTACCAGATCCTCGAACTTCTCAAGAGCAGGATCACGCTCTTGGATGAGACGACCGTGGGAATCAAAGCGGTCAGGTAAATCCTCAGTTGAGTCGGAGTCCGGTTCAGAGGCCTTATCTTTGCCGTGGATAGAGTGCCGGTGATCATGATGGCGAGAAGAATGAGAATCGGGGTGATTATCTGAAAAACGGGAACCAGAGCTAGGGCGATGATGAGACACGGGCGAATGAGGAACAGATGAAGAGCGACGTCGATGATGGTGGCGATGGGATCTGCCACCTCTTTGCGAATCAGGGCCAACGGTATCATCACTATCATCCGTCTCGTAACCCTTGTCAGGCGTCAAGTCAAACGCAACAGACTTCGAGCTCGAAGCCTGCGCCGGCTGACTATTCGACCTAGACCGAGCTGGAGAAGATGGATACGGATTATGGCTCTTTAGACCTAAAAAATAAAAGGTTAGCATGGTTTCCATTGTGTCGGTGGGATCAGCCCAGTCCTGGACTTGGACTTGGACCCTTGAGTTCACAGAACCCACCATCGTGCACGGTGTTCTTATTAGAGGAGGGAGGGCGGCTCACATTCTCATCTGCCCTACGTGGTCGAGGAGCGTAAGTTTCTGGCCCCATTCCCGGGCCTGGTGGTACGGCGCCATAGCTGTAAGGCTGGGGCTGGGGTGCAGCACCAGGCGGGGGAGGGTAGTCAGCTGGGTGATAGGGTGCAGGGGTGGTGTTCAAGTTGTGAGTTGAGTCGCCCGGTGGCGGGGGGAAGTAGTTGCTGTTCGGGTAGTAGTGGGGGTCGACGCCCATGGGCGGTGCCTGGGCTCCGGCGTGGGGCGAAGGCGGGTAGGGCTCGGGGTCATAGGATTCCTCGTAAGGATCGCGATTGGGATCGTGGTCGTACCCTAGTATACCACTAGTCAGGGTGAATATTTCTCAGTGGCACCATGGGGGATTAGAGACTTACGGGAGTGTTCACGCTCCTTGGACTTCTCGCGGTCCTTGCGCTGTGAGTACTTGTGGGCTGCATAGCCAAGTCCTGTGGCACCGAGGGCGGCCGATGCAATATCGCGCGAGCGGCTGCGGTGCTTCTTGCTGCGGTGGCGGCGGTGCTCCCTATCAGAGCCGTCGGAGCTGCTGTAGCGGCCACCACGGCTGCGACTGCGGCTTCGGCTATGGCGACGTGGAGGATACGCCTCGTGTCCGTCGGAGTAGTACGGCGCGCCAGGGCTGGCAGGTGCACCATAGTAGTGCTCAGCGGGGATGCTGCCTGTGACTGGGTGATTCCCATACTCGATCAGGCCGGCTGAGTCCCGAGCAGGGTCTGGGAAAGACTCGGAGGGGGCACGGCTGCGGGATCTTGAGCGATGGCGGCCACGGCTCACACCATCTTTCTCATCCTTTTCGCTTTTCTTCTTTTCGTAGAGACCGGTGGCTGCAGCGGTGGCTAGACCGGCAGCCGCGATTGGGAGGGCTTGTCTGAACTTGCTGCGGGAACGGGAACGCTCGCCCTTGCGAGAGCGGGAGTGGCTTCGGACTTTCTCGACAAGCCCTGCGACAGCTGCACCAGCCAAACCCGCGCCAGCCATGTGTTTCCGGCGCTCTGACATGCTACGCTCGGAGGCATCTTTGCCATCTTTAACGGAACGACCTCTGCTGGCAGCACGAGAACGGGAGCGAGTGCGGGATCGGCTCTTGCGGCCATTGTTTGACTTGCTGCGTAATGCAGCTACACCGGCAGCCACAGCAGCGGCACCAACACCCAACTCAAGAAGGGTTTTGGCACGAGAGTGTGAGTGAGAGCGGCTGCGGCTCCGGCTGTGATGACGACCACGGCTGTGGCGGCTGTGATGGTGGGACGAACGGTCATCGTCAAAGGAGTGCGAGCGGTGACGACTCTTACTGCGGCGGTAGTAGTCGCGTGCATGTGATGCAGCGCTGACAGCCACTGCACCGAGAGCACCAGCACCAAGAGTCTTACCAAGACGGCCGGCGCCGTCGCTGACTTCTTCACCGTCTCGCTTGCGGTGGCTGCGGATCAATTCTGCTGCTCCGGCACCAACCAATGCACCTTCAGCGAGGTGACGGCGGTGGTGGGGGTGGTCGTCGTAGTCGCGGGTCTCTTTGCGAATATAGACCATGCTGTCATCGCTGCTGTAGTCTTGGTCGCGATCACCACGGCGGTGGCTTGCCTGGGAAACGGAATCTCCTGGGCTCAGCTCGCGACGAGAACGACGGTCATCGTACTCGCGGACTCGACGATGTCTGTGGTAGTAGTACGGATCCTCGTCGGCTTCCGAGCGGCGCACAACATTGTAGTCGGATTCGCGGGGAGAGTATGGATCGCGGGCTTGACGAATGAGTACATGTTCTCGAATGGCATGAAAAGTACGGGGCTTCACTCGCTCCTGGGTGTCCAAGGGGGGTCGAAGGGCATGGTGGGAATGTAGAAGGGCATCGCTTGGGTGTAGGGACTCACGTTCATAGAAATCTCGATCAAAGCGGCGAGCGGGTGGTTCGTAGTCCACTTCTCGCTCGTACCGCGAAATAGTCATGGGTTCACTGCGATCGGCCTTGCGACGAATGACAAGCTCGCGCTCGCCGGCATAGTCGTCGTGTCGCGACATGAAGTCTCGACGGTCGTCCTCGGCTGGAATGACGTAACGTTTGATGGAAACAGGGCGGGACTCGTCCCAGTCTCGTTCACGGCTGTAGGTGTACGACATAAGACGCAATGGCAAAAGGAGAGAAATGTGACGGAGAGAGAAGGGAAGAACCGAGGGAAGTTGTAAGAAAGCCAAAGCCCAGAAAAAGTGAGATGCACAATGCAGGAAATTGAGGGGGGCGGCAGGGCAGGGAAGTGGGGTGTTGCAGAGAGGCTGTGATCGACTAGTGACGATCTTTCTGGAAGCCTGATTGGTAACAGTCACACCAAATGAGAGACACGGAAACTTCAGTTGGGCGTCAAGTCATAGGGCAGAGAAAGCGGAGCCTTGCGACTCAGCCTCACAGGATCAGCGTGCAAGACTGAGATGGCAAATCAGAAGTGATAGATAAATAGAGAAGATGGAGAGATGAAGAGATGGAAAAGGAAGCCGAGGAGAGAAGGCAAAGATAAGGCAGATACCACGTGAGGCTCTGAGCAGTTTGCCCGGGTGTGACGAGACACGAAGTGTTGAGGCTTAGAGAGATGAGACGAGGCAGAGATGAGAGGGGAGAGATGAAAAGAGAGAGAAAGAGAGGAGAGACGAGGTTGAATGTTTGTTTACAGGGATGTTTGGTTCCTCCCGTTCTCATCCATGGAACCAGTGGCTATGCTTGAACTTCATCTATACTCGGGTGCTATACACCGTACAGAATATCTTTGTTCTACGCCTGTCATTCCTCTCACTCCTGCAGAGACTAGTTGAGATCGGCGCTAACTGCTACATGGTCAGGAGGCCAAGTTTCATTCTAGTTTCAGTAATGATAGGGCACAATAATAAATTAACTGCGATCCATGCATAGATTAATCTCGGTCTCCAGTGTAGGGCTAGGTAGCCGAATTATTGATTTTGGGGCTAGACTTGTCCCGCGAGACGTCCAAGTCTTGACATCATAGGGAACATAGGGGACAAAGACAAATATTCCACCCTGGACCACATATACCTTGCACTTACCCTCGATATCGCCCCCTGGGAATTACATCTATCACATCATTGACGGGGATATGAGGGCGACATCCGCGAGCGCCCCGGTCTTTGTCTCTGCCCGCATGACGTCAATACTGGTCGCGGGGCATTCTAGCGTTCTCGGCACTTGGACTTCGCCACCAAGGTGAAAGTTCCGGGGCGAAAGGCTGAATGCACAAAATGGTGGCTATGGCATATTTATTCTTGGCAAAAAGGTACAATTAAGAGACTGCCAAAAAGCACTGTAAGGCAACGATAGCTCGCTTCGGAAAAAAATTCATTGGCATTAGTAGATAAGCCTGGGCCATTTCAGGATTGACGGGTTATGGGGGAGATCACTATTGGGTCAAACCTTTGCTTTCAAGCATTCTTTCAAACTTTTATCAGGTCCAAATTTAATTCCTAGCTTCTAACTTCTTTTTTACGCCCTTTTCTTCGCCTCTTTCTTGTTCTTCGGTACGTTTTCTTTCTGGTAATAATACTCTTGCTACCTGTCCTCAACTCTACTCCGGACATTTCCTAAACGGGATACCCTCTCGGCTAGTTCTTAAATCCGAAGGAGGGCTGGAGTACCGGTGATGGTTCCATAAAAGTCTGGAACAAGTCCTCGCTCGCAGAGACCTTCTGTTTCTAGTTGGTGATAGGCTGTGGATTCATTACTAGAAGGGTTATAACTGATGTTTTTGTTTTGAATATTCGTGTGTACCGTACCCAGTTGTGGACTCAACAGACATTAGTAAAGACCAATACAAGGTACTGCAGAAGCCTTTACCAGTTTCATTACATATGTTTATCCACGAATGATTACCTCGAACACAATCGGGTTCCGATCTATATGACGGATTTCGAGGAAGATCACATCGGTACTTTTTACCCGGAACATCAACATGAAGTTCGGCTAATTGCGCATGCCGAGAAGCACCAGAGAAATATTTCAAAAGTCTAGTAATCACACATGTACTAGGCCTCAGGATAACAACTTAAAAGAAGGATCCAGAAAGCCAATCCGGACCGGACTGTTCCGGAACTGCATCCGACTCGAGATCTGTATCCTCCCCGAATCCCAGAGAAATCGAATAAGGCAGGTTTTCCTGGACAGGTGGCTCTCGATTATGTTGCAGCCTCTTAGCCCCTCGTGACGCAGCTGTGCGCTACATGAACCGGTCCATAGGCTTGTGAAGAATGGCATCAGTGTGCGGGATACCCCGCTGCCATAACTCATACATTTTACTGACGATGTCACACGCGGGGTCGGTGTCGGGATTGAGAGGACGGAGACACAGTTCAGAAAGGATAAAAGCGACGATATGCCATTCCTCGTAGCTTTGACATAGCCAGCTCCATTGTGATGTGGCTTCGTTTGTCTGCAGGAGATAGGCAAATTGTACTATTTCGACTGCCATCTCGAAAACACGAACGTCGTGACTGGAAATTGTCCCATACGGATCTGTGGATGACTGGAAATGAGCTGCCAGCCATGATTTCGAGAGCTGGAGTCGGACTATGGTTGCCGACACCCAATGGATTGGAATATCAAGGTTGAAATGATCCAGATATTCTCTATGGAGGTCCTTTCCCATATTTGTGACGAGGGTCTCTCGGGCATGTGAAGACATCTTGGGATTTTGATTCATCGAATGACATGGCCAATACAAATTGGTCATGATCTGGGAGTTCATAATGCAGATTGAGTTATCAGTGAAGCCGGACTTGGGCTTTGGCAGATTTGGCATGTGCAAAATAAGGTCGTCGTCGTCCACATTAGTCGGAAACTGTGTGTCAAACATCCCAGGTCTGATCTGAGTATCGACACCTTGATCTCCCGAAGATAACATATCCAATAGGCAGATATGCCACCATAATCGACGACGAATCTCGGTTTCAAAGGGTGGCAATGCAATGTTCTGCCCATCGCGGTGAATCCCTTGCGCCTGCGCAACACGTATGACAACCGCTGACTCGGCCCATACAAGACGAGTGTCACCGCCCACTCGATAACAAAGCAAGAACAGAACAGCACCTTGAAGAACGGATATATTCTGGCACTTGATGAAGTTGGCGCGGCGAAGCCCCTGGCTCACTGCTCTTTTGCAGTCCTGGATGGCTGTATCGTGGTTGACACCGAGTATGGAATGACAAAGATGAGCTCTCATGCTGGCCACAGCAGCATAGTAAACGGAAAACAGCAATGCCTCGTCTGAAGGAGTCATATCGACGCCCGCACTGGCGTTTTGGACATCTTTGCTATGGTATCTCTGTGAATGATGGTAATCAACGGTGCCACATTCGGTTGATATAATTTCCATAATGTCTCAATTCTCGCCGCTTGGGAATAATGACTTCGAAAAGACTCAAGAGACCAGCTGTAGTAGGATTTATCACCTCCGAAAAGCCCGCCCTGGGGGAGAACGGTGAAATTCGAGTTCTCATGAGGTGAGGAATCTTCCTCATTTGAGTCACTCTCGATAATGTCACGAAGTTCAGATATCTGTCGAGCAATTAGTGATCGTTCGTTACCATGCTATCCCTGCGATATTCATCTCCTACCTTTTCTCCAAGAGTCACAGAAGCTTCACCACTAACGTACCGACTCTTGCCCTCTTTTAGAACCAGTAGCTCCGCCTTCTTTGCTAGGCTGGAAGGGGCATCCAAGTCTGATGTAGGATTGACATCTGAGTCGCGAGGTGAGGGTTGCTTTGAGCGAAGCTGTGAGACCTCTTCCTCGAGATCCTTTAAGCGTGCAAGTAACTCGCTACTTGGTGGCCTGTTTAATGTTCGGCGTGCTCTCTTGGGCCCTGGAAAGGCGCATTCCACTTCGGCCTTCACGCATGCACCGCAGGGATATGTTCTATCACATCGCACTTTTCTTGTGTTGCAACGGAAACAGCTGCGCTTCTTGAATTCGACATGAGATGAGGTGACCCGGGGTGTTTTGTTTTCGAGATTATCAGACATATTCCAATCACCCTTGAAGCTGAATGGAAATATGAAGGTTGAAGGGCTCCAGGGCTAGGTAGGAGTCTATGATCTCTCGAAATTGTTACGTAACCTTCCTTTATACCACAAGTCAACCTTGAAAAGGCTCAGTTTTCAGGCCGTATTTGACGGAAATTGGTCTTTAATTCCTTCTCGGCTGGTTGTCAGATAAACTACGGACATGGTACTGAATACTTTTATACTCGACCGATTAATATTAACATGTTGTACAGACTAGTAACTTTGACAAAAGAAAAAAAGCACCTTGCAACTCCTGATCCCAGCTCCTTTCCCTTAGCCCAATTAATCAAAAATAACGAAAACCCGTTCAACGAGTCTCAAACTGACTCTCCGTCTTCAACCAAGTCCCAAAGTCCTTCAAACCAGGATTCAAATCCTTCAAAGCCGGGATATCAGCCCCGTATCCCTCGTCATGGAACCATTTAAACATAACACCAAGCTCCTTAACAGTAGCCATCATCAACCAAACCGGCAGCCTGAAGGTAGTAGGAACCTTCTTGCCAGTCGACCGCTCAAAGATCTCCGACATCTGACCAAATGTCAATTCATCCCCTGCAAGCGAAAGCGCATGGTTCTTCGAAGCTTCCGGATTCATGAATGCGGAAGCAGCGAAGAATCCAATGTCGCTCGTCGCGATAAGTTGTAGCGGTTTGCCCTTGAGTACCATTTTCCACGCGGTTGTGAATACCTTGCCGAAGTAATTGTTTGTGAAGTTCTCGTAGAAAGCGACAGGTCGGAGAATTGTCCATTCCATGCCTGTGCCTTTTGCTTTCTCTTTCAGATGCTTCTCGATCTCGTGTTTGTAGATGAAATGGGGGACGGGGGTAGGGTTGCTGTCGGATTTCTCGCCGCCGCGGTCGACAGAGCTGTAAACGAAGAATTTGACGCCTTGCTTGATAGACTCGTCTACTAGAGCGATTCCTTGACGTCTTTCGTCGTCCTTTCCCGGGTTGGCGCTCTGATTTTGATGGTTAGTGGGGTTCATGGCATGTACATGATTCTCGGAATGAGTCACTCACTTGAACACTGAATACACCCCAAACTGGCTCTGAAGTTTTGCGCTTTACATTTTCGAAAATTGCAGCCGGATCATCGAGGTTTCCCTGGATGAGTGTGATATTGGATGATTTCTGCGCGACCTTCTTTGCCGAAGCCGAGTTGACATCCCGCGTCACAGCGAGGATCTTAAAACCGGCATCTTTTTCAATGAGATTGTTAATCACAGAGCCTCCTTGTTTGCCTGTTGCACCGGTGATGAGAAGGGTGGCCATTGTTGCAGATGTAGAAGCCGACTAATGAGGTTAAGTTCAAGGGTAGAAAAGACGATACTCTGATAAACTTGCAAGTATTGGTGCTAAGCGGCCTTTTTAAATATTCATTGGAACATTATTCCAGAGTGATTCTAAAATCTCGGCCCTTTCGTGGCCATGAACGCGACGTTTGTCATGCAGTGGCGGCTCGGGCTTAGTTTCAACCCCGAATTTGTTATTAATGACGTCATCATATCAGACATCGCTATAGATGTTAATGCCAATGGATTAAGGTCTTAAAAGTGCCGCAAGCTTGTCAAAATCATAGATTAAGGCTATAGTACATTAGACTCATCTCCAAATAGATATTAATTTGGGATATTCCATACAAGGATGTCACGAGCATGATCTATATTTCCATTGAAGACTGTTTAATCTATTAACATGGCGAGATTGTAGATATCAAACCAACTGGCCCATCCCACTACAGTTTTACTTTAAATCCTAGCCCTGAAGGCCTTGGGCTCCGGCAACTGAGCAGGAGTATCGTCGCGCTTCTTTTTCTCAATGAGATGCTCGAATGAAGCAGCACCACCAACACGAGGAGTGAAAGGCTCGAAATCCCAGAGATAACCAAGAGTACGCAGGATAGAAGAAGCAGAGTAAGAAACAACATCTCCCTCCGAGTTAGTACCCTTCTGCTCAACCTGACCCTTGGCAATCCACGGCGAGATAAGCAGAGTGGGAATACGACCACCGAGACGATCAAAGGTGAAAGTGTACGACTCGCCATTAGGCGCCGTCTCGGTGTAAGTCAGGTCATCAGGCCTGGGAGCCAGAGGGGGCGGGACGTGGTCATGGAAACCACCTGTCTCATCGAAGGTCAGGATGAAGAGGGTCTCCTCCCACTGGGGGCTGGCGCGGAGTGCGTCGTAGACGTTCTTGATAAAGGTCTCTCCGTCGGAGATCAGGCCTGATGGGTGCATGGAGCTTGTGCCTTGTCCGCAGCAGGAGGGGTCGACGAAGGAGAATTCGGGCAGGGTGCCTGCCGCGGCATCGGCGTAGAAGTTCGTCAGTGGCTGGGCCTTGTCAGTGTTGTTGCTGGTGAAAGTCCAGTCAAAGAAGAAGGCGTCGACCATGTCGGTGCTTGTGTAGTAGTTCTTCCAGGTGTGGTTGGTTTCTGAGAGTTGCTGGAAGATTGAGCGCTGGGTTAGTCCGTGGACATCAGAGTTGAAGGCATCGTCGTTGGTGCCATGGCCGGCTGATGTTCCGGACAGGACATAGGCGCGGTTGGGGTTGGTGGGCTGGTTTATGTTAGTCTGCTATATATGGATAGATAATGGGTTTGATAAGCACTTACACCGGGGTGATCAGAGTGCCAGTGATTGAAGGTGAGGTAGTTCTGGACCAGAGAGGTCAAGACTGGCACCTCATCCTCGGTGTAATAGTTGAGAACTTGCTTAGCAAGTTCGGTCTTGTTGACATCGTCACCATAGCGGCGCAGCTGCTCGTGCACGAAGCCCTGTTGAGAAGGGGTGAGCTTGCCCTGAGCGATGTCGGCATTGCTCGGAGCGAAAGTGCCGTAGAATTCGATGTTGTTGCCGGTCACCGAGTGATCAGGATCATCCAAAATTGAGTCAAAGTCCTTAGCGGAACTGCAGACCTCGCCAGAAGAGGCGTCCGTCAGGTTGTATGGGTTGCAGAAGGGACCGTTGTTGATGGGGTTCTCCAGTCCCTTGATAGTCTGACCACCGAGAACGTTGTCCACAGAGCGGTTCTCCATCTCCAGGATGACAACATTCTTAATTTTGCTCTTCAGGTTGCTGATAGAAGCCGAAGAATGAGATCGGGAGTTGTGAGCCTTGGGGGGAGCAGCGGAGACCGCGGCCGCGAGGGACAGTAGACCGAGAAGGGCAGCGAGATTCATATTGAATCAGTGAGATGATGTCCAAGGCCTGTGCTTGATTCCTCAGACTACATTTCAATGCCGGAATTGGCGTTGTTTTTATACGTTCCTGCCCGGCCTGTCGCACTTTCTCCAGAATCCCCGACATTCCTCAGAACAACGCATCTCTCAACACCCCCTCCCACGTGTTGCTCTAGATCCCATCGGCCCGGTCAAGTTGCATTGAAGCATGGGTATGAGAATGACCTCCAGCTTCGGAATTGGTCCTCCGACAAGGCCAGCCATCTGTCCAGCATGGATAACGTTGATATGAAGGGCATCCGATTGGCGACTACCCCTCCTGTCGGGACCTGCATTGTCCAGACTGCCCCATACCCAGGGGATGATTGGGCAATGTGGGAGGGATAGACAGGTACACGATCCTGTTGAACATACAACATCGTGTTCCATGGGGTGTTTCCGACCACGCCAAGCATTCGCCCAGACAGCCACAGAAAGGGGTGTGAAGAATGAAGTGAGAAACCCCTTCAAATCAGATCGTGAGGTTGTTGCACGAGCAATGCTGGCTTGCAGCAAGCTAAGCTATTTCTGTGTTTGGCCCACTTCGTGCCTTGTGGAATTCCCCATGGAGCACGGAGTGACAACACGTCGGTAAAAAGGCCGGACTCGTCGGGATGAAGCGCGACTTCCAGAAAGCCGCAGAAGAAGTGTCGATCATCACGAAAGGTGGTATTTGGTCTATAAAGAGGCAAGCTTGGAGAGTTCAATCGCCGGTGCGCAAAATCGTGGTTTAGGGGCGGGCGGTGATTGGCTGGAGGATATAGGTCAGAACAATGTTTGTGCATGTAGCATTCGGTGCGATATAAATGTTGTACAGTTGCACAATTGAATAGAGTTGTAAGTGCCAAGTTTGTGCTGTGGTGAAATTACGTTATGCTCCGTTTACTGAGCATAGCTTTCAAAGTGTAGGGTATACTGAAAGGCATCCGTCTATGTACCATTCAACCCTATAAGGGCATATGTCGGCGATTATATACATCACTTAATGCATGCTCAGATCGCTGGCTATAATCACTTCGCTCCACCGTCAACTTCCACCACACTTCCATTGACATAGCTTGCCGCATCACTCATCAAGAACAAGACAACACTAACCACTTCTTCCATAGTCCCAATCCTCTCCATCGCACTCGCCTGCTTCCCCACAGCTTTGACAGCATCGTCACCCTGCTTCACCGCAATATTCGTTGGTGTGTGTATATGCCCAGGTGCCACCACATTTACACGAATTTGCTTCGGGCCCAACTCCAGTGCCATGGACTTTGAAAATCCAACGATGCCAAACTTGGAGGCATTGTAAATTGCCCATCCCGCCATAGCACGGGATCCAGCAATGGATGAAACATTGACAATTGATGATGCAGCTTTCAGATGAGGGATGATGGCTCGAGTCATCAGGTAAGTACCCTTCACATTCGTGTCGACGATTTTATTCCAGTATTCGTCCGTCGTTTCGGTCAATGGATATGCTGTCGGATTCACACCGGCACAATTGAACAGATGGCTGACTGTCCCGAATTCTCGAGCAATTGACTGAACGGTATTCGCTACATTGGACGATGATGTCACATCTAGCTTGAAGACCTGGTGTTTGCCTTCAGCAAGATCGAAGGATTCCAGTCCCTTCACATTTAGATCGCACAGCGCCAGTCGAGCATTGCTGGCTGACAATGCCTTGGCAGTGGCCAATCTTGCAGGGCATTAGCCTACATATACATTATATAGTGACGATGAGACACAAAATAATGGATAAGAACCGAAAGCAATAACAAGAAGTCACTGGTACTTACCCAATTCCACTTGCGGCACCGGTGATCACGATGATCTTCCCCGAAAAGTCATATGAAGTCGCCATTATAGTATAAGATGCAAATATGACAAGATGTGTTCGATGTGCTTTCAAATCCAATAGTTTGTCAGTACATCGGGCTAATTAAATGTCTCCGAGATGTGGCGGGGTTTGGTCACTCTGATTATTAATGACGTGATTTCCAAGCCTCGGGGTTTGGTACACTTCACTTCTTTATATATTATACTGTTCTTTTGGCATTCTCTAATTCGACTCACTTTGAAATATACATGAGCAGATTTCTTTCTCTATTCTCGCGAAGCAGTCGGCTTTTCTCCACACAAAACTTGCCCGGGATGACGACAGCAGCGTTCAACTACATGGACCCGTCTTCATACGACCCCAATGCAACAGAGGCGTTCAAAAAGCCCTGGAGCAAAGTCGACGGGCCCGGGCAATCCTACAAGCTTACCAGCTACCAGCGTTCCGTGGAGAATATCCGAGGCCGCGAGTCTGAATTCTCCATAGACAACGCGGGGTTCGCCGTGTACAACGAACTAGCAAAAGAGGCTGCTTTCACAGACGAGACCAAAGTAAAGAAGGGATACTACAGCGAAGTAGAAGATCTCCTTCGAAAGAAACTTCCGGGAGTGAAAAAAGTCGTCATTTTCGACCATACCATCAGACGCCGAACTCCGGGATCGGCACGTGCCCCGGTCCAGCAGGTACACGTCGACCAAACTCCCCGCGCGGCAGAAGTGCGTGTGCGTCGTCATGTACCAGAAAATGAAGCGGAAGAGCTGTTGAAGGGTCGATATCAGATTATCAATGTCTGGCGACCGATCGAGAACCCGGCGTCTGATTTCCCTCTGGCTGTTATCGATTGGCGGAGTACCGATCCTTCTGACTATGTGAAAGTCGACCTCTTATATCCGAAGGGAGAGGAATCCAGGGAAGTGGCGCCTAATCCTGAGTCAGCATTTTCGACAGATGGGTATGAGGTCAAGGGAGAGACATATGGTGTGGCTCCGAATGATAACCATCGATTTTTCTATGCCAAGGATATGACGCCTGAGGAGGTTATGTTGATCAAGTGCTTTGATTCGCGGAGTCATACGATGACTGGTGGGAAGACGGATATCGCCCATGCTACGTGCCATACTGCTTTCGTTGATCCGCAGACCCCAGCGGGAGCCCCCGGGCGGCAGAGCATTGAGGTTAGATGCTTGGTCTTTTATGAGTAAAGTGATTATGACCATCTACATGTATATGATTACGGATAATGTCGTCTAATAATATCTTTTGCATCGTGATTGTACTATTCGTTCCGTGGTATCCACGATGCCTCAACTCGGCCGAGAAAGTTGCGATTCAAAAACATACACAATTGTCAAGCTTCTTATAATGAGTCAAGCCATAACTTGGCTCATTCGATGCAGTTACGGAGATGCCCGTTAGATGCGGATCCACCCCACAAGTTCGACGCGGGCCGCTTCTGAGTCATTGGAAAAATGTTGCACCGGTGGGCTCCTGAGCATATAAACCCATACGAAGTAGAATATACTGAAATATCTTTAAATCTCTCTCTAATTCAAACTAGATCGTTCAAGGCAACTGAATAATGTAAGTACCTTCATCGGCTATAACTCTCATACCCTTCCTTCATCTAACACCATCTATAGCCATTCAAGATGGGAACTACCGAGTCATCCCAACATAAAACTTGGACAAAAGAACCATACCTCATCTCAACCGACCCATCACTAATCCCAATCCCAACACTAAACACTTGGTTCGCAACCGAAGAAGTCTACTGGGCCAAACCCATGCCCGAAGATGCCATGCGAGCAACACTTCAAAATTCCCTCTGTTTTGGCTTGTATCACTGTCCCAACAAAGATTCAAATGGAACAAAGGATTCTAAAGCCGAAAAATTGGAGTTCATCGGTATTGCAAGATGCATCACAGACACCACGACATTCATCTACCTAACAGACGTCTTCATTCTACCCACGTATCAGGGCAGTGGACTTGGCAAATGGCTTGTGAGCTGCGTTCAAGAGGTCATTGAGACTATGCCGTATTTGAGGAGGTCGCTTCTCTTCACGGGCGATTGGAAACGCTCTGTGCCGTTTTATGAGAGAACTATGGGGGTCGATGTGGTTGAATGTAGGCCGCCGGCTGGTGGGCGGGATGGGGAGGGTTTAGCTGTTATGATGAGGAAGTTTAGGGGACATCCTGATTTTGTGGAGGATTCTTTAACTTAGATGGGGTGATTACATTATATCTATTTACTTGGGATTCGGAATGTCCTTATCAGCTACTAGAATTAGGTATTCGTTGGTTTCTTTTAAAATGTAGAGGAAATAATAGTTATACAACATTCTTTCTATAGAAGATTAATGAAAAAAAAGCCGTTTCTATCTCATCAGTTCATAGCACACATGACTCATGACCAACATTATAACCTTGAAAAGGAAGCAAGCCAACCGCCCGCCAGATCATCCCCTAAGGTCTAGGACCATACCCATATCCCTCAACGACAGAGCCCAACGCGTCCCACGGGACAGAGGTAGGACCAATCCAATTCTGCGGATGAAGCTGGGCGCCAAAACTAGAATGCATTATTGGTTCACTGGACGATGATACCATTGTCGGTACTGGAGATCCAGAGTTCGAGTGCGGATGTGGTTGAGAAAGGACGTAAGTATCTTGCATCGTGACCACCGGGGAGAGATTTGACATGGTGGATATCGGTGTTGAGACTGCACTGAGAGGCGGATTGTGCATTTGAACGGGAGTCTGGGCCTGGGCCTGGGCATGGGCCTGGAGGTGGATTTGGGAGTGGGATTGGAAGTGGGATTTTTGATTGTTGTAATTTGTGCTTGCGACGTCGCTGGTTTGTATGTTAGTCGTTTTCACTTGTGGAATCATGGTAGAAAGCTTTCGTGGAACATACAGAATTTGTCGAAGAACGGGTACAGCTTTGCTGCAGAAGACACTGCGGACTGAGAGCGAAGCGAATGATTCGAGTGCTTGGTCGAGAATCTCTTTCATCTCTTCATACTCAGCCTGGCTCTCTGGAACGAGGAGCATTACTGCTAGTGCTACTGCAGCATGGAAAGCGTGGAAGCTTCCTAGACCACTGGTGTACCATTTGTATGGTTTGAACTGAGCGGACTCGAGGAGAGCTTGGAATATAGCCAGTGAGGCTTTTGCAGAGGCGATGCATTTGGCCCTTGAGACGCATGTTTCGGGCGTAATCTCGCCCTGGATATAGCGGCATAAACTTGGGCGGAATAGAAGGAGGAGGAGCTGGTGGATTTGGCTATAAAGTATGTGGAGGTTCGCCTGGTGGTGAATGGGCAGACGCTCGGAGTCGAGCTGGTAGCGGGCGTCGCACATATCTCGTACAGATATTAGTTCAGCTTCGAGATTAGATACTGTATAGCGGGAGGCGTGGGGATAGGTGAATATTGACTCGGTGATTTTAGATGTGATTTTGTAGAGGCGGTAATTAAAGAGAAGGTAGGTCATTTGCGTTGGGCGAGAGGTAGAAGGTGAAGGTGCGGATCTAGGGTTGGATCCGGTTAAAAGGTCGACGTCGTCGATGTCGGCGGGCATTTTCACGTCTTGTGTTAACTTTTGCTGATCAAGGCTGCCAAATGATGTGTTTTGGATGGTGTAAAGCATCATCAATCCGGCCCAGACACGTCGTCGTTCTTCGCGCTCGATTGGACCTAGAGCAAATCGCTCTGGATCGAGGTGACAGCCCATTGAAATGGCAACATGCTGTGTAAATCCGAGCAATGTCCATACCGGAAGACCTCGATGAAGTCTAGCGTAGCATATGAGCACTAAGGCTTGTAGGGAGTTGATAGAATGACGAGACATGACTCCATCTGCAGCTAGACATCGCAGCGAAGCAGACCGATATCGTGCTGATAGTGCTTTGATGTTTCGACTGACTGTTCTCTCACGCCCGAGATCTGCTAATAGGGGATGATCATCGTCAAGAGCGCTGACAGCTATGGCAAGAATAGCAAATAGCAGAGCCAGCCATGACGTTGAAACACTGCTAGGATCATGGCAGAATTGCTGATATTCTGCCTCAAATGTCAAGTCATGAAGAATATGAAAGACCTATTAATCTGTTAGCCAGTACTAGCCAACCTCTTCCAAATCACATACCGTAGAAAAAACCTGAAAATAGACATCTTTCAGCGTATCACAGTACCTCCCAGGCGGAAGCACCCCAAGCAATTCGGCCTTCGAAACACTCCCATTCCTCACTAATGGGATCTGCAGATCATCATCATCATCCGCGATCTCCGAATCCAAATTTCTCAAACACTCCGCAGCGGGGCTCTTCGCAACAATCGACTCCCACTGAGAAGCAAAAGGCACATAACGGACATGTCCGGAAGGCGAGGTATGCAAAGAGCCCACATTACCCAGCATGGGACCTAAAGAGTCCCATGTCTCGAATCCAGGACCAATATCAGACTCGGAGAAACTGCCAGTAGCACTCGTCCCACCCAGTGGCGAAACCGCGCCACCGGTGGGCGTTCCAACTTGAGAAGCCATCTGTTTCTGAAGCAAGGCTTCCAAGTTCCTGATTCGAGCCAGTAGCTCACTTTGCATTGCACTGTCGCCTGGTGAGGATTGCTCAGCTGACAGACGGGGCTGGCCGAGGTAGATGCAGTCTTCGGCGCCGAGGCCACGGCGTACGCAGGTTTGGCAGGGTCTGCCATCGCGCGAACACCGGATCTTTCTCATTCGGCAGGCTTGGCAGCTGATAGGGAGGCGTTTGCCTGTTGACCGGGATGATGAAGCCATATGGTTGAGTAGGTAGTATAGACTGGACTTGATGGGAGTAATGCCGCACAATGCCCTTTTTTTGGGTGGAACTGTGGAGTGCGGAGATGTTCAAGGACACATGGACCAGTTTTGAGATAAAGGAGAAGTCGTTCAGGAAACAGGTACTCCGCGATACACGTTGTGGACCGATGGTTTGTTGAGTTCAGTCGGACCCATCGACTTCCAGATATCGCGGAGTGATAAAACAAGGTCAAAACCTAGTGGGCCAGGGGAAGATAACGTTTAAAAAAAAATCCAGTTGAAGAGTAATGCTATTCTATATATTTTCGGATTTATAATAATAAAATATAATCATCAGGAGGCAACCCTTTTCCCAATGTTAGCCGACAGCTGAAGGTCGCATAATTCTTTGCCCCAATCTTCAAGCGGACCAAACAAGAAAGCCAAGAGAAACAATAAATGAAAATAATGAATTAGGATATAGTAGGCTATGACATAGGAGAGCATAGCTTAGGCAGTAACGATGCATGGCACTTCTAGAAGGGAGCAAAATGTTCTGTGGATGGGTCCTTGCGGATCTCTGTTTCAGCGTGGAGTCCCACTTCAGATGAGACTATGCAGAATGAGGTATTTAGTGGAAACTCTGTGAATTGTTTAGTCTTAGAAGGTTTGCTGGATTGGCTTTAATTCCCTGCATCCATGGATTGCATGTTGCTTGGGCCCTGTCATGTACCGGTCTTGGGCTCTTTGATCTGGAATTCTTTTCAAGGGATCAAGTATGCCGATATGCAGGTTGTTACATTTTTGCCATTTTCCGTGCCTAAATCGGAAGATCGTGCAAGGAACTAAGAGATGATTCATGTTCAGGAATTGCCGGCTTGCCGTTGCCACTAGGTCCACGCCACTAGAGGATGCCGATCGGCATCCTTGCGTGACTTGTCATTTGGATTGTCATTTGGAATCTCAGCCGAAACCCTGTGGAGCATCTTGACTGTGGATTGGCCACGGCTATTTTCTCCCGACTGAGCCACACCTGCCAGCCATCCCCTTTGGACGCCCTGGCGGCGATAACTACCGTTGAACAAGCCGACATGTGAGAAAATTCTGACTGAGTTTGCAGGTACCAGTTCCTCGGAGACATCAGTGGAAATGACAGAAGCCTTGAAATGTTGTTTATTTTCTATACATCGAACCCATGGGCGGTGACCGTCTGGTTCCGAGGTATATATTCTAATAGAGTGAGATCATTCTACTCTATTTTCTTCTTTTTTTAAATCTAACTCAGATCGCCAAAAATTTCCACTGAGGCTCTCAATTGCCACATGGTACGATCGTCAACCCCATTGTGCGAACTATCGTCTTATTAGCGGGCTCGGACCCCTGTTCCTGGCTGTTGGGATCGCAGTAACCACACATGGAAATATCGACGCACATCTACTCATTCCAGTAAATTTTGTTTAAGTCTAAAGCAATTAATAATAATGTCGGTGAAGTAAAGCCCGAAAGAAGCCCGATATCAACTTGTGCGAGCTGATCTGTCAGAAGAACAAAGTGGCAAACAACCTCCTCCCCGTCACACACATCCACACAGAGCAAAGTCTCCGTTCCATGTTTCCGAATATCTGCTACCCGGAGAAAGGGCGTATATCAGTTTACTTTTTGCTTTTTGCTTTTCTTCTTGCTTTTCCCTGAGTGTCCCGTTTCACGTTAAACTTTGTCGTGCGTGTTGATCATTGAAAAGATCATCCTGTCGCGTGGCGATAGAGGCTTCCGAAAACCATGTATCGAATTTTGGGAGAATTGGGGTGCACGTGGAGAGAGTCCTTTCTCTTCTAGAAGACTGAGATCGGCAATGAGCAATCTCATTCACCTGGAATTTACTAGCTCAGATCTCGTCATCGCCCAGACATGTGAATGCTACATGAGCACCAGTAATACGGACGGGAGGCAACGATGATTGGAAACCACTATGAAGACTTCTGTTACAGTTTTACTATGGAGCGTTTAAACTTGGCAGTGGCTTTTGCAAGTATCCGCTATAGTTACAGCCAAGGATCCACTAATACGAAGACAACTGTGTCCGTTGACGAAAACAAGATTTTTTTTATATTCGGCATCCAATGAAGTATCGCACTGGCTATGTAAAAGCCTGATCAGCGCATAGTACCTCCAATCCGAGATATGCCGGAAAGCCACGCACGCTCCAACAAAAGGGCACGAGCACGGGCAGATAGACATAAGATTTGACATGGAAGGCGTCTAGAAAGCCACTGAATTTCCCCCTTATCCATTGCATATGTGGGGGACGGCTTTTCAGAGAGAATCTACATGTGTCCATAATATAGAGTTGCGTTGCGCATCCAAGGGAAATGGATCCATGGCCATGCACATGCATACTGACATACTGTAGGCTTTGCACCGGAAGTGTTTTCCAATGCTATACCAATTCACTACGCTGGTAGGTTTGTGGTTATTAGGTCTCTGAAACTGAAGTAGGAATGTAAACTGGATAAAGGTTCGTCTCCACTGAGCCTATGTGAATAAGTTCTGGAACGAAACTGCTTAAACTACCTCCTCTGTCGATTCCACATGCTTCGTGTCGCCCACCAAGCTAGCTGCACGTTTAAGGCTGTCATCTTGATCGACGACCCGGTCGCCGAATGCTGCTGCCACTTCTTCGAGGGTCTTTTGCTTGGTTTCCCTGTGGATGTTGGGTTAGCGTTGTTATAGACAGATGGGATAGCATCAGTAACATACGGGAAGAAGAAGTAAGCGATGACTAGGAAGAAAGAAGAGCATGCCACGAAGACATAGTAGTAGTTCTCGCCGATGTTGGCAAATGCACTGGGTCCTGCCTCGGTGACTGGTTCGGGGTGATGCATTAGCGGTCATTCTTTTTCCAGGCACCTTTTTTTGTATAAGTGACATACCTGCAACATTGACAATGAAATGAGATGCTGCTGCAAGACCCATAACCTTGCTACGGAGAGCAATGGGTAAGACCTCGGCGCCATACAGCCAGGTAGTACTGTTAAGCATGCCGTCTATTAACCAGGTTAGCAAATCCCCGCAAAACCAAAGTAAGTCAGTGAGCTTACAGTAGCAAACCACAAAGAGGTAGATTCCAAGAATAGCGAATCCTTTTCCGATGTTGTTATCTGTGTGCTGGAATTCTCTTTGCATCACAGCAGCGTAGATTTCTATCAAGACAATGCCGGCCAATCCGGTGATGAGCATCCTTCAGATTGTTAGCATCCACACAAGATACAACCAAAGGAGTATACATACTTTCGGCGACCCCATTGGTCAGTCATATATTTAGTCGTGATTGAGTTAGAGATGAAGGCGACGGTGCCGTAGACTGCGGCTAGAGCGAGAATGGTGTGGGATCCAATGCCGAGACCTTTGTATAGGATAGCTGAAAAAAGAGTTCGATGTTAGTATCCGTCTCATCTGACATCCAATCCCCAGACTCTCAGAACTCACTCTGATAATACTGAATGACATTGACACCAGTCAAACTGGTCATAGTCTGCACAGCAATAGACCTATGACCCGAGTTAGTCTCAACTCCAAGCAGAAAATAGCAAGCGAGAAAAACCCACACAAGAACCCGATGCCTAAACAATCTAAAGATCTCCCGATAAGAAGTAATCTCCCTCTCCATCTCATACTCAATCTGAGCCTTCATCAATCCAAACTCCTCCTCCATCTCCACCAAATCCACACCCCTCCTTATCCTCGCAAACTCACTCCTCGCAAGATCGATGTTCCCAACGCGAATCAACTGCCGCGGCGAATTTGGCATAAAAGTAGCAAGCCCAATAAACAGAATAATACCCCAGGGGATCTGAATGCCCAGCGGCAAACGCCACTGCACATGCCCATACGGCGCATAACCGCACGCAAAGCCAACCCAGTTCGACATCATCGTGCCGAAGGAAATACCACAGCCAGAAATACCACCGATCAGGCCACGGTAGCGTGGGTCGGAGATCTCACTTAGGTAGATTGGGACTGTGGCTACAAGCCCGCCGACGGCGTAGCCGGCTAGCACGCGGCCGGCGAGGAACATGCCGATGTTCACGGAAGCGGTTTGGATTACTGTGCCAATTGTGACGATTATGCACATTAGTTGCATGAATCGGATGCGGCCGAGTTTGTCGCCGATGAAGGTTTGCGTTAGGGCTCCGCAGGCTTCGCCGGCGATGTAGACTGCGACGACCTGGGTTGTGTGTTAGATTGGGGAATGCTAGATGGTTGTGGGGTTGTTGGACGTACAGCTCCTGTTAAGCCCTTTGAGGGCTTATCCATGTAATCGATCCAGCTTTGGTGGGCGATTGCTTTGGGTTTATTAGTTTGAGTCCTGGATAAATGGCGGTTGGAACTTACTTGTCGTGGCAATGCCGGTATCAAAGCCCTATCCAACACATTAGAATCAACTCTCAATGATGGGAAAAGAGACAACCATACAAACAAGAACGTGCCGATAGCGGCGAAGAACGCAATACCAAGCGCATACCACATAGCCATCTTGGTCAGAATAAGGATGTAAACCCTTCAGTGTCGCTATCCAATAAAAGTAACGATGAAAATAACTGAACAGGGATATCAAAAGTGCAGAAAACAGCAGCAAAGCCACAGCTTATAGAACCCCAGAATTTACCCCAGATATAGAATGATCTGAGCGACCGCCGGGGTACGTCCGATGAGCCGAGGAAGGGGGGCGTCACAGTAGCGAAACAAGCTGGAAAGCAGAGGTCGGAGAAGACCCGAGAGGAAATGATCTGGGGAAGCGGGGAAGTAAATCTTGTATACGAGTCGAGTCTCCACTCAGTCTTCTCGAATCATTTGATTGATGTTGGGGAAGCCTTTTAGCTTTTGTGACATTCTCATTTGGGGGTTTTCATCCCTATCCCCCGGAATGCGTGGGGTTGGATCTACGGAATGGGGGTTTGATAGGGGGATTCTGCTCACTTCCCGTCCAATCGTTTTATGTCGTGAAATGCTCGGATTGCCACTTTGGTTCAAGTCTCGCCCTTCGGTGCTTCTATGTCCGGCTAGAATCTGCACTGATCATTCATTGTTTTCACTGGCGGCTTATCCTGGTTCAAGCCAAGAAAGAGGTTCTGAGTTTTGCAGGCGAATTGTTGCTTAGTGGCGCTCCAAGACCAGGGTTGTAGAGATCGGGGAGGCACCGATGAGTATTCTAGGTTTCCATCTGTTGGACAGGTTGTTGTCACTTTGTTGATTGGGTGTTACTGCATACTGTCCTCTTGTTGAGGGGGCAATAAATCTGAATCTGGGTGCCAGTCGGACGAAAATGGATGTCTGCATAATATGCAGGTGGGACTCATTGACGGGGTGATCCTAGAAACCAAGGATACCGATGGAGAAGGTGGCTTGAGTTCCAATAGAAGGCAGGCATAACGGTCCGTCTATATGGACTTTGAGTGCTAAGGCAGGCGGATCTCCAAAGCAAAGATCCAATTAAACGATGTAGAGGGAGCGACACATCCAAGTCCACCGGCTGTGGGCCCGGTCAGGAGCTTGTGAGGACTTGGCTGGGACTGGAACATCAAACCCGCATGGTCAGAGCACTGTGATAGAGAAACTCTGGGGGAATGCGTCAAGGCCCAACGTGGGGATGGCATGACCACAAAGGTGAATACTACGTGCAGCCACTGGCAGCTCTACAGTGAAACAGAATAATCATTCAATAGACTCGTATCCGGTAGTCATAGATGGTGTTTTTGAATAGTTGAATTCCTATTTCATTTTTCCATTGCCAATGTCATAGATGCTCCGCAGCAGCGGAACACGTTGTGCAATGCAGGAAACCCAGAAGCCGAACAAGGAAATCGCACTTAGAAGACAAGAGCAGCACCCTTGGTCTTCTTGTCACCACTGTAGAAAAAGTCACGTCAGCATTGAACAGCCAGTCCAGATCATGGGGATCAACATACCCCAGCTCGAAGTGCTTGCAGCGCTTCAGGGCGAGCTGCTTCTTGGTCTTGCAAGAAGTGCACTCAAGACGCAGAACAACCTTCTTGGTGGTCTTGGCCTTCTTGTGGAAGACGGGCTTGGTCTGACCACCGTAACCACTCTGCTTCCGGTCGTAACGGCGCTTACCCTGGGCGAAGAGGGAGGCCTATTTTCACAAAAGATTCGAATCAGCAAATTGGCTCGTGAGTGTCGGTCGGTGTGGTGAGGGCACGTACCTTGCCAGCCTTGTACTGGGTGACCTTGTGCTGGGTGTGCTTGTGGCAGTCCTTGGACTTGCAGTACGTCCGGCGGGTTTTGGGGATGTTGACCTGTACGGAGATTTAATGAGCATTTGTTTTTGGTATAATTGTGCGAATGAGAGGATGTCAGGTTCGTGTTCGAAGTCCGATTCGAAATTCGTGCGGTCACGGAGATATCAGTCGTTTTTCTGATCAAGTCGCGTATTCATCGTAGAGCGGGCGTAGTGGGCAGGCAAAAGATTCGAAGAACCAAATTGTGCACCATTTCAACCGGCTTCTGGATCCCTCAGTCCCATCATGAAATGTTGTTTCGGGGTTTCGCCACCCCTGTTCACTTCAACGTCGACTTCCTGAATCATCCTGCAGAATTTCGGTAAAAAGCAGATGTCTGGGTGGCGGGTGGTGTAGCACTTCGCGATGGTCGGTGGTCTTGACGATTTCGAGCTTGGCCGCACAGTTGGGCCGCACAGTTGAATCACGCACAATATCTCCGGCGGGAACTTCGAAGGACTTCGGAACAGAGTATGACATTATCCAGAAGGGTATTCCTTACCATTTTGACTGACTTGGCCGGATAGCTGGGTGGTGGTCGTTGGATTGTCGCTTGTCGGAGGAGAGCAAGATCGATTGTTGGGTTGTGGGATTGTGCTCGCTTAGGCCCTATCGGGTTGGCGCTAGCCGCTTTGGGTAAATCGCCAAGTGGTGCTGAGTCATTATGCCCTTGTTGCCTGAGGCATACTTGACATCATTTTTCAAAGTTGATTGAAGTAGCTGTTTGTCTACATGCGTCTATGTGTGTCTTTCTATGGAAACCCCTCTCCAATTGCGACACTGTCTCCTTTCCCGTACCACGTCCGACCTTTCATCAAGTCCAGCCCCTTCTCATGCCCAATCACCCATTCTGCATTGAACGCATTCTCACTCGAGTCAAGCTTCTCATTGATGTCGTCGATCTTGGAAACGAGGTTTGCAGCATACGTCCCAGTTGTCCTCGGGTCCTCTTGCGAACCATCAGTCCGAACAAAACGAGCAATAGTGATATGTGCAGATGGGAGCGTATATCGAGCTGCGATTGAACAGCCAGAACGAGTCACGATATCGTAGAGATCGCGCCGCAGGTGGTGATACGTAAATGTATCATCTTTTCCACTATACGGGCTAATTTCCTCGTCGCCAGCTGCTGGAAGAAAGCTCAAAGCAATAGCAGAAGTATCAATGCTGACTATTGGCTTGACTAGTCGGGCCCGGTGGGTAAGGGTGTAGTTTATCAGCTCTTGGAGAGACCCACTCTGCTCAAGAGAAGAGCAGATCTCATCAACATCAGATCCTGTCAGTTCAGATCTAATTTCGAGTGTAGTCATGTGCAGATAATCTGATGGGACAAGCCAGAGGCCTAAAGGCAGTTAGTATGCTGCCTGTGGGGGGTCATAGACAACCATTACCTGGTCCAGCTAAGGGAGCAACCTCCTGCTGGATATTGTAGACCAAGTCTCGGATATGCTGCGGTGGACGTGCCCAGAAGGCAATATTATGTCTTGGATCGACGAAGCCTGTCAATCCTTTCTCTGCTTCAAGAACCTGGCGAAGGATTTCGTCGTCTTTCCACTCACGAAATCCAGGTTGCAGGAGCTGGGTCCGGAAGACGGCATTCCTGTTTGATCTATGAACGGTATAGGCAATTTGCAATTGGTTCTGGTTGGTTGGTTACTGCTTCGTTGTTGAAGAGTGACTCGGACTTACTGGATCATCATTGTGCTGATCGATTAAACCCTGGAATGGATTTGGAGGCGCAAATGGCACCGATTCATTGTTCATCTTTTTCAATATTTTGAGTCGACTTTGACTTGATTTGACTGTTGATGCCGAGCTGTTTCAGCGGGGTAGTCGGGGTAGAAAAGTCAGCGGGCGACAACCGAGCGGTCGAAGTATACAGAACAGTAAGTCAATATGGTCGTTTTTTCAGTCAGGCAAATGGTTAAGGATGAGATTATAGAGATACAATGTTTCTTTGACTATCGAGTTGGAATCTACATTTCGGTACTTGAAGTTTATGGTGGTAGTTAGTAGTATGCGTTAAGATATATATTGCTAGAATCCGGGGAAGCTGTTGTGCAAACAAGGTTTTCCGGAATATCGCTACTAAAACGAGACCATTCTTATAACTACAATATTAGACTAACACTTCACAAGCCAGATATGATAATTGTACCTAATAATCAATTTGCACGCAAACAATCTCGAATGTGAGGCTCTGACACAATCAGGCCACAAGGCCACAAGCCCCACCAAACCCCCACCGACTCACATCTTCTCTCCGAACTCACCAGCTTGTCCGTACCTCCAACTTAAACTAGCCACTCCTCTACATTTCCTCTCCAAATCACAAAACCACCCACGCTTTCAAAATGTTGATCAAGTACGTTATCTGGCTCTGGCACAAGCCCGTTCCCAATGCGTTATCGCATGACCCCAACACAAAGACCACCGCAAAGCACCGCGCTAACATTCCATGTTAACTAGAGTCCGCACACTCACAGGCAAGGAGATCGATCTCGACATCGAGCCTGACTACAAGGTACGCCACTTCCCCAGCACGAACGCGTTTCGGCCTCCCGCGCACGGGATCTGTCCCTACCCGCGATTCGGTAGACCTACAAAGAAATATCTGCACGTTCACCTATTATTGCGCTTATACTGATGTGAACGGCTTCATGCAGGTCTCCCGGATAAAGGAGCGTGTCGAGGAGCGCGAGGGTATCCCCCCTGTCCAGCAACGACTTATCTTCGGCGGCAAGCAGATGTAAGACACCATACCCGGAGAGTGAAACTGCACTTTCCGAGTTTCCTTTTTGCTCTTCTATGGAAACAAGAACATATCTAATAATTGTTTATCTACAGGGCGGATGACAAGACAGCCGCAGAATACAACCTCGAGGGTGGAGCCACACTCCATCTCGTGCTTGCCCTCCGTGGAGGATGTGATGCCCTTTGAACCGTCCTGCATTTCTTTTTAGATACCATACTCTTTTACAGCAATGAGATTACGTTGAGGAAAAATCGTGCACTACACATGGAGCCCTTAGCTGAGGACTATCTTTGACAGATGCACTGCTGAAGTTTGCGCTTGACTGACAATAATATGCATACTCGACGTCCTCGATAAGTTTGTTTGGTTAATATTATCATTGGTTATGCGATGACATCTCAGGTCAGACTTGGCTGCCATACTCACTAGGTTCAACCTTTCCCATTTCAAACACGGCCTATGTTGACCCGCTGTAGAGTGGAGAAAAACGATGGAACCTAGCTTGCAACCGAAGAGATGGAGTTCGTGACGAGCTGGACCCGCTCCCCATGAGTGTAATGAAGTCACAAAATTTCATACTTCACCTAAGCAAGTTCCAAGATGTCTACATTACTGTGTCGTATCTCTACCGTCGATCACTGGCCAATCTTGGAGCCTATCAAGGATAGATGATAGCATCTGATAGCTACGAAGCCTGAGACTACTGAAGGACGCTACAAAAGAAGACAAACAGAAAACCAGCAGAGAGTAGCATATCAAGCATGTCTGGGATGAAAAAGGATGAGAAGAGGGCGAGGAGGGAAGAAGGATCGAGCTGAAAGATGCCCGCAGCGGGTCTTTTATAGCCATGAATGTGCCTATCTCTAGGGCTGCTCAAGTGGCTGAAGAAGAGAGGCAAGCCTAAGCATGACATCCTAGCCCTTGGTTCTGGTATCTCTATCGACCTAAAGTAAGACAAGTAACCCATGAAGGTAAAGTTAATTTATAGACTACGAACGAAAGGAGTGAAAGGTAAGCGAGCGTCAAGTGAGGCGAACTTGTCGCCAATCTGATATTCAAGTAAGGTCTCCCCGACCTCGTGGAATGAGAATTTAGAGCCGGAACTCCCCACGCTCCCATATCAAAATGCATGTCCCCCAACGCCATAAATATGCAGATAAAATATACATGAAGGCGCGCCCGCGCACCAAAGCAAAACGCCTCAAGATAAATATAAGGATTTGTGATCCTTAGATCATGACACCCGCTTTCGCTTCGCCGGCATGAAGATGCTCGGCTCTTGGCGTCGACGAATGATGCCCTGACGGAGAGCAGGAGGTCCGGATGACGACGGGCGGGAGGAAGGGGGAGATCCCTGAGATGGGGCGGGTGCCTTGCCGACAGACTGAGGAGGAGAGGCAGGCCGCTTGAGATCAGGCTTCGTCGCGGGAGCCTTCTTGACAGCGGACGACGGAATTGGCTTTCCTGAAGTCAAGACCCGCAGTCGGTCCTCTCCCCGCAGTCGGTCTTCTCTGACTGGGAGCAAGGGGTGCTTAATGGTCGCAGCGGAAGGTTGGCGGGACCCGATCATGGCAGGGTTGGTCTTCATCTTTGATGCTGGTGCATGCTCGGGGCGGCGGTGCTCTTCGACCAGGGATTGGGGGGCACGGGTGACTTGCGAAGCCCGATTATTAAGCTTGTTGCTGGGGATGGATAGCGCGTTGTTGCGCTTCTGTGGCGCAAAGATGCCCTTTTTCTTGGGGAAACCTTCTCGGGGAAGTCTTGGAACATTGAAGACCCAGCCGGCCATGGGTGTCTTTGGGTTGGGTTCGTAGACAGTCTCAACGCCGCCCATCTTGCGGTCCCAGGAGGCATAGCGTTGTTTGGTGGTGGGTCGTGCTCCGGCCATGCGTGCGCTCTTGCCTTGGTCGAGAATCTTGGGGGTGAGACGGGCGCGCTGGTTGGAAATTCCGTCGAGGGCCATCTTCATTCTCTCGGCATCGGCCTCGAGAGATCGCTCGACCTGTGCACCGAGGTCGCAGTACACCTGATACCAATCGTTGGATTCCTCAGGCAGTTCGTACTGGTCCCAACTTGGGATGTCGCGCTTGATGAACTCGATCCATAGCTCTTTGTCGTGTTCAGCGAACTGGGGGGATGCGAGTTCGAGGGCATGCTAAGAGACAAAGAGAGTGTTAGCAAACATTGCGCGCAAGAGCCAGGGGGGGTATGACGTACAAGCTTCTGAGGGTTGTCGACTTTGAGGAGGATGGGACGTGCGAGGGCGTATGGAAGGCTGCCCAAATTATCGAGAACTAGACGGTCCATAAGTGAAGAGGTCAGCAAAAAATTGCTTTGTACTGAGAGTCCGCCCAAAATGCGACCAAAGCGACTGACGCTTAGAAACAGCCAAGCACAGACAGTGACATAGCCACAACTGAGATCAGACCAAATGCGCCAAATATGCGGAGGATTGTCTCCTTATAATAACATACCCTTAACATGACGAATCGCCATGGCGGTAGCCAGCCGGAGGAGAGATGGGGCTGGCATTGCTTTATGACGGAAGAGGACTCGACCGAAATGAGCGATGCCGCAAGGGTGGCATAGGAAATGTCGTAATGAACGCAAATGAGACAAAAATGGAGCAGCAGATAAAAGTAAATGAAGATGCGAATATGTGAAGATGTGAAGATGAGAAAGCGAGGATGACCCGCAGTCTTTAATAGCGGATGATCCCCTCAAGGTGGGTGTTTATTGGCTGCCCTTTCTATACGCAATATCGATTCTCTATTCTGTTTCTGTTGTCATTTCTATTAATCTGATGTTCTATAGAAAATAAGCTGTATTGTCCAATCCAAGTCCAACTACGTCAGTCAATGTTAGGATGAATCACCCTCAGATCCTACTGTCGAGCCATTTGGGCGCTGTCCTCGATTTTGATTGGCCGAGAGTAAAAAAGAGCCCCAAAGCAGACCACTCATAGGCCTCCAAAATAATTAATATTCTTTTCTTCTCATCCAATCATTCTGCCAATTTAGCTATCACGTGCACAGCAAACAACACAAACATTACCCCCCATAGCATCATCGAGGGGCATATCAAACATCCGCTGGATCTCCAATTCAGTTCAAAATCGAAAATGGCCCCTCGCTCACAGCTAGAGATTGTCACATCCTCCGTGCTCCGCCTGGTCAAGGAGGAGGCCTCCTACCATAAGGAGCTTCAGCAGCAGACCGAGCGTGTGAAGAAGCTCGAGGCCGAAACTGGTGGCGATGATGAGAACCGCGAGTATACTATTAAGCAGGAGGTATGTACCTCGAGCATTGATTTCAACTGCTCTACTATTATTGCTTATGCCAATTGAATCCTGGATGCTAACACCAATCAAGCATGCGGCACTTGAGGAGACTAGGAAGGTCTTGCCCAGCTTGAAGCAGCAGATTGTCCAGACTGTCTCCAACTTGCAAGCTTTGATCGTAAGTACCAGACTGTGTGCTACTCCATCGGCATCTATTAACTGCTCTATAGACCGAGGAGGGCAAGAAGGGCATGGATAGTAACGTCGAGCACATCACTGCCGCCAAAGAAGCCATTGCCAAAGCTAAGACGGCCGAGCGAGAGATCTCGTAAAGGAAAAAGCCTACACGAATTACCAAAACAAAATACCCAGATGAAAGCTTCCAAATATCAATGAATGTAAATTAAAACATGCTCAACGCCCCGGCCCACCCAAACTCCTTGCTAGTAATGTATATGCAGAACAAAATGCACTAGGTGGTATCCATCTTCTCATTGTACATGTCATCAGGGAGTTCCTCTCCCTCCTCGAGTTCCGATAGCTGGCCCTCAGAGTCTGCAGAGACCTCGCCTTCATCGATCATGTCGGCATCGTCGGCCCCATCACCCTGTGCACTGGTGACCTGTCGTAGAGGCGACGCAGCACCCGTAGTACCAGTCTTGTCAATCTGCAGGGCAGATGGCCGACTACCTTCATCCTGGCTGTTCTGCGATGGGGTCAAGACATCACTGTCCGGGCCGGGGGTATTCGCATTGCTGATTTTGCCCTTAGACGTAAGATCGCCCTCGTCGTTATCCTCGCCCTCTTGCATACCTTCCCGGCGCTCGACCTCCTCCTTCTCATCGCGGATCAGGCGGCGGAGCTGCATGCCCTCCTCGACAATACGTCCGAACTGCTCGCGTCGCTCAGCCCACGTCTTGGCGTAATCCTTGCTCTCCTTCTCCAGGTCTGAGATCTCCATCCGCAACTTCTGAAGGTTCGACTGCTGGTCTTCGCGCGGCTTGAGCAGGCGGTTACTTGTAATCTTATCCGCCAGCTCATCGTAGGTCTTCCGCAGGGAGAGGAGTCTCTGTGCCTCTTCAAGCTGACTCCGGAGGTCGGCGGTGCTCTCCCGGACAGATTGCATTGTCGACAAGATCTGGACCCGCTCGGTGGCGTAGCGCTTGCGTTCATGCTCGTTGCTGGTCAAGAGGAACTGGACGCGCGCAATGCTGCCCTCGAAGGCGGCAAAGTCGAGTGAGACATCCTCGCGGAAGTGGCGCCATTCATCGAGCTTTTTCTGTTTTTCCGTTTCGATGGTTGGGTCGGCGTCGGTGTCTTCGGGCGGAGGAGTGAGAGGGAGCGAGGCTTGCGTTATAATGAGGGATTCGGGGTTTAGGAGGCGCTTTGAGATGCGCTTGAATGGTTTTTCTTCGACATTTAAGAGGCGCGACTTGTGGAGGGCATCTGCGATCGGGAATGTTAGCTTTGAGCTGAGAAGACAAGCTGGAGGAGACTGGACCTTCTTCTGGCTGACCCAGAAGGCCGTAGGAAGACATTTTGGTGATCTAATTGTAGTGTTTGATCTCAAGAAGCTCACAATTGAAGATCTAGAAGGTAAAAAGACCGCGGTCGTTCTACGCGGCTTCAAGTGTCGATCGTGCAGGGAGATGAAAAGTGAAGCCGAGCGGTCTGGCACTTTTGACTCCGCCTTCTATTGATCTGATTGTTGCGATTTCCCAACGATCGACTTTCACTACGCAGACAATTGTTCTTTGTTTTTATAATTCGGTCTTGTCTACGGGCCCTTAGCGGCTGATTGATGCTCAAACGGCGAATACGCAGACTGACCGGGTGCGTGCTTGGGATCACGCCGTTCTCCGCATTTCATCTTCCACCTTGTTAAGCTCGACCGAAGCCACAACCAGTGCTCCGTGACCTAATGGGGCTTGTCGCTCAGTCTGCGACTGCGGTACCAGTTGCCTTATTTGCGCCTTCTATACTTGCTCTAGCCTCACTATGACGGAGATGTACTCGGGGCTCCATGTGGGCCAGCGATTCTCCTCGCTGGAGGAATTCAAAACAGTGATACGGAGCATATCAGTCAGACAACACTGGGAGCTTCGTGTAGTTAGGAGTAATAAGAAGAGCGTGGTGATCGGTTGTCGATCATCGGCCAATTGCTTCTTCCGCGTCGTTTGTCGGTCCAACAAGAACGCGACCTACATCACCAGTCTCCAGGATAGCCATAGCTGTCCCCGTGGTGCAGTGTCTCCTTCGGCTACACCTGCTCGCTCTGAAGCTTCCCATGTACGGTTCTTGCTGAGTGAGATCCCTAAATTGTTCGATATGAAATCGAAAATCAAAGCTCAAGATGTCGTGGATGCTGTGAAACGCTACCATGGATATGACATCTCGATGCGCCAGGCACAGCGCGCACTTACCAAGCTTCAGCCACGGCACACCAATAGCCAGGGCGAGCAGTCGCTTGATCTTGATATGAGTGCTGGAGAACCGCAGTCTCCAGAGCAATCTCCCTCAGAATCTCAGGGAGAAGTGGCACAAGCCTTCAGAGAGATGTCTGAGAATCGGTGGCTTCCAGATAATCTTCCTTCACTGATTGACGATGGAAACATCCAACCGAATGAAGCATCAAGCAACAACTTACCTGCTCCACCGTCTGGCCAACAAGCTCTGCCACCGCCACCCACGGTGCAGCATCCTCATATCGCCAATCCGCCTTTACTCCCCCAAAATACACACCCAATGGATCTATCACAACCAGGAGCTGGGTACCAGACCACTGCCTCCTTGCCAGTAGCAGTAGCTGAGCCCCCCAAAAACCAGCCCTACACTCAGCGCAATGATCACACTGCAATCCCCCAAATGACTCTTACAAACTTCAAAATTGAGTTTACCTGCACTACCTGCGGGTCACTGAATCAAAGCTTCTTTCCAAATCAGGGCAACGTTACCGGTGCCAACTATATGCCTCACCACGCTGTACCAAACCCCGGTCACGTCACGCGACACCCTGTGCCCACTCCCCAGAACGGAGTAGGTAATAATAATAACACAGTCGGTGAAGATGCAGCGTATGATGTTAATGCCGCTACCACACCGACCATCCAGAATGCCTGGGCTGCTGGTGGCCTAGGAGTTCCCATTGGACCGGCGCACACCTAACATATCACATACAGAGGACGATGCTAAAGGTGAAATGACGTGGCCGAGAACGGGAGATGCGGTTGATGAAAATTCCTTGCTACATTGCAGCCCGCGTTGACAGGAGGGCCAGCTGACATATACCTCGCTATGCAAGATCATGCACGATAAGCACTGTCTTAATGTCTGATTTATTGTCTTTTTACAAATATAAGGAGGCGTTGAAGTTACGGTGGTTGATGCCCGCTTCTGAGTATGCAGTTATGCCTCAATGCCTACTAGACTTTTCCAGGATCTTTAGCCAGTTTATATCGTCACATTACACCACAACGGTATGTGACGGTAAACTGGGTGCCGAAAACGGCTTAGTTTGACGCCATTTTAAGCGTCCTATTTACGTGTGATAATATCTTGGCATCAATCAAAGGGACGAACCTAAGGCTATCGATGGCATGTCGAAGTTAACCTTGGGTCTGGTGAGTTCCCAAACATGTTATTTACGCCATGGTAATTGTTTCAAAAGTGTGACAAGGCTAATTTCGCATATAACTAGGAGAGCATAATGTCTCTATGTCAAAGACGGAGAGGGCGCAGACATCATGGTTCCAGTGAAGTTCGAATCTGGATTTAGAGGTGGCGCAGGCATGGTGGTAACTTAATGGGAACATGAAAGCCGAAATTGCCAACTAGAGTGTCCTAACTAATTTATACAATATGTCTTCGCTCCGACACAACAGAGCCCAACAAGTGCTTATGACCACTCCCCACGCTTTGCGTATGTGTCCCTATCAAAAAAATCCGACAAGATAAAGCGATCCCATGGTAAACAGAAGCGTAGGGAGGGCAATATTTCCCCAGTTCACTAAGCTCCAAAATCGTGGGTTGCGCAGTACGGCAGCACCCATACACCACGTCGTAACTCCTAAGTGTCCTAGGTCACCCCACCAAAGGGCTGTTATCAATGCACGGACTGCCTTAGTATCCGTTGTTGAAGAGAAGACGTAGAGTTCAATAACGGCAATCAGGAGGAAGAGATTGCTAAGTTGGAATGTAAGGATTTGTTCGGTTGGCAGCAGACGATGCCGTGGTGTGTGCTTTGACTGGGTAAACACGTAGTATGATGGGAAGATAGAGGTCGTTGCGAAAGTAACAATAAGCAGCGTGGGTTCAACGAAGCAGAAGAAATAGCGGGGAATTGTAGGGAGCAGAGATGCCATTATGGGCTTTTGCGGCTGTAAATGAGCTGATAAAAGGCAGGAAAGACGGAGGCTAGGACCAAGGACACCGTTTCTGGATATAGTTTGTTTTATACTCATTCATTTCATTAGCTTATTGTCTACCGGTACTGAGTTCTAGTTATGAGATTATCAGATTCTCTCTCCACTCCCGCGAGTGCGTTCGGCGGGTGGATTAGCATTTGACGCCCCTTACACGGACTTGGGCATATGGTGAAACTCCCCTCTGGGCAGTGGCTCCCGCGGGTTCCGACGACTTGGTTCCAAGCGCCCCAGTCTGGGGAGCGGCTCCCGCGGGTTCCGGCGACTTGGTGCCATGCGCCAAGATGGTCAAGCAATCCGATGGCTAATGTATAAATGGGCAAGAATTCAAGGACAACAAGACTGCCGGGCTCGCGTATAGGAATGAAACAAGAGACGTGGGAATCGCCACATCTGCTACTCCTGACAATTTATAACCCTATACATAACATCTCTGCACCTTTTATACAATCTGTTTTCGGTGTCCTCGTCGTTATCAAACACTACCCAACGCAAAGAAGTCAAACATGCCTACCCTAGCCATTGCTGGAGGAACATCTGCCAGCCTTGGCCGCGCCATTATCACCGCCGTCATCTCTTCTGAGCAAAGTTTCTGGAACATAGTGATTCTCTCACGCAACATGAGTGCTCCCCTCTGGCTCCGCGCCATCGACAAAGACGGAACGCGTGCCCAGATTTATGCGATCAATTATCATTCCGTCGACTCCCTTGCAGCCGCCTTGAAAGGTGTCCACACCGTTGTTTCTGTTACATCGGCTGTGGATGGGTCCCAGGCAAAAATACAAATCAACTTGCTGGAGGCCGCGGTCAAAGCTGGCTGCAAGCGCTTCGCGCCAGCGCAATGGGGCTTTGGGCCATTGGGGTCGGAGAACATCTCCGTTCTCAAGTGGGCAAATGAGGGTGTGTGGGATGCGTGCGTGAAGCACAAGGACAAAATCGAGTCTGCCAAGTTTAACATCGGGTCCTTTATGAATTACATCGGCCACGGAATGTACCCAATTCCATCGCCAACGAGTAACGAGGAAACGATGCTTCGACAGTTGGCAGCTGGGAAAGGTTACGCCACTGGCGAAGACGAAGCGTGCCAGGGTCTGCAGCGGCAAGGAGATCTGAAAGATGACTCCGGAGCATTTCTCGTTGGGCTGAGAAATGGAGTTGCCGAGCTACCTCAGACCGAGGACGGCCGGTGGCCGCGGATCAGCATGACATCTCTGAGAGACGTGGGCCGATTTATGGCGGCGTCTCTAGACTTGCCAGAGTGGGAGGAAGACATGACTATGGTCGGAGATACTCTCACTATGGGCGAGCTGCTGGCCCATGCAGAAGCTGTAACGGGGAAGAAGTTCCAGGTCGATGTAATCAAGCCTAGGGATCTTGAAATGAAGCTCGGAGAGACCGTACAGGACGACTTCATGGGCCTGATGTGGGCTGAATTCAAATTAGCCTATACCCGGGATCTTGAAGATGAGGTAGTTCTGCAGCCTGTGGTGAATAGACTCTGCCCTACTGTTATTCCTATGTCAGCGCGGCAGTACATGGAAAACTACTGGAGCAACGTCTAATGTGTTGAGTGTGGCAGAACACCTTCACACTAATGTGATGCAAAGCTGGAAAATTGCCGAGAGGACTTACAGTGGGCGTGGTTTTGTAACTAAGAAACGCAAATTATTGAGTTTCGATTTGCCTTAGTCTTGGAGAAGGAAACTGCACGATCACTGAAAGTAAATTGTGAAGAAAGTCGGAATTGACCCGATGTCAAACATGGCTTTGTTAATACAACCTTGTTGTACTGGGGCGACTCCATGGGTAAGGTGAGACGACATTCTGTGAATGAGATAGGCGGCTAGGTCACATTTCGCGCTTACGCGAGTATTTATTATCCAGGAGATACAGGCCGAACAGTCCAATGAGAATTGTGTACTTATGAAGGAATACGCATGCACTGCACAAACTGCAGAACTAATGGACGGTTTGCCCCCTCTAGGTAGACTCTCGCTTTCATGACTGAAACAGCCGCGCGATTGAGATGTGCTAGACCCAGGGCTGTCAATTCATACCTTTGTCGTGCGACGAATTAGTATCGAAATATCCAACGGTCATGGAAAGACGTGATACTAACTGCAATCATGTATATTTCAATTAGAACAATCTAGCGGCCCCAATTCCCAAGTGACCACCAAGGAGCAAATTACCACGAGTTGTTGTTCACAGTTTGCCAACCAAGATTGAGTCAGTAGGGAGTACTGTAAGTATTTTCGTAAATCTTAACACATACAACTACGAAAAGCCAGCATAGCTGCGCAGTCCCTCTTCTATTCATTGCATTTCATTTAGCCTAAATTACTGATGCTTCTGTAGTATATCGGAGGATACTCCGGCGGTCAACACAATAATCGCCGAATCCGGTATATCGGACCGTGGTGCGTCAGCTATCGGAGATCCGATCGGTAGTCCGAGTGGCTGATCCACCGCAAGTCCATTCACCAACCGAAAAGGAAAAGATGACGCGGAATTGAGCCGACATAATGTCTGGATCCATGTCCACCGGCGCAGTCTTGGGCCAAAATGGCAGCCGACCACAAGACTTTTTAGCGTGTCGGACCTACATCCGACGCAACACCCGCACAGCGGCGCTCAACCTCCAATCGACAGCTAGCACTCAGTCGCCGATGGATCGAAGGGGACTAAATCCTGCTTCCAGGGAAAATTTTTATTATCGATCCAATGACTCTTATATGACACTCTGCCACCGTGGGGTTAGCCATTTCGTCAAACAACATTCGGCATATATGCATAGGAGCCCACATCAAGCATTGTACCTTTAATTCACATTCTTTTGCAAGGGACTCTTCTGCGCCACATTTGACATTCATGGCTATTAGCCAAGCTTTTCGATCATCTTAAAGAAATCCATAGTGGGCCAGCTTGGCGCTGCCATACTTCCAGCTATGAATCGACAACGAGAGGCCGAAAAGGCTCTACATGATCAAACCAACATTCTACCCTTCGGGCAACTTATGGTTGTCTTTACAGGCCTGGCAATCTCATTACTGATTTGCATGGTGGATCAGAACGGTATTAGTGTGACATTACCAACAATTTCACGCGAACTAAATGCCGAGAATACTATCTCATGGGCGGGAACATCGTCGCTGATTGCAAATACCATGTTCACTGTGCTCTATGGTCGATTGTCAGATATATTCGGTCGAAAGATTGTGTACATCTCCGCACTGGTGTTACTGTGTATCGCAGACCTCCTCTGTGGCCTGTCTGTGAACCCGGCTATGTTCTATGTCTTCCGAGGCTTAGCTGGTGTGGCCGGCGGTGGTGTCACCTCTTTGACAATGATTATAGTCTCTGATATTGTTACATTAGAGAAGAGAGGCAAATACCAGGGAATTCTGGGTGCGTCTCTTGGTGTCGGAAATATCATCGGACCATTCCTAGCCGCTGCATTCATCATGCGTTCAACATGGCGTGGCTTTTTCTGGTTGATCTCTCCATTAGCCGCTTGCTCTGCCGTTGTGGGATATTTCCTCATCCCAAACAATGCGCATAAGGATAGCTTCCGCAAAAATATCTCCCGTATTGATTGGTTCGGTATTCTCGCGTCTTCTATTGGGATCATCTTTCTGTTGATTCCCATCTCAGGAGGTGGATCATATTTCCCGTGGGATTCACCGATGGTCATCAGTATGCTGGTGATCGGAGGCTGTGCCTTTATCGCATTTTTGCTCATTGAGTGGAAAGTTGCTACATTGCCGATGCTACCAAGTATGTTTGCCTTCTAAGCTCAACATTAAGAAAACATATCGCTAACTTGAGATTAGTTGTTTTCTTCAAGAACAAAGTCGTCTCTGCAATTTTTGTGCAGAGCTTCCTGTTTGGTGCAGTATACCAAGCAAACCTTTACTATCTTCCGCTCTACTACCAGAATGCCCGTGGCTGGTCACCCATTGTCTCTGCTGCCATGACGAGTCCTATGGTTGCTGCCCAATCGATTTTCTCTATCACATCAGGGCAATACATCTCACGCATGAAGCGATATGGAGAAATTATCTGGATTGGATTTGGCTTGTGGACCTTGTAAGTTAAAAAAATCTCAACTCTTTGGTGTCTGGATACTGACTTTAGATTTGATAGGGGCTCGGGGTTAATGCTGTTATTTGGCAACCACACCCATCCCGCTGTAATTGCAGTCATAGTGGCAATCATGGGTAGCGGGATCGGCTTCACCTTTCAACCCACCCTGGTCGCCTTGCAAGCCCATTGCACAAAGTCCCAAAGAGCAGTCGTGATAGCGAACCGCAACTTCTTCCGTTGCATGGGAGGTGCTTGCGGTCTCGCAGTATCGGCTGCCCTTCTTCAAGCGACCCTTCGATCTAATTTACCAGCAACCTTCGCATACTTGGCAGATTCATCGTACTCGCTTCCTTCGAAATCGAATCTCAGTGCTGTTGAATGGGCTCAGATATTGCTGGCTTATAGCAAGGCATCTCATTCAGTCTTTATTCTGCAGGTCCCGCTTATTGGTATTTGTTTCCTGGCATGTATCTTCATACGTGACAGAGGCTTGGAACGGCCCAAGGAACCAGAAGAGATCGAGGAAGAAAAGAGGAAAGCCCAAGCGGAGAGGGATGCCGAGGCTGCGATTCCTGAGCAGCCCTCGGAGGAAAATGCCCATCACCAGATATCCGACCAGATTGAAAAGCGTCCTTCTATGTCAACACTTGCCGAATCATCGATGCCACCTTCCCGTGCGGAACCAAATCTTGAAGGACATGAAAAGAAGCAGGAGCATTGAAGCGCCCGAGAGACGCAACCAGACAGGAAGTAGCGATCTTGCTTTATTTTGCTTTTCATTATTTGCATCTCATTATGTCTGCATTTGCCTTTTTGCATGCCTGGCGTATGATACCAAAACACCTTGCATTAGATATGCATTACTATATTAATTGAATCAAAGCAGACTTGACATCGGTAATTATCTAGATCTGGATACACTTATGAATCGTACAAAGACTCAACAGTTCTCATCGTCCTTCTCTTTCCTGGGCTTTACCAGTAACTTCCATGGGCGGTTGAAGTAGGTCTGCCCAGAGCTGCTGAAATTGAACGTGGAAATCTGGCTATAAATGGTTAGCCGTGCCGGAAGTTTGGAACATCTGATACATACCAAGACATCAGTAAGCCTAACATAGTGTTTCAAAGGTATATCGTCCTCCGTGTAACCTTCTCTGAGTCCATTAAAAATTCTCTTCGCCGTTTCATTCGAAGGACTCGGGTCTCCAGAATCGTCAAATTGGAGTCCAAGCGGTCTTTTAGTTACAAGCAGCCTCAGTCGCAGTACCAAACTTAGTAACTCCGATAGGTCCTCCCAAGAAATGCGCGACCGGCTCCTTATAGACTCCCCAAGTAGCCTCCGCACAACAGGATCGAGCTGGTCTTCCCAGGGACCGCAGTGCATCTGAAAAGGCGCAATTATTTTCAGAACGTCCATTGTATCATCGACGGCTGGATCGAATTTTGCCACGAACTCAGGACTCTTTTCATCGATTCTCTCTGTAGACCCAATGCTTCTTATAATCCGTTGCAAATTGGCTTGGGGGATATAGCTCTCATCGCATCGCCAGTGGAAGCCTTCGTTGTCCACCATTCCCAGAAGATCGGTACCTCGAGCAACTAGTAGCGTTACGGCTCGTTGAAATGCGTCATAATCAACCATGTCATTGGATGCATGACGTGGAAAAGGGTAAAATGCATAGAAATGGAAGCATCTCCATAAGAGTTGAAGCGAAGCCTTTGAGGGAATAAAGCCAGGATGTGAACTTTCTATGTGTTTTCGAAGACTTTCATCATTCCAATCTAGATTTATAGTTACAGTCAGTAATATTATTGAGCTTCATGGAGCTACTGATCACAACTTACACTTTTGACCAGAGCCGTAAGAACACGCGTCAAATGTAGCACCCAAATCTTTAACGTAGCTCGACCTTGACTTTAAGCTTTCTTGAAGATCTCTTAAAACAGATTCTGTGTTCAGATTCGACTAGTCAGCCTCGTTTTCTCATATCTTAAATGTCGAGAGAATGGTTGCCGCTGACCTTGGGTAGCTTCATTCAGATATTGTTTCACTCTCCGTTCATGAGGTGCTTGTACAATCTTCTGCACAACCTCCCCCAACATCTCAAGTAGCACTTCCCACATGCCGTATCCTTTTAGAATATAATAGGAGCCGGTGTCCTTTAATTCCTCGAAGAAGATTAACGTTGAAGCCTAGGAATGTTGCCACGTGGGATATCACTACTCTTACTCCCGAAAAAGCCCCGAGGAATCAAGCTTAGAGCTCTTTGGAGAAAGTTCCCGACTTAGAATGGTAACAATATGTTCTGTTTGATATCTGGCTTGACTTGCGATGAAATGCGAGTGAGTCAGACTGCACACTGCGACCTTTTTGATAACTACTTGGAATAGCGGTGCGAGGTGAAAATTCTCGGCGTTTGAATGGATGGAGGTTGAGCAAAGAATAGGCAGTAAAAAAGGTATAAAACTAGAGTGGAAGCAATGTAATAAGCAACATAGTCGCATTGTGCCGTTGCTGTCCTCAGAGCCTTGGGTTGTCTTGGCGTTCGGATCTAACCGCATCTTCTCTAATGCAACCTCACCTCACACGAACATAGGCGTCCCCTGCCAGGAGCCTTGAACTTCAGAACTCAATAGTTCAGAAAATGCGAAATGTATGCCCTTGGGCATAGCCCCGAGTCTTCACGGCAGGCCAGTCCTGCATCGCGAGATCATAACCCGCGGAAGCGCGGTAGGACAGCATGCACTCGATGCAAGACACGGAAGCAGAAAGTGAGTTTCAGACGGCATTTTTGCTAGGAATATATTGTCTTACGTTACACCAGTGCGACAATGAATATCCGACATGCTCCAACTGCCTGAAGGCGGGGGCCGCGTGCGACAAGTCCAGCGTGCGAGAGGACAGTGACGGCCAGAATGAGTAAGTCTCCGGTGTCTAGAGTGGCAGAAAATCCCTAATTAGTAATGTAGTTATACTCGCGTTCTGGAAGAACGTGTGGCATTCCTGGAGCGCAGACTTAACCAATCGAAGCCAGCAATTCCAGATCCAAATGCTGCCAGTATGACTGCTGCACCTTCGCTGCTCTCCCCGCAAGGGAGTCATCCAACGCCACAGACAGCTACTTCGAGCCTTGACAATAATCCCGTTGGGGAAATTGTGGGCCTGCTTGCTCTGAGCTCCTCTGAAGCTCCAGCATACATAGGAGCCAGCTCGGGGGTTTCCCTCGCTAACAATTTGGGGGAGATGGTCCAAACGAGTGTTTGGAACCAGTTTATCTCAAGAATGCAACAGAATCAAACGAACACAAATGCTGGCAGCAACTCTTCTCAAAACACATCAGCCCGAGTACATGGTCCCTCGGAGCAGCCATCCGCTCCTCGGATTCGAGATCAGCTCTTGCCAGCAAATGCTGAGCCACCCACAGACGAAATGGGGGCACGAATTCTGGACACTTATTTTACCCGACTTCATTCGAGATACCCGTTTCTCAATCAGAAGCAAGTCTGGAAAATTCACGAAGATCGATGGCGATTGGCTAAGACCAAACGTGAAGACCTTACTCGGTCCGATCGATTCGCTATTTTCAAGCTCAATCTTATATATGCTATCGGGGCAACGATGCTTCAGTTAAGTGAGAAATATGCATACACAGCACCTGACGTGAGTACTCTTTGGAAGACTAGACGATCTGACGCTTACACCCTCAGCGGTATTATAACACAGCCCTACAGCATGTTCACTCAATGTGCGAAGCGAGATCTATTGATAACATCGAAGCCATGATCCTACTTGTCGTGTACCACCTGCGAACCGCATCCAGTCACGGTATGTGGTATATGATTGGACTTGCTATGCGTACTTCCATCGACCTCGGTCTTCACCGAAAGGCAAATGAGATCAACATGGACCCATTCACCACACAGATGCGCCGAAGGCTTTTCTGGACAGTGTATTACCTTGAAAGAGTGGTTTCAATGTCTCTCGGTCGGCCATTCAGCATCTCCGATCGCCACATTGATCTTGACCTACCACTGGACGTCGATGATGACGTTGAAGATCCGGCAATACTAGCAGCCCCCCAAGACCCAAATAAGACTACTTCCCTCACGTTTGCAATCTACCTCATCAAACTCCGCCGCATCGATTCACGCATCCAACACAAAATCTACCGTGCCGACCGACCTTTATCTTCCCTCCGACCCAAAATGGACCCCTTATATCTCGAACTCGAAGAATGGAAAGAATCAGCCCTCCTACGATTCAGCGGTCCAGATCTCGATTATCCAATGCTCCACTACAACCGAGCTGTACGGCTACTGATCCAGCCCTTCCTTCCTCTCCTCCCAATCACCGACCCATACTACCATATCTGCCTCCGCGCCGCAGGAAACATCTGTCAATCCCACAAACGCCTCCATCAAACCCTAGAATATGGCCACTCCTTCCTTGCCGTACAAACCGTTTTCATGGCAGGGATAACACTCCTATACGCCCTGTGGACACATACAGACCAAGTCTGGTCCGTCCGCATGAGCAACGACATCCGTGCTTGCTCAACGGTGCTCTTCGTCATGGGCGAGCGCGCAGCATGGGTTAAGAAATACCGCGATGCGTTCGAGCTACTTGTTAACGCCGCTATGGAGAAATTGCAGGGTAATGAGACAGCTCGCAATGCCGGAATGGCTGAGTTAATGACTGCCCAGCATGGTATTAACTGGAATACTACTGTCCCCGGCATGTCTGGTAGTGACAAGTTCCCGCCAGTCAATCCGACCAGTTTAGCATCTGATGCCGGGCTTACGCCACAGGTCGGTGCTGCGGATGATTCTGAACACGCGGTTAGGATGGCGTTGCAGTTGGCGCCGTGGATTGATCAGGATGAAAGTGATCCGTTGTGGATGCCGGATTTTGAGACGCTGGAGAATTTGTCCGGAACCTTTTGGAATAATCCTGATACGAGGCTTTTTGATGCCCTGTGAGCTTATCAAGAAGCTGCAAGGGGCCCTCAACAAGACCCTCCAAGAAAGATTACTTTTTCATTTTTGATACTGAAGTTAGTTAACCACTTATTGGCTTGATTTCTAAATGGTCCTGGCAGCCCATGTAGCTGTAGGTATACTAGATATCGGCAAAAACCGTTATCCCGAAGGTCAATTGGATCTGCGGTTGCTATGAAAACTGTGACTACGCTTGGTTAGTTGATTTCGTGGGAGAAAAGCGACCTCAAATCTATTGGCATACCATGAAGTATGAAGAGAGGATATACGTTGGTCTAATTATTTGGTTAAAGATATTCCCCTTGGGAATAAACTAGGGTCCAATTATTGCAGTATGGAGTATGTAGCGGTAGATGTGGGATATAAAATAGTTTCATACACACTTGAGCAGTAATATTAAATGACAGTCTTAAGTTGAATTCGAAATAAACGGATACTAAACAGCCAAGCGCAGGGGTATTTGCTGATTCCCACATACAGGAAAGAAGAATGTCACCCTTCAAACTGGCTTTAAATGACGATACCCTGTACCTGTTTCTTGTCGACATTGTAGTTCTTCCACATAGCAACTGCGGGGAACGCGAGTATGACAATGACGCAGGCCGTGATACACGCATACTTCTGAGTATATGCCCACGCGTGATTGATAGCATCTCTGGTAGCGAAGCCCGGGGGGTAAATCAGCTGCGCTGTGGAGCCGCCAAGGTAGATTGTCGCATAGTGAGCTTTTGTCTCGTCTGGAAGAGCATTGAGCAAAGCCTCGGGGAGTGTGTTGGAGTAGACGGCGATGGCAACTGGGTAAGATTTGTTAACGTATCGATCTGATAATGGATCACTTCCGGTGATGATTTCTGACTATAATTTTCTAGGGTTTATTGGACCAATATTTCCAAAGTACGAGCCTTGACGCGCCTGTAGACTTGCGTGATGAAATAACTACTTTATTGCCTGATATTTCTGACACGTTTTACTCTCGTATGTACTCTTAGTTTCCAATTTAACAGTAAATTATGATTCACCTGATGCATCCTCCATTTTCCAATTTGAAACCTGAATGGGATGAAGCGAACGGCATTTATAACGCATTGGAGGGCGACCTTTCAGGAAGTGTCAATGAGCAATGAGGTTTTGCGAGATGGTATCGATTTTGCATCAGATGTAACAATCCCTCCATCATCTGTCCTTGGCGTCGTCCATCTTCCTCAATACGATCGGTAGCCGACCTATAGAATTTATTAGATTAAGAATAACCTAACCTGGAAGTGATAGCGAGGAACAAACCAAATCAGCGTGCCCAAAAGAAGATTGATCGAATCAGTATGTGATTGAAGTTTGTATCGGTAAGATACCTTTGGACCTTTATAGTCATTTGATGAGGATACAGGACACTTCTCTGCTTCCCGATACTTTGCTGTTGCGTTTTCGAGTTCTTCTAAAGTTCTGCGGCACGAGTGGAGCATGAGCCTCAATTGACCATGAATGTTGCTTGCATCGGAATTGGATGTCGACAATACTGTGAGAGAAGCATTTTGAAGACAACTTAAAGAGCAGTTTAAACCGAATAAGATGTCTTCAAGCTCTCTGAGCCGGCGAGGTGCATCATTCCGACCAGATGTTGCCGCAACCAAGAGTCGGTAAGTTATTTGACTGCAGAGTATAATATCCCCGACTGAGAGACCAAATGACATGGTGAAAACAAAGCAAAATAAATCTCAGATTTTTTAAGAAGCAGTAAAAGATAAAGCAGAAGTGCCGAAAAGAATCAGATATATGTTGGAAGAGATGGGGACTTGCCAAAATTTTCAGGTAGCAAGGCATCCGCCACGCTATTTATACGCTTGTGCCAGGTAGCTCGCTCGTATAGACCTCTACGGACTCTAGGGACGATTCATACGGTTGTTATCGTAGGAATAGTTGGAAGCCGCTTCTGCCCAAGATTCATTTCAATAAGTAAAGCTGAATAGCGACAGCTAAGTTTTATCCACTATGGTGACCGTAAGTCACTTTGAACACTAAGAACTTCTTTCGATACTCAAAGCTATCTGTAAGCTAATGGTCAACGACGCCAAGAACTAAGATATGGTTCTTGCTTATCCATACATCAAAGAATAGAGTAATTGTTAGGTATTTTTTTAGTCTCAATCTCTTCTTTCAACTTAAAATTTGTGACTGGAAGTCTTCTGAGCCACGCGATTGAAGTCTATGTCGAGAGATAATGAGAGTGGAATGCCTAGTATATCCTTTGATATATTTCTTGTAATCCTGGTGGTCCAATGACTGTGAATGATTGTTGCTGCGAACAACCCAACGAACAAGATTCATGTATCCTCAAAAGTTGTCAAGCTTGCCCCGAATACCCGTAAGATTGTAAATTAAAACTAGATCAGGGAAGAGAAACGAAGACCATGCTTTTTCTTTGGAATGATGCTGAATATTGGTAGTAGAGCCATTGTGTTCGGAATACGTTATTGGCTGGCGATACTGGTTCACGAAGCAGAGAGTGTATTACTTCATGGCTTATTTATTACTGAAAATATATACAATTCTCCTGGTTCCATTACGTAGTGTTGCTCTAAGTAGCCTGGCCTTTCTCCAGACTCTGCATCTACACCATATCATAACAAGAGTATTGCATCTATCTCGACTGGCTTTCTGTGCGGCCCGGTTCGTATACCGACTTGGAGAAAAGACTCAACTGTTGGAATGGGCACCAGCGTAAGCCTCGCTGGAATCTCCTTGGTTATTTCATTTTCATTGGCCTCTCAGCTTTCGGTCTTCGGATGTTTATTTTGTATGTGATTGAATCGAGATTGAAGGAAATATAATAAGTAATAA